>NC_043989.1:11895166-12244749 GCF_902150065.1 Myripristis murdjan
GTGGGCACCAACAGTTTGTCTGTGGCCCAAATGACAGATTATACCATACAATAGGGGGACAGGGAGTTGTAGCTCTTCTAGCACAGCTTAATTATCCCCTCTACTATCTAAACGATACAGTACATCATGTGCTAAAGTCTAATGGCGCGTTTCTCTAAAGATAATAGGTACTCATCATCTCTGGTCCCCTGCTCTTAGCTCCTGTGAGGTATCATTGGTAGCCATTCACTTTGTGATTTGCTGGCACGAGCCCAAGTTGCTGCCCTCCCGGGTCACCATTGTGCTCTTGACTGTGGAGAGGGAACTTAATGTGGAAAAGATTTGCCTTTCAGTATGAGACAATCTGTGTTTAATCAGGTTTCTTCGCTCTTTGACGGCCAACTTTTGTGTCATGATTTTTAGACAAGCATTAATAACAATAACCAATAAACGCAGAGCAGTTGTCAACACTTTAAAGCAGAGAGTCAGGTGTTTTTTGAGCTAAAAAAAAAAAAAAAAAAAACACACTCTGAAGGTTGCTCAGCGTTCAATGATCAGTGCATGCCAACATTCTTGGAAGGTGTCCCGAAAAAAAAGAAAAGAAAAGAAGACTTAAAGTGTTTTTGACAAGACCTTGAAGGTGAAACATATTTGTTGACAGGAGAGAACATGAGGAACCAAAGACATTTCACGTAAAATGAGCCTTAAAACAGGCCAAAAAAAAAAAAAAGGGAGAGAACAGCTCCAACTCAGTCGTGCTGGGGTAAAGGAATGGGTGACAGGGCAAGAGTGGTACACTGTGGGCAGAGGTCTGGTTGCGGGAGAGGTGCTTGGACAAAATCAGGTTTAGGTCAAAGCTGCAGGACACGACTGATGTGAAAAATTGGGTTTGAAGGTCAGGGTGGACACAGGGCTCAGTTTTACCCTGGCACAGGCACTGCAATGCTGATTCAGGGTCCCGTAGCTTGAGTTGTTACCGGGGATATCATTCACTTTCCGCAGTGACTCGACACTCCCAGGCTGACTGGCAAACACCTCCATTGGAAAGGAAGGTAGACAAATTGAAATAATAGTTACTGCCCCTTTTTATCAGTGGATATAAGACAGAAAAGCAAAAGTCAGGTATGAGGACTCTTTTAGTAGAAAGCCATTAGTGGTGAATTTAATTTGTTTTGGACATCAGCCCTCGTATTTTTGCTGAGAGCAAGAATTCCCTCAGCTTCATTCAAATTCGGCAAACTACCTGTGCCATGCCAAAAATAAAATGATTAAAGATACAGACTTGAAATTCATAAAAGCTGCCACTTAGCATTTAAAGTTAACGTGGAGCTCAAGGAAAGACTTGTGAGTGTGATAATACATCATCCATGGCTGCTAGTTTGGGGAATTAGCTTTGGAGACTGAGGAAAACATCCTCAAGGAACCAGTTCAAGTTATTTTTGGAAACCCCATAACATGAAAGCGTGGATCTCTGTGTATTATTTCTGAAGGCTTTGCAGCCATACATGCCATAGTGGTTCATCACAGGGGGCGATCTAAAGCCAAACAGAAGGCTGGGAGACGATATTGATTAAACCTGGTCAGTCTGGGGTTTGTATGCTTCATCAGATTCTCAACCTCTCTCTAGTACAGCACATCAGGTCATGCGTCAATACCTCTCAGATGGATAGTTTGCAACCCAAACTCTTCAGTGGGAGTAATTGTGCAACTGATGTGGACAGGGGAAGCCCTCCCCGTGGTAGACCATCATTTTCACTCCTTATCGATTCAGGTCCAGCAGACTGTCCATTAAATCTGCTCAATTCCTCTGGCTGGACAGGGAACTTTGCCATAAGTCTGCGAGGCTGCTCACGCTGAGGACTCTTTATTTAATGGGACACTCAAGACTGTTTTTGTCTTACTCTTGAGATTAACCTCTCTGTTTGGCAAAAGGTCTCACATCTCTCTCGAAAAGGCTTTTCTGTGTCAACGTTTACGCTGTTTGCCTGGATAATGGCGCCTCAAGATCAACAGAAAATGGAAATTATAATTTATGAATTTTTAATGTTAAGATCTGGCTCAGAATAGCTTTGAGATTTACTCGAAAGGAGCTGGGGAAGTGTTACGCTTGAGCTCTTCAGTGGGTCTAGCTCTCATTTTTGAAAACAGGGCAGGAAACTTTCAGGTTAACTGGCTCTGTGTTCTCAAACTTAATTACTTTCACCATGCATTCACACTGCAAACATCATGGTCAACAAATCACTGACTGGCCATTCATTTCCTACAAAACCCAGCTGCTGGGGAAATTCAGTCAATGTGTGCTTGAAAAGCTTATCAGCTGAGAAGATGGCAGCACATGTAATTTCTGTGGTTTGATCTATCTTATTATAACACTTCTTCATTTCCCCACAAAGGTGATTTCATCTCGTGAACAACAGTTCTGCCTAACAAATGTGAAATGGATGAGGAACTCATTGCAGCTTTTCAGAGTTTCCCAATTCTCTGGAATTTACATCTGAAGGATCATGGGGATCAACATCTCAAACATGACGCTTGGAGAACAGTTGCATTCACTGTTGAGGTCGATGTAACCTAGTTCCCAGGATTTCTCGCCGTACGGGGTAGAAAACTCTTGAAGGAGCTCCCTGATTATTGTAGAAAACGAAAGGGAGTAAATAAGAACCGCACATTGTCCTCTCACTGGTCTCTGGAGTTGCTATCTGAATTTCAACAGAAAAACAACAACTTGTTAAACGTGCCAATGATTTGAAGTAGTCTCTTCAATTGTGTGATTGAAAATTGCCTCAGAGAGCTTTATATTTTGCTGACCATATCGTTTGTTTTTTTTTTGTTGTTGTTTTTTTGCCTTCATGCTTGCCTTTCCTTGGGGAAACACATTTTTCATAGCAGATGGAAATATAAACCCCAAATTCTCTCCAACCAGCCAAACCTGACAAATTCTCTCCCAGGAAGTGAGAGGACTTTGTTAAGACTAGGGGTCAATGATTTATTTATTTATTTATTTTTTAACAATGCTACGAAATCAACACTTGTTATCAGCTATATTAACTCTATTAACTCAAAATAGAGTAACATTTTGATAAACAATACCATAGCAGCGACTGTACAATTTGTATGAATGTGTCGTTTATTTTTCTTAGTGAACCCTTCCTGCAGTGGGAGGCATTTATATTATAGGTGCAATAAAAGTCTGTCACACTGCCTACAAACAGTCACAACATCATCCAAGTTGCTCATGGTGTGAACACGGGGTGAGGGTATCCCGGCGATGTGAAGCTGGGAGGAAGGTTGTAGATCTATATCGAATGGAGTGACAGAGAGACGGGATCACAGAGAGTCTTCACAGGTCACTGCTCACCATGGAAACAAGCTGAACAGAAATGAGCAGATCTTCCTCATGTAATATGACAGCCAGCTGTAGCGTATTGCTGTTGTCAGTTCCTGAATATACAGCAATCCACAACAACAAGAGGCATAAGTCAGTGTTATGGGGGTTGACATGAGCTTGTGTGGGTGTGTGTGTCTGTGTGTGTGTGTGTCTAGTGCTTTCTTACAGCGTACGGCACTGAGTCTCTATGTGTATATGGTTTTTCATCTGTGAGCATACACTTATGCTTCAGTCTGTGTGAATATGTGGCATCTCTAAGCCAGTGAATGTGCGTGATTTACACTTACTATCCTCTGCCGCCGCTGCTTTTTCCTCAGCCTGATGAACTCCTTGTGTTGCCTCGAGACAAAGTTAACTGCTGCGTACTCCAGCAGGGCAGCAAACACAAACAGTAGACATACCGCCATCCAGATGTCAATCGCCTTCACATAGGACACCTGGGGAGAGACAAGGTCACAGAGTCATTGATGAGCAATCAATGAGGACGATGGAAATAATGAGATGGGTGTTCACACTGCACTCATGCCTCAGCACTGGCATCTAATGACCCACATCCGTGCAATGGCCTAGAATTCTAATGAGTCAGTAGGATACAGGCATTTGACACATAGCCATGAGAGAGGTCACAACCAAGACTGAGGGAGAGCCCTGTCCGGCTTGCTCATGAGAGAAGACATGTCAAAACATATCAGGAACGCCTGCTGAGTGATCACCATGTGGAAACTTAACTCAATGCAGCAGCAGATTGCTGACTGGTATAAATACGCACAGAGAGGAAGGATAAACAGGAAATGACATGCCAGCACGGTGCAAACTCATAGATTCCTGTTCAGATAACATATTTTTAGATCACTGGTGGACCAAATCTAAACATCTGTCGTGTATTTTTCTTAGCCTGTCGTGAAGTTCGCCTTGTCACGGTTTTGGTTAGCCATGTCACCTTACATGTGTATAACTATGTTTCAGCAATTACTGACTTGGCAATGCAAACAGCCATCACTATATTCTAGCAGCTCATATACACATAAAAGGCTCAGTGGACAGCACAGCAATACCTGCAGGTTACTCACAGCAATGAATGAATCAGAGTTACTTCCTAACCTTCACCTTCTCTGTGTGAAGTTTACAAGTTCTCCCTTTGCTTGCGTGTTTCCTCTGGATGCTCCACTTTCCTCCCACATTCCAAATCATGCAAATCAGCTGGATGGGGGATTATAAATTACCCATATTATGTTGAGTGTGGGCCCCAGGAAGACTGGTGCTCGTTCAGGTGATAGCAACTGGGGATCTGACTAAAGAATATGCTAATAGTATCGCAAGAGAAGCAGCTGTACCTATGCACCAATTTACTGAATGCTGGTTTATTACTCTGCTGCATGCCAAGCTACGGTCGCATCTCATGGAGCTTTTTCAGAGCAAAGGTGCTGTGCTGTAACCATACTCGGTGTACTACAGCTGTGTTGCAGGTTTTTGCTACTGGGAAACTCAAAGGCTGCTGTGGTCTTGTTTGTGCATGAGCACATCCTTGCAAACATGTTTTGAAATTGGGTACCAAATACACTTGGGTATCCAGCGTCCTAATCTTGGAGTACTTGGGTTCTAACTTTGTATGCAAATGCAGTAAAGACAAGATCTTGGTCACTAGTCTCCAGACTGACCTTAGGCAGCGAGGCTCTGGATCCAGAGCTCTGGGTGGTCATGGTCAGTACCGTGGTGATGCCCAGGCCCACTCTGGCTGGTGCAGCATCCATGTTGATCCAGAAGGAGACCCACGAGAGGATGACGATGAGGAGGGAAGGGATGTACATCTGAATCAGATAGTAGCCCATTTGCCGTTCCAGGTGGAATTTGACTTCAATACAGGTGAATTTACCTGCAGGGAGTGGGAAAGGTAATATGCAGGTGTAGGACGTGCGTGAGAAGGGTGTGGAAAGGTGGTCTAGAGGTTAAAATGACTATTCTGTAACCTGACGGTCACAGGTTCAATCCCAACAAAAACACAAGGGTCCATCAACTGCTATATGTCTAGTCTGAGTGTCAAAACACTGAGCCCCTAACTATCACAAAGTATCACTCATCACTATGGAGAAGGTATCAGCTGATGAAACAGATTACAAATTAAATTTCTTAACACTTCAGCTGGAATTCATTATGTACCTGTGTTGTAATGCTTGGTGCAGTAGCCCAAATCCTTCTCTTCTTTCAGTACAAACTGTGGGAGGGTGAGATCATCAGCCACCTGAACGGGACTGTCGGAGAGCCACTCAAAGATCAAGTCATTCATGGTGTATCCAACTGTGCAGAGAGGACAAAAACGACACGGAGAGAGTGAAGAACATATGTGAGAGACAGAAGGAGAGAGGGTGAGAAATGGCAGCAACTAAAAGGAATAAAAAACAGTAAAAAATACAGAGATTTCGAAGGAGCTGGTATTGGGCTTCTCATAAAAAAATGCTCTTCTTCCTTTATCTTTGTTTCCATTTTAAGATCAATTTAAGATTATGAATGAGTTTACCCTCTTGTACACAGAAACTGAGAGAGGATTATGAATCAGTTTCGTTCCATTTGTTTGTCCATCCCACATGCGCAATATCTCAGACTCTGCTGATCGAATATATATTCAACACACGTTTGTTGTTTCAACACATGTCACAAGTGATATCTCAAACATCACTGATCAGATTTTGACCAAACGTGCAAGAATTACACATCTCAATCCCTTCTGCACTGATTTGCCTGGGAGGGAGATTGCATCATTCACAGGCAACATATTTTAGTACTGTCTTTCATTTATTGCACTCATACCTACAACACAGGAGTTCATACCTGTAACACACTGATTTTGGTAAGAAGATGAATAGCTTGCTCAAAATGTATCAGCAAGAAGTTAAACTGGTGCAAATAGATAAAATGCACATTGATTCTCATAACTTCCCTGGTTACTTGTTGCAGCTTTGAGCATGGTCAGGGTTGGCCCTTAGCTACTGGATATTGTAGACCTTCACACCTACTATGAAATGCACAACCACTGATCCTCAGGCAGAGTCTCTCTGGTTTTTCCAGAGTGCAGGGCTGAAATCTAAAGCAGCCTGGGCTGAGGGTCCCTCAGAATAACCTGCTAGAGGTGCTCAAGCTGGCAGAATCAACATCATTTTTTTAAGTGATTTCTTGTAACTTATTTTTCACAGACTTGCTTTTGGCCATGTCTTTTATATATCATTCACTTTTGTTATACTGTTATTACTGTACTTCTTACTTCCATATTCTAGTTCGTTATGCTATCTTGATATATATATATATATATATATATATATATATATATATATATGTTTTCAAATATTCTGTATGATGTTTGCTTTAATTTCATTGTTAATGCATTAGTACATCTATTTCAAAAATAAAGTTCTTCTTGTTGTTACTACTATCATCATCATCATCATACCCCTTCTCTTCCTCACGATTTTTTCCTAAACCACAGCTTTGAGCGAGATTTAATTTATTTATTTAGCTACTGGTTTGTTTGTTTATTTGTACATGTACAATGTAAAATAACATTAAGAACATGGTTAATTTTCAATTTACAGTCTGTGGCCAGAGTGCTAAAAGGTAGTCCCTGTAACAAAAAATCTTCATCATAAAAATCTATCATAAGCATGTTACATATCGAAGAAGCTGATTTGATCAACACAATAAATCACATAACTACATTGTACTGTACAAAATGCAGAATGAGACAATCCACATTTTGCTGTAAGTGGAAAATTTGTGTGTCAGACTTCTGAGCTAATGAGACTTGAGGGAGGAGGTTTGGGGGAGGGAGGGGAGGGAGGGGTGTGTTTGGGGGAGGGTGGCTTGGAAGATTGTGGTGATGTAATGTCCATCTGTCCAGCTACCAGCTACCATCTCCCACTCTGGTTGTCACAGTAAAGGTCACACGCCACGGCTTTCAGTAGTGGTGCCATGGCTGTTTGAAGGTTGCAGAATAAGGGCGCACATGACGAGCATGTCTGCCCGCTGTCATACAGCAGGACAAGTTTTCACACATATTGAGCTGATGACTTATTGGATGCAATCTTGCACAGTTTGCACCACTTAAGATGTGCAAACTTCCTATTTTACGTTATATTTGCGAGTAAACACACTCAGCTTAACAAAGCAATCAGACATGACCACTCAGGAGGACGCTATACACACACATGCACACACACGTGCACCAAATCAATTCCCTTGTTGATTTTCCTGCACTTTTGATGGTTCTATTTCTTCCTTCTCACAGGCGCCTGATTACAGGTACATTAAAAATGCATGGAGCATGCAACAACAATACAGAATTCTTGACACATCTGAATAATACTGATGTCTGCCGGGAACCTTTGGGGCCTGAGTTACAAAGGCATCAATTATTCAAGATGTTATCCCCCATCCCGTACCACCCGCCTGAAAAACAACACCACTAAAACACACTTATCTCATTCCTGAGGAGAACTCACTGTCATTCACACATCCTGCTCTAACGAGCGAGGGGAATACCAATGTTTTCCTAAGATAATGAAATGGTCTTCTTTCCTTCCGCCAGCTACACCTAAGAGGTGTCGAAACATAACTGACATAGTATTCAAGGTATAATAAGAATAAAATTTATAAAGCAGAAAGTTTGCAGAAAGCAAACAGCTTTGCAACACAGGGTAATGACTGTAAGCATTTGTGGTCGCTTCTTTTCCATTTTATGAAGCCGTTCAACTCAGTGAAAGTTGCAGCCTTCATGCAACTATAGTTACGCTTCAGATTCGCTGTCTTAGGCTTGCTTTTCACTTATGCCCAAGTTACAAAGTGGATTTGGGGCAACTGAACACTGGTGGCTTAAAGGCAAAATGAAGTGCGATAAACTGCACATATAGGACTTTGATGTGTCAGAATAAGGCAGAATCTTATGGTTGACTCTATTTATATCTATATAAGCCCATGGCAGAAAAGGCCGGAAAAGAACATTGGCCTTGGCTCTCTTAAACCCTAAAGACATCTCTCTCTTCAGCCCCCGCCTCTCTCCCTCTCTTATGTGGAGTGGACAGCGCTGGCACTGCTACAGTAGTGGCAGTAAAATGTATAATGTCCTTTTAACATCCGAGCCCCAGCCAAGGTGATCACACCCTTGGGTGGTGTGCAAACACTTGTCAAAACAAGGCCAAATATCCCCACTAGGCCTTTAATCAGAAATGATTACGTCTCCTTTAATGGCAACGTCAGGTGGTAAACCTAAGTAAACCCACACACACACCTCCCGCTGTCTTAAGCACACCTCTGTTTGCCAGAAAGTCTGCTCTCCCCTTGCTACACTTTAAGAAGTAAAGTTTTTATTGCATCTAATTATATTTTTAGAACTGGACAACCATGAAGAAGCACACAGAGGAATGGTAGACTAATGGGCAAAATGTCCTGTGTTTTCAGAGTCGCAGAGGCAAATGATGCACTAACTTTATTGGATATTTTATCTGCCGGTCCATGTGCCAATGCTAATTTGTAGAAATAAAACACACTGCCTGCCTCCTGTACAAAGATGGAGTCCCTAGCTCTACACTAAAAAATAAAAATATTTTGTCTTTATTGAGACAGATAGGGAGGTAAATAGAGGTACCAGCATGCAGCTTGACTTGCTTATTTGCACGAAATGCCTCTGGAAAGGTACAATGGCCCCACAGTACGTGTGCTCCATCTGTTTCCCCTTTTGCTGGACTTAAATTCTTTTGTCTCCATAAGGTGAAATTAGGTCACCTCTAGGCACAAGCGGAGGGTCACATAATTAAAAAAGACACAAAATGAAAGTTTTATTATTTATATCTTGGAAATTGGTTTCATGAGGGCAGATGCTATCCGTGCTAAAGGCGACAAGGGACTGAAAAGACCTAAAAATATTACTCTCCTTTAACATTTTATCAGTGTAATAGGCATGGACATGTTACAAAGATTTCAGACTTATATTGTTCATTTCCATGAACCGATTCTCCCATTAATACATGACACACGACTTTCACAAATTCCTACTCAATAATAGTTATATACTTTTTTTTTCTCTAAGACAACGATACACAAATGATTGACAACTTGATTCCAGTAGTTACATTCTAAATCTCCATAAACCCCACGTGTGTAATTACAAGACAGAAATCTTTTTTTTTTTTTTTTCAACATAGGCTGTGTGAATGTAACCTCAATCACATCACAAGTTCATAGTGATAATCCAGTGGCTATCTCTTGGAATATAGCCTTTCTAGACAGTTTGCCAGCGAGAGATGAAAAGAGGAGAAAGAGACAAAAGGATGAGGAGGAAGAGACTCACAGCTTTCAAGCTGCATGGTACAGGTCTGAATGTCCATTGGAAAATTCTTCAAGTCCATAGGGCAGGACAGGATAAGAGTCAGCCTGAGACAGAAAAACAGAATGAAAGAGAGAAGGACAGCCATAGATGAAGGCAAAAGGCACAAAGGAGCACCAAGAAAGTAAGAAAACAGAAAAAGAAATGATTAGAAGGAAGCTGTGGTTTTCAACATACATGCCACATCAACAGGGATGCATTTTGCTACCGGTAAAAAAAAACAAAAAAACAAAAAAACAAACAAAAAAAAATAGGTAGATTGGAAAGTGTAAAGTGAGTTACTGTGCCATTTGATTACATAGCCCCACAGTAATAGTAGAGTAATTGGTGAAGACATCCCCACTTTTATTTATTGCTGTGCTGATGCATTAAGGCTTCCACAAGCCTCAGAGAAGAGCGGGAGCTATTAGGGAGTCTGGGTAGAAGAAAGCTGTGTAATTACCTGCTGTAATGCATCGCCAAGAGGCAAGACAAGAGCCGCCAGCTCTACACTCACAGGCACCCATTTGCCACTGTGTTATAATGACACAATGTCTTTTTCAGCACCCACCCAAATCGCAAATCACAAACATCCTGATGAATGAATCCCCTAATCTTTGCTGACTTGTGTCATGTATTTACAGCACATAATGACAGCTGATCCACAATTAGAAGTCCTAGTTAGTAAACAAATTGGAAACCAGAAAAACATAATGTTGACCAGCAGAATTAGGCATTGATCCATATTTACAGAGTTGCTGGATTGAATACTAATGGCTGGTGTTCCGTGTAATTTCTTTTTCCTAAGTCATCTGGGAGTTTTAGTACATCTAATGCAGCAAAAGTACAAAAATGGAATCAATATAATTAGCTTCATGACACACTGGAAGCTGCTGAAGATTTGTTGAAACTACAACATTAGCCCAGTCACCAGGAAAAATGTTGACATTTTATGTTTCTGCAAACCAAGGACACACTGAAATGTCATATTTTCAGATTTTGTGACAAAGTAAGCCAAAAAAACAAAAAAAACAAACTGCGTTAGGAAGGTAGGTGGGGTGGTGGATCTCACAATCAACAGGACTTTGCTTCTGCAGATGTCCCAACTCAAGTGAGAGCTTTGTCTGTTTTTTTTTAATAACATTAACAAAGCTTACGATACAATTCAAGTGTCTAAAGTAGCCAGCAAGCTAAAATTACATGGCATACTAATTCATGACTGTTAACAGCCACATGATGCTGACAAAGGCTCCACCACCTTTCCTACAAGTCTAAATGTTGATATGCAACATATGTTTGATTCAGAATCGCTGATATTTGTAAATTTGCAACATTTTATTCTAACGACTGGGTTGACAATATTGTTGCTGCAAAGTCAAGCAAGGATCGATCGAAAAGATTACTATAAACATCAAAAAGAAAACAAAAAACTGTTTATTATCTCTCAGTTAGTAGCTGTGAACATTTGTTGGACATTTATTAACATGCATGTCTAAAGATTTTAATCAATGCTTTCACCCCACATGGTTATAATGACGTTTGTTCCAAAAGGTGTCCACTATACTATTATAGACTCCATCCTCCATATTTAAGAGAATTCCAATAATCTTCAGGTGATGATACTTCTGTAGATTCTTTAAGAATTTCTTCAAATATTTCAAATGTTTCATGAAAGCATACAAATTAAAATGCAAAACCATGGTTTTATTTACAGTATTGCTTTTGTTCTGAGCTAAATTTTAACTATGACCAAAAAGTATCTTAAACTGTTTTAACAAATTCCGATTTGGCATCAGAGTGGCCGTTTCTTTAGAAGCATGAGAAATTTTCCCATCGCCTCACCTCACCTCAAGACCTCTGATCCCTGATACAAACCTGCAGCTCCTTACCTGATGCTGTACAGAACGCTGCCGTCTTGGAAGATCCGCAGCAGTTTGTTGTCGGTGGTGACTTCGTGGAAATTGGCTCCTTTCTCGTTTGCAAAGAATAGATCGGGTTTCCAAATAGAGTCCAACATGGAGGGATCCAGGTCTAGGGAGTCGTCTGGGTATTCGCTGTACGCCAGCCGAGGATCGTTCCATTTTTGCCGTAGAAAGACGTTGAGCCTATAATCCTGCGGCGGGATGGCTGGTAGTTAGTGGAATGGAGTGGAGAATAGGGCTGGGCAATATGTACAAAATTAAACATTATACACTTAAAAAACACCTTGGTGTGGATATTGTGACAGCATTTTAGGTACTATTATTAGTGCTGTCATGAGATATTTACACACAAGAGATTTTTGATTAGTAATGTGGATAAGATGCCCAGTCAGGCTGAGGCAAAATACCAGAACAGTGAAAGTAATCTAATAAGTTCAGAAAAATGGATCCCTTTACTGTAATGCAGCCCTTAAAACCAGGTAAAGGTGCTTATGCCATATCATGTTATCACAATATCCAAAATCCCAGATGATATCTAGTCTCATATCATGGCTATAAATCCTCTGATGCACAGGAAGTGGTGTGTTTGACATCTCTGGGACCAGCTGCAGTATTTTTCATTAAATATAAGTTTTGGGCAAGACAGAGCAGTGCAGAACTTCACATTTCATCCACAGAAACAGATATAAAGAGGAAGACAAGCTTGTTAAAAAAAGGATCATCTTCAATTCAAAACATGAGTGAACATCAGAACTGTCTTTCCAAGATGAGGAGCACTTCAAGATGAGAAGCGATAATGTGACACAAATATGGCTCTTCTTCTTTTGGACTTGCTTGCTGTCTTTTATTAGCTGTAGTCTAGATTGTGTGTCTTTATTATTATGCAGGGCCCAAGTTTAACACGTATAATCAATGACCGTTATCACCAAACATGTCATGAAAAGTTCGAAAAACAAGAGAAATCATCACCAACATGAAAATTAAGGATTTCCTTATTTGTGAGAAGGAGAAGGATCAAGGTTGTGAGGTGTTAACCAAATGGGATGTTGTTATGGCAGAATTAACAAATTGGTGTTGTTTTTGTTGAGTTTTGACACATATTTATAGCACTACTTGTGTGACATTAGATGATAAAGCACCCTCACTCCTATGCTAAAATATCCCTGCTTCCCTATTTTAATCAGATTCTATCAAGTGATTGATTGGACTCTGCTTTAATTCAGAATTCATCATAAGCTGTTCATTTGTCTTGCTTGAATGCTATATGGGATAAGAAATCACAGGCTTGTTCACCACATTTATCACAATAAAAAGCATGCTTCACTAAAGCTTCCAATAACATCATTAGTGTTGTCTTTCTCTGGGCTGACCTGACTGGAGGTCTGGCCCTCTGGGCCTCCCTAGGACACCCTTTAACAGCTCACTGCTGCATTATGCTGACCCAGCAGTACAACTCTGTACAGGCACACTTCAGGGCAACTATTTTCCCCTCTCTCCCTTCCCCCTTTTCATTCATTTTCTCAATTTTTCATTTTAATTGCAGAGTGGACAGTTCATTATCAGTGTGTCAGTGACCCACTGGTCTCTGAAGGTTGCGCTGATATGCTCCAGGAAACATAGAAATGAGGGAATGGCTCCAATAGTGAATGGATTAAAAAATATTTTATAAACTAGAAGAGTGTATTAGAAGTCGAGTGCAGATCTCCCCAAGGGTTATGACCCCCTCCTGAGCAAAACTCAGGAGACACTCAGCAGCCAATTGTATTGTCAAAGGCTTTTCAAATTACCGTATGATTAATATAGTACCGTATATAAAATATACCATAAATCTCCCAAAGCCTCTCGATTTTAGCTGTTTCTTGTACTCTGTTTGTTTCACTTTATGACACACATTATATCAGTGGAACCTATGGCTCTTTTTGGCTTTTTGCCAGAGGTCATATGGCTTTCAACAAAAAATGTGTTTCAAAAAGAGAATGGATTAAAATAGCAAAAACCAAAATTACTGCTAATGTCTTTCTCTTTCTTACTTTCTCTCTCACTCTGTCACACACACACACCAGCTTGCCCTGCCCTACCCCTCTCTCTCTCTGTACATGTGTGTGTGTCTGCTCTATGCTTTGTTGATTTTCTGCATGAGCAGGGTCTTTTATAAAACCGGCAAAAAAAAGGCAACGCATGTATTACATTTTTTCACCCATGATGGGAGTGAACACGGCCACAATAGGATCAATAAAAATAATAGGCTGATAGGCCCAGTAGTATGCGAAGAGAGAGAGAGGGAGAGAGCAGCAGTGGTCGAGCGAGCTAGACAGTGAATGAAGAGAGGGAGCAAAAGCAGAACAAAAGTTTTCAAAGGTTCTGAATCACCTCAACCATGAGAGGTTCACCGCACAGTCATAACTGTGCACAAACTATTTTAGGCTGATAGGTCCAGTAGTTTAAGAGAATAGCTGCGGACACACACACACACACACACACACACACACACACACACACACACACATACACACACAACCAAACACACATGATCCGCTTTAGGCTACTGCCTGTCGAAGATAATAATACAACTGAAAAAGAAAAATTCTATGTTGTCCCAAAAATGTGTCAAAACAGGATTATTAAATATAACAATAACAATGATGTTTCTAAGAAAATTGGTTTCAATCATTAACACTTTATTACTATGAGCTTGTTCTTACCATGGTTGTTTCTGTGATGGACCCAAAGCTGTTGATGAAAATATTGCAGGTGACATTCACAGGTGGGCCTAAGGGTGAGAATAAATAAATACATAAATAAATAAATATTATCCAAAGATTTTTTTTCCATTGAATTCTATTTTATGGTACCATACTTAATACTAATCTTACCTTTCACTTTTAGAGACATTCTGATTCATGTCTCTTAGTACTGGCACTCCGACCACATTTCTGTATATGACTTCACTCCGCCTTGATTTACCTTCGATATCAGTAACTAAGCTGAAACAAAGACCTATCAAAGTGCAGTAGCTGACCAGGAACGATCAATAATTTTCTCAGCTAATCATTAAAGAAAGCAGTAATAAAATAAAAATGAAACTGTGGTATAATACACTCGAGGTTGTGCTACACTGTGTCATATTAGCACTGGTGTGTTGTGGTTGTAGGCACAATACTGCAGGCCGTGTGCAGAAGATCAGCACCCCCGCTTGTGTATTATTGCTTAATGAGATCACGGTGCTGTATGTCCACACTTGCACTGAGAATTCCTATTATGAATCTGCTGTGGCTTTTGTTGTTACATAAATCTCTGCCTTAACCACCCCCACTTTTGGTTGTGAACGTCCTGTTTTGTAGAGCAATATGAGAAAAATCTGATTTTTGTGCATCCTGACCTGCCAGTTAATGCTTGGATGATAAATGTTGCACTGAAAGGTCAAGTGTAACCATAACCCATAAAAACAAGAAATATCACACTTATTAAAACCAATAAGAAAAAAGTGTGAGGGACTCTCTTTGGAGAATATTTGATGACACTGGGATTGTTGTGGACAAAGAACTCGTGCAATACTCTTTTACGGAGTGAGAATGTTTGTGAACTTGTTGGCACATTGTCTGAGAGACCCTTGCTCATGTGTGCTTGTGCTGCATGTTAAAAACACTCCTAAGTCTCTGTTAAAATCAGAAAGTAATTGGCTTCAAAACAGAATGTTCACTTCGTTGTGAAACCAGACAGGACCAAAGCAAGGACAAATAGACAAAGAAGGCTGTATATTAGAGAGCTTGAAGCCCCTGAATTAAACTAGAGTCGCTGACAGAGTAACATAAATACACATCCAAGAGTTGTTAGGTATTTAGCCTTCACAGCACACATGAAGGAGGTTTTAGAGGAATCAATGCTTGTGCGTGTTCATACTGTGGCCATTCTAAAAGATTTATCGAGAGGACTACTGCAGTGGACTGCCTCAGTATATGCTGTACCTTTGAAGTTGGGTCTGATGCGGGCATCATATCCTGACGTTCTCCCCATGAGCTTGTCCAGGAAGTCAGAAGGCGACAGCTGTGGTCCTGCCCTGCTGGGGGGCTTTATCTCCTCCTTACAGGAGCTCAGTCTGACATTAGCCAGGGAGGGCGAGAGAGAGAGAGCCAATATGAAAAGAAAGAAGAAAGGGCAAAGATTTGAGAAAACAGAGCAGAGCAGAGCAGGAGTATGTGTGTGTGCATGTGTGTGCGTGTGTGTGTGTGCGTGTGAGGGAGAGAGAGAGAGAGAGAAGTAGGGGGTGGGGATGGTGGAGAGAGAGAATGAGAAGCCATCAGCAAGTCAGTCATCAGCAGAAAATACCCAGCGGTGGATGAGGAAATGAGGGTGAAAAATGAGGATTGAACGGCTTGCCTCGGCTGGCAACTAAAAGCTCATCTATTCCACATCATGTCTGAGACATATTCTGGTTGTTGGAACCTAACCATAGAGAGGCAGAATAGAAGCAAAGGTAAATTTGTCCCCCTCCTGTACCTCCCACTGCTTGTGGCTTAGCAGGGGTAAGGCTTGACAGATTGATGGCTCAATTGAAATGCTATGAATGTCACACCAGGGAGAATAAGGTGTTGATACCAGCTCCATAGAAGCTCAGGCAGCCATTGACAGGCATAACCAACAGGCCACTGAGAAGGAGGGAGAAAGTGACAGAGCAAAGAGAAGAGGGGAAAAGAGAAAGAAAAAGAGAAAATGGGAGAGAAAGAGAGAGTGAGAATCATACAGGAAAAAAAGAATAGTGTAAAGAAAGCAAGGAAGCAAGCCCTCTTTCAGCCCTTGGTCCCTGCCTGGTGATGGATCGCTTCTCTGACTGGCCCCTGCTGTTGCACAGCTGATTGCACCCCATGCTTTTGATGCAACTGTTAATAGTTCACGATCCGTCATGATCCAGACCTCTGTGAAGTACAGATGGCGGGGTCCAATCCCCTCCCCGAGGCAGAGCTTTACTGATGCTCTGTTCTCATGAGTGTGGAGTCACAGATCCAACAATCTGAGGGCCTCTTAGCTGTATTCAGAGCCACACAGACCATATCCTTTAAGACCAAAGAACAGAGGACTGGCAACACATGGTGAGGGATTTTTAGAGATTGCAAGGTTGTGCCAATCCTCTGTGATCTGCCTTTGGTAATCGCATAGAACAAAGTACACATTCACAATTTCATATTAATGAAGCTGGGATTTAAAACGACATAGATAAATACATTTTGTATTTCAGCGTCACATTAAGTCACAGAGCTGTCAAATCAAGGAAAAACTTCTCATGTGAATAAATGCATTCAGTAGAACACAAAGCTGCAGTCCCCTGTTTGCCTTCTGACTTTGATTTTCTCTCACAATAGCATGTGAACACAATGCTGCCGACTTGGAAATCGCAGATGTTAGACTTCCCCCAGCACATGAATGCAACATAATAGCTACGGATAAACAATGGTAGTTGTCTAATGTTGGAAATATCAACAAAACCTAATCAATTGATTCATGAGCTGAAGGCCGTGCATCAAATTCAAACTAACAAAGAGACAAGCAAACAAGTGAAAACATAACCTCCATGTTGCTCCAAAGTTTTCAATTTCTTAAGCTTCTGGAGGCACAAAGCATGCATTTTTAACACATGCATGCTCACACACGCACACAGACATACAAACACATATATACTCACACATCTTCTCTCTCGTTCTCTTTCTCTCTCTCACACATGCAGTGTACAGCTCAGCTGAAAATCACAACAGAACTCCATATGTGCCTTTGATGATTTTCCCTTGTGAAGCTTAGCCCATATCTCAGTCTTTCTTACAGTGAACAGCTCAAATCTCCCAGGTCCTCTAACTTTAGTCCACTGCTTCTGGCTGAAGTATACTATATAGTTTTGCTGCTATTGTACTGATACCCTTCTTCATCTTCTCTCTCTCCCTTTCTCTCTTAATCTTGTGTGTGTGGCCCTGTGCACGCACCCACGCACACGCACACACACACCCACACACACACAGGTACACAGGCATATGGATAGATGGTTAGACTCTTACATATCCAGCAAGTAATGGAAAAACTGAAAGTCAGTGCCTCTTTATCTTACTTGGTCACACTTGTTTTAAAACGGTCTGAAACACTACAGTAAAGTATCTTTTTTTTTGTTCACGTCTTATTTTCTCTGAGTGGTGGATTATTTACTTATTTTGGCTGCAAGCATTCAGAGACAAATGGCTGTGACAGTAATCTATTTAGTCTTCAAGAAATATTGACAGAAGAAAAATGGGTCTCCTTTAATACAATTGCACATGTTGGCGGAGATTTCTGGATGCTTTCTGACAGGGCTTGAAGATGACTGATGAAAACGTAACATAAATTCTCAAGAGGGTGTCCATTACATGACATTGCTGTCAAGAAAAATTGTGAGCGGGTTCACCACAGTCAAAAAACTATCAGCCTGTCTTATCAAGACAGAGTAAGCCGAGCCCATAAGACAAGGCTCTTTTCCCCTATACGTCAATGAGTCAGTGTTCTGAAGCCGAAGCTATTAGACAAGACATACATTTCCAGAGCAAATTCTGGTGATATACAGCCTGGATCTGTGGCGCTGACTGTGTGTGAGTCATTTCTGCTTGCTGACGCTAATAAACATTGAAGAAACAGCTCAGTAGGAGATTTCTCAACTGTTAAAATGGGTTTTTACCGAGTTCCCACCTTTGTTGGAACCGGTGTAGCTTGTCAGCCCTCTTGTTGCGAGACGTTTTCCGTTGTGCACGTCCTTGTAAAGTTTATGGCTTTTTGTGATGCTGACGAAGACCATGTTTATTTAATTAGATTCCTCTGTACATAAATGTCTCACCCTTCTGCCATCTAGTTGCTCACATGTAAACCCTACTGGTGGTGAGATCCACAGTTAAATCTGTAATCCTGGGCTGTGGGAGGGGCGGGAGTTTCTCTGCCTCCCTCCCTCAGGGGCAACACTACCTCTCCATCAACCCTCATGCATTTTTAATATGGCTACCCCCTACTCTGGCCAGTGTCATTTTATGTCACAGAGTGCTTAAGCTGAAAAAAAGACAGTCCAAGAAAGCTCAGCAGGTCTATTTATAAGCTCGTCAAAAGATTTAGAGAATTTTTTGACATGCAAACATCACATTAAGGTTTCACTGCTGCTGTGTCAGCGGTGATAACTCTCGACTGAGGTTTTTTAACATGTAGTTGGAAGCCAGTTCAAAGAAACCTTCAGACGGGAAACAATAACTTAAGTCTTTTATGATTTTCAATGCAAGAGCATTTTCAAATTTTGACATCTAAATTCCCAGCTGGGGATTTGCAAACACTCACACAATTGAGATGCTATGTGTGTTTAGTTAATGTACAACAATCACACTCCAAATTGTATCTTACTATGAAACTGTAAGTGTGTTGGCTTCTTAAAAACCTTCAATTCGCTCTTATGTGGCTCTTTGTCAGAAGGATTCAGTTATTAAGATGCCAGTTGGCGACATTTAATGAGCCTGACCTTTTGGATGCCCCTACATCCCTTTCATTCCAGCTACCGCACCAGATGGATGTTGAGGCTGCGCAACAGCTCTTTCTTTCCTTTTATATTTCAGAGCAAGTTTTTGTTGTCGAAATCTCATTGTAAAGTAGTTTAATTTGGCTTGGAACAAAATGTGAAATGAAAACTATGTGCTTAATCTCATAACTGCTGCACACAGAAAGAAAAAAAGATGGTATTTCCACAGATGAAACACCAGTGTAAACATCATAAAAGTATGTATACTGTGAAGCAAGTGCTAAAAAAAAAAAAAAAAAGTCAGGGGAATTGCATCATAACATCACAGCTGCTCAGATTTAATTTAGTTGAAAAGTCTGTCTTTTCCAGACAGTGTTACATTTTTTTCTTTTATCAACCATTGATTTATAACATTTTGTTTCTCTTTTAATCTTTAAATCTCTGAACAATTCAACGGCTGAATACACACTGTTGGCAAGTGTTTGCTTTCCCTGTTAGGTGTCTTCATTTCCTTTCCAAATATGGAGCCACAAAGTAATAACCAAGAATGAGAGGTTCAATATTTAGTTTGGAAAGAACAGCAGTAATAATATTTCAAATCTCACAAACAGACATGACTTTGTGTGGTGATTGCTCATCCGGGGCTCATATTAAGTTAATCCAGTATAGATTGCTGACAGTATCAGGTATGAGAGGGAAATACCTTGTGGGAATATGTCAAACCTGTCAGGAGTGCGCTGTCAGCAGATCAGAAACCACAGCATGAATGCAACAAATGGAACTCACCTGGGGAGCACGTCAGCATTTTGAGTGAATTTCAACTTGTCGTCTATGGATTACAAAATCCACCCTACCCCAACCAAAACTTTCAGCCAGACATAAATTTTAATTAAAGCCAGATCCCTCTTACCATGTGCACACATGGCTGGTAACTCTAAAATCCAGTTATGGGAAGTTAATTAATTTTCTGCAAGAAAGAAAACAGTGGCCAATGTTGACTGTGGTAACTTTGTTTGTCACTTTTCTTTGGAGAAGTTGCACATTAAATTGGGGACAACTTTGCCCATAAACGCCCCACCATGTGCTAGATTTGCCATATGTCCTTCCTGTCGTTGAAACAATACTGGTGCTAAGTTAGCAATTACTGCAGGACATGCTGGACTTGGCACTGCTTATCTGACAATGTATTTACACCTCTCTGACCAAACAGTAAAATGTGCTTTAGTGAGACTGACACCACTGCCCTGGTCAGTGCCATCAGTTTAAAGGGCACACTTTAAAACACAATAATAAAATACACTATGCATTTGACTTTGATTTAGCATTCTTAGCTTTGAGCACACATTAACCCCACAGAAGCTCACAAACAGCCAGCAACAACCATCGGCTGTCCTCTCTACTGTCACACAAAATGATCTCAAAGCTGGTAAACAACAACAAACAAGACTACTTACTTTTTAAAAAGTGTTAAGCTGAGCACTGGCTTAAATAATGTGATCTGCCTTTGTTAGCAGATGTGTTAGAAGATTGAATTTAACATTAACCAAATGCTTGGCCACTTTGCTCAAACACCCTCTTAACTTAATCATTCCACTGCAGTTTCTCAATGCCTTTCTGCTCGGATTAAGTGAAGATTTTAGACACCACACACTCTCATTTCTTAGGTCACTCGTCGACATTTGACAAACACACAAATGTAGCTTAGCGCCCACATAAGCATCAGCATTAGTGCACTCTGAATTGTGTTGCAAGGTTGCAGGGCTGACAGAGGGTCCAGCAAACCACTCAGTCACTCATTAGTTCTAAACATGCTTTTTGACTTTCCATGATATGATCAAGTTGCAAAGTGGGCAAATGGGTCACATCAGCAGCAAATTTCTATTGGCTGCCCATTCATGAACCCATGAAACTATGTCAGCTAAAAACTGGAAACGCTTTACCATGGTAAAATGTCACTTGAAGGTTTCCCCTTGATAACAATCAATATTGAATTCCAGTGGCTAGAGGACTCGGGGATTTAATACGAGGCAGCAGAACTAGAGAAATGGCTCTCATTCCCAATTTAGTGCATCACTTACTTAGGGGAAAAACATAACTATACACCGTAAAAGAAAAGGAGCTGTCATCCTGCATACATGGCACATATGGCAGAAATACATGAGGACATAAATGGATTGGGGGAAGAGAGGTAAGGTCAGCCAAGATGCCAGTGATTCCTTGCAGTCTATAAAATCCACTTCTGTTATTTTCTCCTTACCTTAAACTTATAATAGCTGCTGCAGATGTGGACAGACTTAATGTTAAATGCCTGTCTTTGAATATAGCTTGATATTCATTTCAAACCACAATACTCAGGTATTCACTTAAAAGCAAATAATTTCTTCTTTCTATAACGTTCTCTATAATTTCAGAATGTTATCTCTGTCTAGCTGCACCTCAATGTAAAACTCTCTGATCAAAATTACATCTAATTAGATGGTGCCTATATTCTGCCCATGGAGCACAAACATATTCTCTTAATTGCTTTGTCATTAAGAAGCTGGTGATCAGAAAAGCATATCATGCGGGAATATGGCTGTTCTGTGGATGCCTACGAGGAGGCACTGTGGGAAATCACTGCTATTAGACATCCATGCATGATCATACCAGGTTTTAAGTGCCACTGGTGTAATCGGCGACTGCAAAAACTGGTCTCTCTGCTTGTGGAAACACACTGCTCTAATTTCCCAATTGTGAAATTGCCCTTGACGTCCACTTGAGCTTTCAATTTCACTCTCATATAGGGCTCTCACTTGAGGCTGAACGCGGGTCTTTTTGACTTTTTGACAACTTTCCGTAGGTAACTGCTCTACCAAACTATACAAATAGACTCATGCCACTGACAGGCCTTTTATCAATGTATATCCAACCACTCCAACCTTTATGTTAATACACTGACATGTCACTTTTTGTCTTTGATGACCTGTGCAGACCTTGTCTTCACACAACTGTACTATATATGATGGCCTATGGCTACCGCTGTCCGCTTTTGATCAATAGCGTCATTGGGGAATGAGATTTGGAGCACATTGCAATTTACTCTTGCACATTTATCTTCACTGATGTGACCACTGCCACTCCTGTACAGTGACACCTCTGGCTATGGGAACTACAGTACGAGATGCATGGTGAAAAAATGGAGAAAAATGGAGAAAAAAATGGAGACATGGATCTACTTCAGGATAGGAAAACAAACAAAAGCAAAGCAGGAGAGATAACATTTATCAAAATCAAAGGTGAGTATCACATTATATGTAACATACGTAAGTGTTCATGAGTTTGTCTTTGGAGCACTGATGCGGAGATGAAACATACACACAGCTTAGACTGTAACACAATACACAGTGACTCACTTAGACATGAATTAACATTTGAAGCAATGCTTGAACAATATCTGTCAACAAAAATAACGCATAGAACTGTAAACTGAATTGCCTTATTGGATTGGCCGAGGTGGATTAACAAATAGCATATAAATTAAACATTCGGTATGGTGGTGCACTTTGCAAGGCAAATTACTACTGTAGAAATTGTACCACAGGGTTTTTAATGTCATGGGAAAAACCAAAAGGGAATACATGCATATTCTATGTAGCTAAAATGTAAAATGGATGGATTCGAAATTACTGCTCTGAGTGAATTTTTGATGCAGCTCATATTTGCATATGACCTCCACCTGTAGAGCATTATCTACCCATTATGCTGCAGCTGGCTGACCAGCTTCTTCTGTTTGTGTGACATCATTTCTGATTTAAATATCCAGTTAAAAAAAAAAAAAAAAGAAAGAAAAAGGCTTAGAGATGTGCCGCTACTCTCCCACTCTGCTTTGTTTAAATATTTGTCCTATAGTGCTTGGTAAGGGACTTGAGAAGAGCACACCTTTTCTTGCCTCAGCAACACTACCACTGCTTCAACAAAAATTTGTATGAAAATGGATAGTTGGGTTAGTGAAAAAATCAGCTCTGGGAGTTGGAAAAATATAAGAACAAATATAGTTGCAGTGTTAAGTGCACTTACAAAATGGGGCTCCATCCATATTCCTTAGAATTTGCTGTGATATTTTTTGGAATTGTTTTCAAATTCCCCCCTCTATTTATTTTAAGTATTCATTTTCTCCTCAGTTCTGTTTTTTGGTAAAGAATAATTCATTTAACCACGAGCCAGTGCTAATGGCAGAATTAGCTTCATGGAAAAGTACATTTAGCTGTCTCATTGCAAACCCTGGGGTTTAATGATTTAGACTAATCCACGCTAACCCACAAAGTCAATCGCTACTTCCAACTCCGCGCCGTCGCTCATGCATTCTAATTTGTAATGCAATCTTTAATCTTGTGGGAGTGAGGCTTGACATCTCTAGAGTACCCAGCAGAAATGATGTTTCCAAGCTTGTGTCACAGCTCTGACAGGGAGACAATGGGCTGCAGCTTGATGACAGATTCACGTTCACGATGGCCCCGTTTCTGAGTGAACCCCACCACCACCCTCGGCATTTACTGCCCAGCCTTAGCTGAACTTCAGCACTCTGATACGGTTTCAGTCTGCTGACTTTAAAGTTTTATTTCACGTGAAATATTCCTCTCTTTGTGATTTAATTCTTTTATCTGCTGGGCTCCTGGATGATACACAATTAGAACTCAAGGGAGCTCTCCTACCACTTTGGCTTGTCCGACTCCTAATTACTGCATTTGTTGTCAAAATTTCATAACAGAGGGCAAACTGGTTCAGCCCCGACACACACATTATCTAGCAAATTCTATTCTTTTCTTTTTTACTTTTTAATACTTATCTCAGCTGTTACTTTTTCTTGGATTTGAAACTTTGTGAATCCAACAGCTAATTAAGAAAAACTGAAATTCTATCTCCCATAGAAAAATGGTTAAATGTCAAACATCCACAGTTCCCAAATTTAACATCAAAGGTTCAGGTGAGTAATTAGGTTTTCTGTGTGTTCTCAGTTGAATTGTCAAACAATTTAAGAGCCAGGACTGCAGTAATCTATTCTTAAAACATCAGCCTATAGTATTTTGATTGGGTATTGTCTCACTTACTGTCACTGCTGAATGGCTGTCTGTTTGTCTGTCAATATGTATACGTATCCATATGCTGATGTAAATATATGTGAACATGTGATTTATTCATCGCACAAAACTGAAACATCAAAATAAAAAAATAACTTTTCAGTATTTTCTCCATGCTGTGAGCTTATTAGACCATGATTGCAATTATATGATTGGATTGTAGATAATGGTTTTGATTGTGAATTGACGAAGGTGGTCTCGACTATATCCATGGTGAGTGCATTAGCATTTAACTTTGAATGAAAACTTAAATCTTAGATTGCACATGAAAGGAGAAGTACTGACCTCCCGAAGGCTGTCCCCAAACGCTAACCTGAGGCTACACAGTTCAAACAATGGCAGATTGAACAAAAATCTCATTTATAACATAGTGGACTCAAGCTTTACCCAAAGGGGAATCTAGCATGGAGCACAGGCCCAGCCATCCTCCAGGTGTCTCTTCAGCCTCTCTGTATTCGAACCACCTTCTCCATGTCTCAGATCTCATATCAGCATGGACTGCCTCCTGTCAGTCTCTGTGAAACAGAGCTAGCAGGACTTCTAATAGAGAGAGGGACTGTACTGACTGCAAAAAATTGCTTTGATGTGCCTGTTTAAGGGCTTGACATGGATTGTGGTATTATCAGCATGGATAGCCACTCACCACAAGCCTCAGTGCAGGTGTGTGCTGTCATGTTGCAGTGCATTGTGCAGCCTCAAATAACTGTCCATTATGTTCTGTTGGATCAAACTCATAGCGCTACACATCTACAGATATGCAATAAACAGCTTTGATATACAGTATCTCATCTCTCTTCTCATCTTCTGCCCATTCAACACTTCCTTGTGGTTTCATGAAGCCATCACAGCTGATGTATGCCTGACTGTCAGTTTATGCTGCCTTCATGAACCTTGCTTTAAGATGAACAGTTGTGTTCAGATGTGGAAGATATAAACGCCGTGATCAAAGCGTTGTGTTTGTGCCTCATCTTCTTGATCTAGTCAAGGTAATGAAATGCAGTGATTAGAAGAGTAAGATTGGATTTTCAATGCAACTGAAATGGGATGGTAATTGCGTGACATAATGAAGCACTTGTGAGTGTGCTTTTGTGTGTGCGTGTATGTGTTTGTGTGCGTGTGTGTGCATGTGTGTGCATGAGTGTTTTCAATATGAAATAAGAGGGTTTCATCAGCTGTGTGCATCTCCATATCTTGGGCTCCCTCCCCCCTTTCCTTCTCCAGTTTTAAAGCCCATTGGGAAATCACAACAGCTGGATTCTCACCAAAACAGACTACAGTGTATCTACTGTACAGTAAACGTATAATTAGAAGCTGTAGTCTGCTTGAGTGCTATGATTAATGTCTTCCATTTTGCTACCTGTGCCTGTATGAATATGGATGGATGCTTCATCTCCCATCACACTCCATATAAATCACATCATCTAATAGCATATGCTTGTTCTGTTCATGCCCCTTGCTTTTTGCTAGCTGACCTAGCCTTTTGCTTTTCCTAGACATATGCTAACTACCTCTTACCCCAAGCTCTAGATGCTCCTAGCCTTTGGTTAGTCTTCCACAGCTGTAACATTTCTCTGGCTACTTCCCTGGCAGAGTAACATGGTTGTTAGCTGCTAAGAGTAACTGCTTAGGGAGAAGAGAGGTTTGGTGGCCTTCTTCTCATTTTGCCCCAGGGGACCATGGCACAGTTACTGCACCATAAGAGGGACATGAGAGAGCCAATTGCCAACGGGTGAGTCACCATGCACTTGGCCCCAATTATGGTCTACCTGTGCCTTAAACTAAAGAATAGAACTGGTGGGGTTTGCTGCCAATCTCTAGGAAACAGAGGTTTCAGACCATGAGAGGCACAACAGATAGTCACACAGCAAATGGTACCCAAACAACATGCACACACAAATGCGCACATTCACAGACACACACACATACACAAACAGTCACTGCACTCTATATGACCCACATTTTGGACATGGCAATCAGGAGAAAAGAAGTTGTAGGCATAGCCTGAGGTCAGTTTCGCTTGATCAAACTGCTGGCTGGAACCAACAGAGTCATGACAAAGCCACCATGGAGCTCAGTCTACCAGAGATTTTCTGAATCATACCCATGAAGGAAACAGTCTACAAAGCTTCAGTGACTGCCTGTTTTTCATATCCCTCATGCAGCTAATGCACATTTTCACAATTGTCTGAAGTCTGGCAGAGAACTGGTTTGCCCTCTTGATGAGTACTTTGTGGATGCACTGTTTGAAATGATATTAACATTGAATTGTGTCAATTGTCTGTGATCACATTACAATTCTGAAAGTTTCTGTGTTAAAGCGTAATGCTGCGTTTGGACAGTGGGCGCAGCATGTCGCTCTATCTGGTTACAAGATACCAACTGGCTTGTGAACTTAAACTTGGGCAGCCCCTCTAGATGTTGCTGATACACCATATGGACAAAAGTATTGGGTCACACTTCTTAATCATTGAATTCAGTTGTTTCATTTAATCATTGCCACACATAGAATCTAGAATAGCAACTCCATATTAATGTCTATGGATTTGGAATGGGATGTCAAAAAATCTCCTGAAGCTGTAATATGTAGGTGATCCAATACTTTTGTCCATTTAGTGTATGTAACATTTCAGCTTCAGGTTGGAGCAAGTGCAGCTGGAGGCATCGTGCAACCAACAAACCATTCTCAGCTCTGCTGCAGAATGCTTGTGTGATAATCCATGCCGCTTCAAAACTACAGGATTGGAATTATGCTGCTGCAGCTACCACAACTTGCCAGGGTGATCGCCACCCTATTGTTCAGATCCAATAACAAGGTCATATTCACCGTAAATGACAGAATGTATTCAGGGAATTTTGGAGGGAACTAGTAAGGGTGGCCATATTGCATGTATTGATTTGACTTTTGGTACATGGTCAAGTGTTATGGTCTGTTATTCCACTCTGCTGTTATATTTTTCTGTAAATACAGTGGGCCTAAGTCCTTAAGCCTTGCTGAGCACAAGACACATAAATGCAATCACTCACTCACTTTTAGCGAGTGACAAGTGCACCATCAAGAAAGATCTCATCAACAAAGAGATGGTTGCTGCTCCTCACTGTGGGTGATATTTTGTATTTCTCACTGTAAAAGAGCCATGCTGCTTTTCTGAGAGTGCATCCTGCATTAGCAATAGAAGCTATTCATTACACAAGAGCCAGCTCCAATAAGAGACAAAGGACTCTATTTTTGTGCTGGTGCAGATCAAGCGATCAGACTTCGTGCTGAAAAAGTGATAATGTCACTGGGTGCTGTAGAATTTTTCCTGCCTGTATGGTAATTTTGTGGTTTGCCATGGCAAACAGACCCGCAGTGTACTGAAAGGAGGTGTTGATTCAAATCAGGTGGCACAGTGCAATTTTGATGTCCAAAAATATACTTGTGCCTCCTTGTCTTTAGACCATCTCTTAGGCATTATTTGCTATATTTGTTATTAATCAGTGTGGGTGTGGTCACATGTAAACCTTCAAAAGTTACATGGGATTTTTCTTAAATGAATGCTTTTGTATGTTGTTTACTTGAACTTTGTAATAAATAGAACACAATTAGACAGATTAGCATATTTTGAGACTTTTTTTTATATATGCTGCATTAGTAATCTAAGTATTAACATTTCAAAACTTGGCCTTAGTGCTGGCATGAACAGTATTAGCCACATAAATAATATTAGTGATAAGTCAAATACATAGCAGTACCTCCCTCAAGCCACTAAAAGCAATCCTCTACAGTACAAAATTTTACTTTTAATATCTAAATTTCGAAGTTTTGGAAATCCATTCCAGCAGAATCACATTACTCATCTCACTATAATTGATATACAAAAAAAAAGAGCATTACTTGGGTGTATTAAATAATTCCATTCAACTGAGAAAAAAAATATATCCAATTGAAAATGAACAGATGTATTCAGAGTTCAAATAAAGGTTGCATTAATGAATGGAAATTCCAAAATGAGATTCTACTACTACCATATTATAAGGTGACTGCCAGCATGATATTAAAACTCATTATTCCCTTTTATTTAAGTGATTAACCCTCTTGAACACTTCTTCAAATCTTCCGCATTTCTGTTGTTCAGATGGAGTACCTATAAGAGCCAGGTTCTGTATTTGCAATTATGAATTCATTTGTTCTTTCCTTTGTTTGTGTGTAATTTTTTTTTCTCCCTGCACTGTGCTGATGATTTATCCATACACTGAGACCGCAGCACATAGCACTAAGAGCTCTGGGAAATGCATGGTTGTACACCAGGAAGAATGGTGGAACAAGCACTAACTGACCAATTCCAACATGTTGCGAGGTACATCTACTTACCAGGAAGTAGCTCTGGGATATATTTTCATAACAGTGAAAAAAAATTATTTTACACAGCAATTCTGTTAGTTATAAAAGCTGTACCAAAACACCATTCCATGCCACCCATCCCAGGATCTGTAAAACACACACAAATTTAACAGTAAACACTAAATTGCTTTCAGTAATTTCTTCAGTTTTATGCCCACTGAATGTCCTCCTTTTCTGATGAGTAGTATGGTGTCACTGCCAGTTGCAGAGTCTCTGTCTATACCACTTGGACTCAGGTGGATTCCATATCTCCCTCTCAGTTTGATAGCACTTGACACATTGATCTCAGCATGCCATACAGCCCAGTAACAGTTCCCAACTCACCTTCTAATTGGATAACATCAATGCAAGCAATGCAAGAAAACACCAGGGGGGCTTCAATTGCAGTCTGAGTGAATAATTGCCTTGGTATTGTTGTTCTCATATTGCTGATTAAGTTTTGGCGAACAAAGTTACGGTGCTGCAAAAATGAGATAAAAAATATAGTTGACGGTTCAAAGTTATGTGTATCTTGTCTGCTGAAGTGTCCCTTTTGTTTTCTTTTCAGTGGATGTGGAAACCCACAGGCAAGACAAACATTGGCTTCTTGACATATCCTCAGAGGCCCGAGTCGAGGAAACGACTCTGGCACTGCCCCATTTGCTTTGTGCACTTCTTCTGGAGTGATGTCTTATTCACAAATCATCCCCTTGGTGTGCTGGATGCACATCATGGCTGCGTATGCCATGCAATTTGTACAGACAACAAAGGAGTACGGCTATGGTGCTAATTTAGCCTGTTATGCTGAAACAAGTTCAGGCAGACTAGGAGCCAATCCTGTTTTACATACAGTGTTGTGCTTTCCCCATGACCTCATATCAGGTGGATTTAATGACTCTTGGGAGTCAATCATCTACACAAGTGAGGCACCTCTTTCTAGACTAAATACAATCAGAGCTGTTTTTGTGATTGTAGTATGTCTTACACTGCACAGATGGTGCAAAGAAAACCGACTGTGCTTCAGAAATCAATAGCAAAAGAAAGCAAAATCCAATGCTGCAAACAGTGTCCATCTCACACATTTATTGAATGTAACACCCATTTATTGAAAAGCAAAAATGTATTGTCCAGTGAGAACCATGGGACTCAGACAACTGATTTCAGGAAACAATGTGGGCGTCTTGTGGGGACACAGACAAATGGAGGAAGTCTCAATGGTCAGGCATCAAGGTGAGAGAGGGAATACAAGGACAAACATTAGGGGCCCAAATGTTGTCTGCTCAAGCCGATAAAGAGATGTGTCTCCAGCTATGTTATGGATGGTTAAGAAGCTCTGGGCCTAGTGTGTGGGCTGAGATAACCATGGGCACAGTATGGCAAAGCATCCCTAATGCAGCGTACCTCTCCAACGGAAGAACAGGAACACATAGAGACTTTCTAAAGATAGGAGTTAATAACACTTCAAGGTTCCAGACAGAATCTAATAGGTTAATGTACTCCTATTTGACTCAGACTACATACAACCACCGGTCTAAAATTTACTGTATATAATGTACAACCTGTCATATTGTTTAGCATGCTTTGTCCACCACTGCAACAAAGCGAGGTACAAAACAAGGGTGTCTACTTTCACCCCAAGTATTTGCCCCATGTTGAAAGTCTTAGTAATAGCACATTATATATTATCAAACAAAGTGCATTACCTATATTAAAGTAGAACAGCAGTTCTGATAGATGCATATTACATTTTCTTTATAGTTTACCATTCAGTTTATGAAGTCACACGTTATCTGTGCAACAGCTCAAATAGTATTTGAGGGATCTGTATCTCTCTCTCAAAGCTAGAAACCCAAGAAACAACTTATGTCATGCTGATATACTGCCTGTAGATATAACGCCTAAGAGAATGAGACTTTGCAAACAGCTAGAATTTCTAAACTTATAAATCTAAACAAGTTGTACATTACTGGAACACTATGAGTTCTGAACTACAGAAAGCAATGATCCCAGGAAAACAGCCTTGGTGCTGTCACAGTTACATCCTTTCCAAATCATTCTCTCTATGGAGCTGCAAATACAACCCAGTACAGTGCACCCAAAAATGTCCTAGAGCATTAGGAACAACACATTTCACAACAACAGATTTCACACTAAGAAAGGTTTCATTCAGCAATTGACTGTATGTAGGCTGTGATGTTTTCTCAAATCACAGCAACATTACAGTTTAACGCTGCACTTCCCACATCAAGGACAACTAGTAATCTCACTAATGTGGGAGGAACAGAATCTGTCAGTGAACTTGAGGTTAGAGTGCAGAGGATTTGTCGAGGTATGTGATCTGTGGTGTTTTACCCTTGGAAAAGCATTTCCCTCCTCATAAAAGATTATTGCATGAAGGCCTCTAATGGCAAACACACCACGGCTATTGCAAAGTCTCAGGTAGTGGACACCAACACCGACAAATCAATGCTGCCGTATCACTATAGAAACGGATTATCGGAGACCCCATTGGTTCTCTAACTGTTGCAGAGGAGGGAACAGAATGTCAATATGGTAAACAATTAATAGCACAGCTCCTATTTGTCTTATACTAGCACTTCATGGAGGTCAACGCACAACTCTGGCCTTTTTTACTTACTGGTGGTAAAACTGTGATTAGTGCTATTGGATTTAATTTGCTTCTTCTAGAGGTGGGCGGGAGTCAAAGGGTGCCTTGACACCAGACACTAATTTATTCAGCGTGTGGAGGAATTACACGGGCTCCCGCATCGTATCCCAGCATGGCTCCCTCTCATTTCATGCTGCTGGAGAGGAGCGGCCTGCGCACTGCCATTGTGTTATCTGACGAGCACAGTTGTAATCCCCTCAACGATCTCCCCGCCCCCCTCTTTAAGACATTCTGCTTCACTGGTCATACGTGACAAAGGTTGGAAAAGAAGGGAGGAAAAGAGAGAGAGAGAAAAAAAAGCAGATTTGTTTGTTGTTTTGGCTTTTACCTTCTCTCCAGCTAAGCCTCAGTTTCCTCATTCGAATGACCTTGGCGTCCTGCTATGCGCCATCTCTGACCGTGTCACACACACAAGCCACATGGATGCTCTTTAATCAGTGGACTGTTGCAATAACACCTCATCTGTCACACAAACTTCTCCTAAACACTGCACCTTAATTTTTTTGCCAAAACTGCTTTGGCACAGATGAAACATCCAAGCCAACGTCCATAAATCCTTTTACTGACTTTGCTCTATCTGTGTTTAACCAATTCTGCCAACAATACACACTGATCTGAGGATTCATTGGTGTCACTGAAGTTGTACTTTGTTTTCCCTCTCTATCATTTATATTTGGTTTTATCATTTTTTTTTTCATTTTTTTTATCACTAGAGTCATGTGTTTTATATCATTCGTTGTATTGTAAATCACAGGAAATTACTGAATAATTATTTCATTGCAAAGAACAATTTAATTGTCTAAAAAGATGATGAGTTAAGTTGATGCTGATAAGTTTTGCTTTGAGTTACTGCTGGCATTAGCCTGCCATATTTAGCTGATGAATTACAGCTTCTGCATAATTACTGAGTAATTGCACTATGGTCATTCTAAATGGTGTTCAGTTAATGAGATTTTGATTCAGTTACAAAGCAGAGCTTCAGTTTGACTCCATTGCCGATAGTTTCTTTTTGTTCAATCATGCATTGTGAGTCTTGGTTTTCTGAGTCCAAACATGTCCTTTCCTCCCAAAGTAAAGTTTAATCAGCATGGCCTGTATGGTCAGACTTAATGACATGATGGAGGGTTTTATAATGGCTCCCACTTCATGTTCCTAATTGCAGAGAACATAATGACCTACAGCAATGAACCTCAGAGCCAAAGTGCTGTTCCAGTCAATAAGTGGCCATTTTAATCTGCCAGGGCCAGAGAAGGAGAGAGCAGGAGATCCACTTAAGTGGCAGTAACTTCCCTTTGTGTCGCATATTTTTTAAGTTAGATATGGAACAGGGTAGGTTTCCCATTATTTAAACTCGCTTAGTGGTCTGCGCTCTCTTGGTTTGCACAAAATACTGTGAGGCATACTGAAACAAAACACTTCAAGCGTTTTGTTTTCCCTTAAAGTGATGGTTTGGATTCATACCAATATAGTCATATTTGCTGCTCCATGTGAGTCTAATTTAAAAAAAAAAATAAATAAATAATGATTTTGAAAGGTGACACACAAAAAAATGTTTTGTAGGATGCACAACAGTGTGTTTGTTTGGGATTCATTAGCATCACTCTTTCCAGTCCCCTGGCTTCCAAAATGGTGGAACTATTTTCTATCACTGTATCGCCATGTAGGTTGAATATGGGACTGAGGCTGTGTGGTGACACAGAGGCAGTGCTGTGTAGGAAAATAGTTCTGCCAGTTTTAGAAGCAGGGAGCTGGAAAGATGTTGAAAGTGAAACCTAAATAACTGTAATTTTTATGTATGCTTTAAAACAATTTTCAGCTTTGTTTCACCACTCAAAATCATGTTGTTTTTTGATCCACATCTACTACTGTTCATGTTGGAGCAGTCACTCCTGGTGAAGCTGCCTTTCTTGTGACAGGGAGGGACTTAATGGACCAAATTTAGTGGATGTATTATACTCGCATGGGGCAGCAAACAGGGGTGCTATACCCACTATAGGGGTAAAGTTATATTTTCAAAATTACAACTCTTTTCACTGTGTGATCTCATGAGACTTTACCGTAGCAGTGAGTTACATACTCAGTTTCTCTCCCTACTCTACTTATTGTGTTAAGCTTGGATTAGGACTACTTGGATAGCAGCTCAGAGAGGCAGGACATTTGTTGGTATGTGGTGATAAAATGAACTGCTTTCATTGACCTCTGGGATAACCTCAGTGTGTTGTGGATATGTGTTAAGGGAGTGATGTGTGACCAGCACAGAACCACACTTTCGATCTGAGGCTCTGTGAATGCATGCTCTGCTACCTCCAAGGTTATGGCGATTCCTTCCACGAACAGCGGGCAATGTTGCATTTTAATGCGCTTCCAGCTGAGGACTAACTGGTTACTAGGGACTATCTGCAGAGATTAGAAGTTTGCATTCATCTGATCATCATCAGTTACACTTGGTGATGCTTGTACCATTCAGTGACTTGGGGTTTTGATGCCAGCTGGCAGCAGAAATGTGTCACTCAGGCAGTTTTATATGGGGACAAACAAGGCAGGGAAGCAGCCCATTTCCCTTCCATCAAATCAGGATGGAAAATGTGCTTGTATAAGACAACAATTATGATTAAAGCTTTCCAAGTCATAAGGTGAGGTTCTTAGTAAGACAAAAGATATCTTACATATTTGTCTGGCTGGTAATGTGGTGCAGTGGTTCAACAAGTGATTTTCTCCATATTAGCCACCTGTCCAACTTCATTATGTTGTTGATTACAGCCACTTGATATTTAATAGGCTAATTATCTTCTAAAGGGTAAAGTGAGACTTATGTGATTATATCATTAATGACCGCTAATGTTTCAACTGTATTGAAAATTAATCCCCCCGCCCCTCCCCCCCAGCACACATTTCCATGGCACCTACTACAACACCCCTGAGCGTTTCCAAATCCCATCCAATCACATGATCAGAACACCTGTTACACTATTTTGCTTGTTCCACTGCCATGCTCTCTTCAACGCCAATTTGACACAGTAGCTAGCTCTCTGCTCCGTAACGGACCCTATCCTAACACCCTGCACGGATGAAAGAAATTCACCTTACCGTCTGATCCGCTGTTCTTTCAAGCATTCACTCTTGGCGGAATCTGTAAAATGCTGTACAGCTGGTTACAATCTGGCACAAAACCATTTTTACCCCAAGGAGCCACCTGGTCATTCAAAAACAGTGCTTTGGAATAAAGTAACACAGACAAAATATTGCCCTTTACCATGCTAAAGCTGTGACATACAGTCTTGTGAACTATGATTTTTTCAAATTTTGAAGTGTGTAGAACCACCAGGAGCCCAGCTATTTTGAAATTTGGGCACTACAAATGAACGATGATGACAGTAGGATTACCGTGTTCTTACTGAGCTCTAAATACCCTGAGAAAAGAAGCCTTTGTTTGCATCTATCAGTCTCAGTCTGAGTGAAAACTGCACTGTCTTCAGATGTGGCAAAGGAGGTTGTTATGCATACTTCATCCCATGGAAACAGGGAAGTGTCATATGCAAGGCTGGGTCAAATGGGCAGAGGATCATCAGTCACATCACTTCAGCTTGACGTGTCAGCCCAGCACTGAGGACGCTGGCCGGCTGCTAGAGAGACCATCAGTGAGCTGTCACCTTCGCCATATAGCCAACAGCAAATCTAATGCCCACTGAAGCACTGGACAGATTTGTGTCAGACACTGCTCTCCAGTCAGGGTTTTTGGCTCAGACTGTGCTCTTTACCTCCCCTTTTGTTGAAGTTGCTTAAGCGGCCTGACAAATATTTGAAGAAGAGAGGAAAGTAGATTGTTTTCTCCCCAATATAAGTGTGGTGCAGTGCACTGGACCTCATGGCAGGTTACTGAACAAAGATGAGCCAATGTCAAAAATATCCAGATGTTGCGACGCACTGGCAATAGGCAGAATAAATAATTGTGTTTATTTGCTTTACTTTTATTCTAAAATTAAACCTTTAATATTCCAGACTTCACTTAAAGTGGAACAGTGAATTATTTCTTCCTTGATGACATTTCCTCTGTGTCTATAGTCTTTATATTGCGAATCTACCCTCAGTCTTCGAAGTGGTGTTGGCTGTGGAGAGCGAACCGTCTGTTTGACTCTTGTCTCCGACTTGGCTCTCATTTTTTAGTCATTAACTCACGTGAACATCCCATCTGTCCTCCTTCCACACTTCCTTTTTCGGCAGCACCCCTCATTGCTCTACTCTGCGTACCAGCCAAGTGTGTGGGGATTTCCGGGGTTTTTTTGGAAAGGACAAGACAGCTCCTTAAGTGTCTGTGACAGAATAATTCAAGGTGAAATTTAGTCTCCGTTATGCTCCATTGATACTTTTTTGCATCGGTGTGAATGTTTTTCTGCTCTGGTTGGATTGCAATTCATTCAAAATGAGGGTACACACTCCTTCACTCCACAGTTTACTAGCCTCCAGACATTACTTTGTTGTTACGGATGCTTCTATACCAGACGGGACTACCATCAGAATTTAATTAAAAGCTATCACAGAACGATTGTGTCCTCTCTTAAGGACTCAGCTTTTGAAGTTTGAGTTGGCTAATTAGTGTTTACTTCATTCCAGAATGTTTCCTCTAAGATTTTTTTTTTCCTGCAGTGAAACAGGTGTTTCTTGGAACTAAGTTCAAAAGAAAGTCGTACCTTGTGGATATTTGTACTTAAAATGGTTCAAGTATTATTAAGCACACATTGGCCCTGACTGAGTGTTTGAGAGCAGTACCTCGTAACTTTTCTCCTTAGAAAGCCAAATTTCTTTGATGTTTGAGTTTCTGATGCTCCATCCAGAGTGGTGCAAACCAGAGTGGTGTAAACTTTATTTCCAAGACCAACAACATTACAAGAACAATTATGACAGCCATAGCACTCTGACAATATTCAGAGTTATGGAAACATATTGCTTTTACAATCCAGGTTTTTTTTTTCTTTTTCAATTTAATGACATCTTTTATCTCATTAGTCTGCAAGAAGATCTCACAGTTCTTAGATAATGGTGTAAATAAATCCATGCGGAGTGTGCTTGCAGAGGTGCACTTCACAGAACACCAAAATGACACAGCTACTGCTAGTCTAGGTTTATTTCCATCTTAGTATGAGATATTGGGATATTAGCATCGTCAAGTAATATAGATGGCACTGTAAGAATAAATCCCAGGACAATGGGAAAAAAACCAATCCACCAATCCACCGAAAAGAATAAAGTGAGGTAAAGCTCAGCAGAATTACAACACACACACATAAGAATTTACACAGACCCCAGATGAGAAACCATGCTTTAAGGAAAATATGTTACATTCATTTTTACAACAATTATCTAAAACAAACGCAACAGCTGATATATTTAACATAATGAATATGCCACTGAGTCACAGCTATCATCAAATATTTTGCCAATATCTTTTGAGCTGATGTTGACATTTTCCAGATTTTTCAGTAGTCTTAGAGGAAAACTTCACATAGTCTTACACTGCTATATATCATCAATTTGGGATGTTCATTGCATTTAGTTAATTTGTGGTTTTGAGCTATAATTTACTTTTTTGTGTGTGCCCATCATAAAAGGTTTGTCTAGTTCATTTTTCCTTGGTTAAGTGATTTCTTGCATTTCCCAATATGAGCGTGAACCTCTTGGTCATGGCCATATAAATATAGCTAGATGGCCAGCTTTGCGAAGACTGGGGCGTGTCTATGATCATGGCTATACTCCTTACTCAAAACTTGTGTCCGCATCACATTCTGGTCTACTGAGACTGCTGACAGTGAGGAAACTGGTATGTGTATTTCCCTTGTGTTATTGTTGATGCAAAATGCAGAGCCCAGAATGAGGCCCGTGCCTTCTGAATCTGAGGGATTTACCATCAATGTTTTAAAGAGCTGAAAACATATCTCTTAGCAAATTCATTTTTTAGCGTTTCAGGGTTTTAATAGCACTTCAAATAACTCTGACCCAAAATCCCACCACCATCCAGGACTTGAGCTCATGTGTAAGCAGGTAAACCCAACATTTTAGTCCTGCTTTCTAAACCCTGACACAGTCCCGGGTTATTATGGGCATCAGTGCTAATCAGCAGGGGTGTAAAGGGGTCACCCGCTAATTTTGGACCTCCATGGGAAAGCAAGCCTAACCTCAGCATGACTTCAGCCAGTGTAATCTGATGATTTCCAATAAACTGGACTGGACTCTGACTTGGTCACTGTTCATGGTGTAGTTGTAATGAGAGACTGCCAGGGTGGTTCAGTCAGGTTGAAAGATTGTAACACCAGTTAACCCGGCGGTGAAATATGCGGTCCGGGACTTCTGCTTATGCAAAAAGGGTCACAGAGTTTTTTTCTGGCATGTAGAGCAGGTTTAAAAAAAAAAATCCATGTAAAGCCCACTTGCTTGGTGTAGAAGTGGTACATGCCTACTGACTGTACAGGAGAAAACAATTCCCTGTATATAAAATGAAATATTTTTGTTTAGGAATGCGAAACAAGAGCATGTGACAGCAATACACTGAAGACTGTCTCAGTAAACAACCTCTTCTTGTCATCTCATATTTTCCTAGCAGGGTTTATGCATTTTTTTTTTTTTTTTTTGCCCGTGTTCATCTCAATAGACTTCACCCATAGCTCTTGTCTATTTCCATAATTCTACTACTAACAGTAACGGCTGGTGCAATGACAGGTGAGCACTCAATAGCACAACTTGGAGACAGGACAAAAATCAAAGTCACTTTTACTTGCAGTGGCTTGGTGCACAAGAAGTCGGGCAGATGAACAGGCAAACAGAGTCCGACAAGGAGGAGACAAAGGCGAGGTCCAGGCAACACAACAGAGATCAAAGCCAGCAGGAAGGGCTAAACACAAGATAGGCTTGACACAGGAGGATGAAGGATGAACAGCTATGCCTTTTCCACCGAAAAAGTTCTGGTTCTCAAACTGGTTCAGCTCAAGATTCTTGGAAGTTCTTGGAGCTGAACCGCTGCATTGATGCATGCAATGGTGGACGTGCACAACAGAAGTAAATACTCTCATTACCACGTTGTGGTGGTGAGCCCTCCTGCCTGCTCACAACTGCAGCACAGAGCCTGATAGGATTCAGATTGAGAATTATAAACTCTAAACTGTCTTTTGTGTTTTTATGTGTAAAGTTTTTATTTGCAGACATGTACATGTCACAAGTGTGAAGGAAGCTCTGTTTAGTGTGAGAAAAATATGTTTAACCTCTATTTTTAAGTTTCTTCGGAAGCCGTCTCCATTTTTCCTTGTGGAATACTGCACATCCACTCACTTCCCACTTGAGAACTACTTTTTTCTGGTTCCACCTGATAACCAATTTCTCCGTTCAGGAACCAGTTTATATTTGGTGGGAATGCAAAGAATGGTCCAAATTTGGGGCACAAACCAGAACAAAAACTGGTTCTTTGTTGGTGGAAAAAGCATATAAAAGAGAGACTAAATACACAAAGACTAAGGAGGAAAAGGTGAAACTAACTCAGTGGTGGGAAGACACACATGGGCAGGACCTTACGTTTCTGCAACGGAAGGAGAGGCAAGTACTTCTAAATAAATCGATTAATTTAAAAAAAACATTACTTAGGCAGCAGGGCAAGATATCACATCCACTTTTAGAAAATCTACTGGACTTGAGGTTGGTGATCAAGTTGTGTCATCATCTCCTTGAATACAGTACATATTTAATTAATGTCCCTTTGCATGTGCCTTCTCCTCCCCACTGGAGGCTCGGGGCTCTACAGTGCCAGTATTTCACTTGCATTTGCCCCTAAAAATAGAGATGTGCCAGCCGGAAAAATAATTTATGAGCACAGTGTGCAAGTTAAGATTACAATCGAACATAATCTTCCTTTACAAACATTAACGTTTCGGCTGAATACAAAACAGCTGTAATTATTAAATAACAGCTTAATGTGAGTGGTAATGTTATGTCAAACTTACAGGACAGCCACTTAACACTGACCATCAGTCCACAGACAAAACAGGCAGAAAATTACTCATTTTTACTCGCATGCTGTGGCTGCTTCAAAATAAAAGCCTCCTACTCCTTCGCTGATGGAAAGCTTGTAAAATAAAACAGCAGCCTTTGCATTTAGTGGGCATGGGCCAGTGTGTGATTTTAATTATATGTGCTATAGCACAGATGTGTGTCCCTTAGTACACGCGTGAACACACACAGACTCAACACACACACACACACACGTGCACAGTGTTTCTGTGTGTGTGTTATGTGTGTTATGTAATCAGCTGTTTGTTAATAAACTGTATTACCTAAACATTTTTCACTGTGCTCCTGAATTTCTATGTTTGCTCCTAAAATATTTCATTTCAGAGCATGTATGTACTCCTCGGGAAGAAAGTTAGTGTAGAGCTCTGGGCTTATGATGGGAAGCAGTTACAAGTGGAAAAAACCAGGCCTCTCCTGGCTCAATCTCTTTCACTCACACTAACACGCACACACACACACGCACACACACACACACGCACACACACACACGCACATACACTCACACAACGAGAACACCCAGTAATCAGACTCATGTGGATCCTGCTCCAAAGTGAATGATGAGATTTACTGTGTTCAGTTGTGACTCAGAGGGAACTCTCTCTGACCAGAGGCAAGAAGAGCAGGGATCCTCGGTGCGATTCTCTGCCCTTCACCTCGGTGCAATTTGCTGTGCTTCACTTCCAATTTGCTATAGTGCAGATACACATTAGACTAGATGATGCGCATAAAGTTACACAATTTGTGTTTCCACGGCGGTGCATCTCGCCAACTGGTGGGGCCAACACGTGTCATAGTTTTGAGACGAAAACTGCAAATCACCTCATTACTGTGTGAAACAGAGCCTCTCAATGAGCTGCTTTGGCTTGTAGCTCTGGCTCTTGGAAAAGGGTGAACTTCGCTCCAACTCCCTCATAGCAGTGACTTCATAACTGAATAAAGGTCAGGTCTTCAAGGAGCATGGCTGCAAAAATAAAGCCCTTTAAAGAAGTTAGATTTTGCTGAGAAAACTCGCACACCGGTTCGTAAGGTAGCAGGCCAGCTCCAGGCAACAACAGCGATTTTAGGTTTCCTCTTGAGTTGACATCCATGCCAAACAGACCTTTAGTGTTGCTACAGTACAAAACACAACAGTTTTTTCCCCTCCCTATTCTTACCGCTCTCTCTCTGTCTCTCTCACTCATACACACACACACACACACACACATACTCATCACTTTCTCAGACTATGGTATGAACTTTGTTATTTATTACCCTTTTCATCCCTCTCTCCCATTTCCACTTGTCAAACACCAGCCAGTCCAAAACCCATCACACTGATCCGGCCTATGAAGAAGCTTTTTACATTATAATCGTCCCTTCAAATCTCCAACATCCCTTCCTGCCACTCACCCCCACCGTTCCCTCTCCATCTCATCTTCCCTTCTCCTATCTGCACCATTTCTCCGCGTCTCACAGCCCTGTCTTCCAGTTTGCTAATCTCCCTGCCCCCTCCAGCTAAATGAATCACCCCCTCAATTTCTCCTCCGCATTTCTCTTCTCCTCCAGCCCCCACTCCCAGCTTGCTCCACTCCCCCCATCTATCCCCTCCCTGTCATCACTTCCGTCAGTCTTTGCCTATCTGTGCCCCCTTTAACCCTTTCTGTCCACGTGCCCCCACTCCTGCTCCCACCTTCTCTCCTCCTCCGCCTGCCCTCGATCCCTTCTCTCTCCCTGCTCTCAGGCTCTGCGCTCTCTCCGCCTATATGGCTGGTAGAAAGCATCTAATTTCTCCGAGGAGGTGCTGTCAGCTGACTGCTCTCCAGGCTAAGAGCTGCTCTCCTAGCCCCTGGGTTCACAGAGTCACGGCTCCGCTCCGCTTCAGGATTATGCAGATCTTAATTCCCTCCTGTTCACACCTGAGGTTGACAGGGCATGAAATAAGGAAAGTGTTCACAGTAAAAAAAAAAAAAAAAAAAAAAGTTTTTGCCACAGAGTGAGGGAGTCAGAAGGAAAGGTAGGGAAGGAGGGGAGGCAGGGAAGGAGGGAGGTAGAGATAGACAGAATCTGTGAGAGAGGAAGAGGAGCGAGAGCAGGCTGGGATGGGGATGAAGGTAGAGATGGTCTGAGTCAGTGGTAGAATGAAGAAAGGAAATAGAAGGAGAAAGAAAAGGAGATACAGGTGCAGAGAGGGGGCAGAGATAGACTGTGTGAGGATGAGGGAGAGAGAGAAAGACAGCAAAAAGGAATGTGTTTTTGTTGTGTCTGTCCCCAGACACACTGAATGCACAGTGACTGGAGCATGGCCCTGTTTTCATACAAAAATTAATCAACGCTGCACATGTGCTATGCATATTGTACTTGTTTCTTGCCATTTTGGGAAACATCATGAATGTGAGCCTTTATTATGCATGGCATTTCTAAGGCTCGGGTCTATAAGCAATTAATGTTATGTTTTCTCTTGGTTGTTACAGCAGTGCTTTGCTCACTAATTGTTTATGAATTTTTAATTGCTCTTTATGAATATCCTACACCAGCAGCAACTGTACCTTATGTCAGCCTCAAAAGTCACCAATATCCCTGGCTATTCAATTCCACAGGTTGTTTCGGACAAGGAAAGATTTGATGGACCACAGGGTTTGATTTTTAAGCTATCATAACCATTAGAATAAACAATGTGTGTGTGTGATAAGTTTACAGTTGGTGGCTCATTCCTAAATTGGCATGGGGTCAGCTGGGCACCTCTCAGTTCAAGGAGCTGCAGCCATTGCATGAAATTACAATTTATTGAGTTTGCACAGGAAAGATTATTTGATATTAATGTAGAGCCCCACCAGAGTTATTATTTTTCCTAAAATAAAGCATACTTACAGGTAGACTACCATATTTTTATACATATCATTTTTTATATCCATTTGATTTTATTTATGGCAGCATTAGCCAAAGGTAGCCTAAAACATTGCCTCCTACTTTTGCGTTAATGACCATTGCAAATGAACAGAATCATTTTCTTGAGAGCTAATATCCTCAGTTTGTTCAAGTCAAGTCGGCCGGCGATTAATTATGATCAAGTTTGAAAGTCATAAAAAAAAAAAAAAAAGGCAGATGTGATTTTTACAGTCAGCAGCGTCGACTGTGACGGTCCAAAAGTTGATGACAAGCACTAAGTCAAAGAGAAAACAACTTGCACAAACACAGCGGGGATAACAAACATGAGAACAGCATGTCTCACCTGATAAAGCCTCCTTGGAAAAAGCAGAAAGACAAGACATACAGAATCCTAATGACCTGTGGGAGCATCCTCTGGCTCAGATCTCTCTCAGTCCCGTTGAATAACTTGCACAAATAATCTCAGGAAATCACCAAATCCACTGAGCGGCTTGTGAGGCTGGGCTACAGGAGGAAGGCATCGTCTCTCTCAGTGATCCAAGCTTGTCTGTGGGGAAACTTGTCCCCCTCCCACCAAGTCCAGAGGGCTGCACACATCCACAGCAGGCTCTCCGCTTCGGGCAGCTGGACACCACTGGCCAGTGTGTTAGTAAGCATGTGTGGAGCCGAGTGACGATATTTTATTATGGTCGTGTGACTTTGGCCGTTTTTCTCTCTTTTTTTTTTTTATTCTATGACCAATTTCTCGCTCCAGAGGAAAAAAAACACGCGAGGATTTAAAGGAACAGTAGCCTCTGTTTTGATGGCTGCCAGATAATCGTAATTAGCTCCAATTGGGAGGTGGAGTTTGGAGGCGGGCGGGGAGGAGGGGGGGCAGTAGCTGGGAGGATGAGTCGCTGAGTTGAAGCAGAGGCTGGTTAAGGACAACATGCACTGATATACTTGTGCATTTCTTTTATTATTATTTTTTTTATTTATTTATTTTTAGTATTTCATAATGAAAATTTGCAGGTTTGAGGAGTCCATGAGGATTAAGTGAGGATGAGGAGGGATTCCTCAGAAAGAGAAAGTGTGTGTGCACATGGCTGGCAATCAAAGGACCTTAATGAAAAATAACTATAATCACTAATACCAAAAGAGGTATAACATCCTTGCTTATTTAATTGTGGTAGTTTTTGGTCAGGGGGTAAAAGAGTTGAAATTCTGCTCTCTTGCTGTCATAACAAGCAGATTGTTACTTCTGCAGGGTTGTGTTTCCGCCCAATCCCATCTGTTTCACTGCTGTTTTGTCACTTTGCTTGTTAGTAGGATATCTCAAAAAGTGATGAACAGATATGCACAAAACTTTTTTTGTCATAGAGGGGTTGATCATGGGGCAAAGAAGAGCTGATTGGCCAAATGGTGTGCAACAGTAGATGTGTATCCTCACTAAAAGGCATATATTAACATAGCACCATCAAACTTTCCCTGACAGCCCCAGTCAACCAACATGGGAGCCCAGGAGAGCTCTTATTGTATGTAAGCTTATTCACCCTGCTAATTCTTCCCAAAGTTGGTACAGTTGTAGGAGGGGAGCCCTAATGGCCATTTAACAAATATAATGCTGACTGGACAAGCAATGTTGCAATTATCAGCTGAAATGAGTGAGTTTGTGTCCTGTCCTGAAAAAAAAATTATTAACTTTTGGTGAAAATGTGTGCAACTAGCGTATCTTGACATGTGTGTAGTGCTGGTGTACGTATGTGCTTGTGCCATCTAGTTTAAAATGTATTGGTACATTAAAAAAAAAAAAAAATCCACACAATAATGCCCTCACAGATTTTTGAACAATCCTGCCCCTCCCATCAAAATGAAATTGCCTTTCTCCCTCTGATATTCCACAGGTTTACATGGAACGGGAAACACGTCGTATTGAATCAGGATGCCCTCAAAACATCTCATTGTGACTTTAAAGCTGCACCAGGCAACTGCACACTGTGGCAGACTATAGTGGCAGTGGGAAATTGAATATTTAAAAATCTGAAAAACTGCATCACCCAAAAATGCTGGAAAAAAATGTATGTGAACTGCAGATATGTTAATGCAAAATTTAGGGTGGTGATGGTGCCCCAGATTGAAGGGGCACCGCTGTCTCTGAACAGAACACCTGAACACACACATACACACATTATAGAACATTTTGTATTTGGTTGTTAAAATTCAGTTTGTGCAGCTTTAACCAATAAGCCATGAATAGCCAAGAGTTATAGTTATTTTACAGCAAGGAAGAGAATTTGTTGGCCCTGATACAGTGACACAGGGGGTGAAAAAAGTCCAAATTTTTAGAATTAATTGCTCGTTATTAAATGATGCCAAATAGGCAGTGTAGTTCTTACTGAGACAAAATGGCTGCCAAGTGACACATGAATGTTAATTAATTAGATATTTTGGGTTTATTTGATATTCATTTAGTCAACAGGATGTTTGATTCTGGTGTAGCACAAAAAGAGAGGAGGTGAGAATGATACTGGAATGAAAGGCCCATCTGGATGTTTGTAAGGTACAGTTTACCCAACAGCATTGCAACAAGCCTCTCTGTTGCTGGTTATCATACAAAAGTTAGTGTTGGATGCAAATGAGTCAGTTATCAGATGGCCAGGCACCATTTCTCTCTGCTACTTTTTCCAGCAAAATATGGACAACACTCTCCCACAGAGAAGTAAATTACCTGTATTCAAGCAGGTTTATCAACACCTGACAGCTTCTGTAATGATACACACATATTTCACAGAGAACAGCCCCAATTTGATTTCTGCCTGTTAGTTTCAGACAGGCACATCTTTTCCCAGTCTTGCGTCAGTGAGCAGTGCCATGGCCCAGATGCCCATCTTGTTAACAATAGTTGTGGGGAAAAGAGGACATGATGGCATTTCTGTACAGCCAGAAAATGGACAAAGCCGTAACTGGGTTTATGTGTTAGCTGCTTGTCTGATAATGGGCCGAGGGGTTTGATTCATTTGTTTTTATGTGTTGCATCATTCAAAGCACCTGAAATAGATGCAGAATACCAAAAGAAATGAAATATATGTTGTTAGAAAAACTTCATTGTTAGTCATGTTTTTCATTGAAAAATAGATAGAAAGGCTAAAGTCTCATGAGAGATTTGTGCCTGAGATGGACCAAGTGACATTATGATGCAACTGACAGATAACAGATGTTAAAATTTGGTTCATTGATAATCTAAATCTGCAATTTTCATTTGGAAATCCATAGACATGGGACAAATACAGATCTAACATTTTTTTTCTTCCGCTTAGCCCTGCCTCTCAGTTAGTGTCTATGCATTCAGAATCCATTAAGGGCTCCGTATCAAAGGGCAGCAGTACAACATGACACATCACTCACCGGGTCTGACCATCAAATTGCCTCTGTTCCAGTCATTCATCTTCCCAAGCAGATTCCACAAGGCAGACCCAGTGCCTCCAAAGCAGATAAAGGTCTCACTTGTTTCCATGGTGTTTCGGAGGGGAAACACAACAGATTAACCTTAACCTTGTAGAATTACTTACTCTATCTCCTTTTTCCTTCCTCACTGAAGCCTGGTTATTAAAGATGCATTAGATTTCCCTGCTCCTTTTGAATGACTGGAAAATCACAAGGTCTGTCCCTCTCATCACCTAAGGCCATCATCCCTGCCACTTGAATATAATCATTACCTGAATTTTCTTATTATTATTCACATGCCGTAAGAGTGATTTTTTTTTTTTTTGGTGGGGTGGTGGTGGGAGTTCTCCTTAATACCCATATAGATGATCTACCAGGCATGCGGCTTTTATCACTACAGCACAAGTCAAGAGAAATGTCACATATTGAACTGAATGTGTTTTTCAGAAGTGCTTCCATTTTACCATTTCTGACAAATGGGATGATAGCCATGGATGCTGTGACACGAGTGTAACCTTCCCGGGCTCCACCCCTACAATCATGCATCTCCTTGAAGTTTCGGCAAACCACAAACACCAGAACATCAGGGAAGCCATGTGGGGTGGAGGGGCAGCAAACATGTGAAGATGTGGGAGGTGGAGATGGGGTGAGTGGATGTGGAAATGATGATGGGGGAAAAAGAGAGAGAGAGAGAGAGAGAGAAGACAGGAGGGGTGAGTGTTCCTGTTGTTGCTGGCAACACCACTTATCAAACATGGAGCTGACAGCATCATTTTTCCCAAGTGCACTAGAGGCTGTAGGTTGGAGCTGCAGCCTGCTCACCTAGGCTGCCGGTTGGCAATGGAGCCCTTATAGGAGCGCTGACATCCAGAGCCATCTGTCACCCACCAGAGACAATTTTGATCGGGGGAGGCAGTGCTAACTAAATACAGGCAAATGTTAATGTCACATGCCCCATTTACTGGCTGAGGCCTGGCAACCAATCAAGTCAGGAATCGTCCCGTTTCAGTCGTTGGTTAATTGCAACTTCATAGGGTACAAAGATAGATAGGGTTACATCTAAAGCAGCCTAAAACATCATATATTTCCAATGTTACTGAATGATCCGTTCACCTATCGAATGACCAGCTATTTCCTCTCAAGTCTCAACATAGTATCAGGTATTTTTAAAAAAGAAAATAAGCAGTTACGAGGCCACCTGTGCGACTCCTGAAGCGCACACTAAATATACCGACCCTTTTACTTGTCCATCACTCTGTGACCTTTAACCCTGCGCTGATCTCAGCTTTGCACATTTAATGGCCTGGTTGCCATTGAAAGGTCAGATTCCAGTTGTGGCAGTCGCTCTGGACTTTCCCCTGTCAGCCATACAACAAAATGGAGTGTATTATTTTACCAACCCTGCCTTAATATATGTGTGCCCTGTGCTTCTGTGTAATTCATGGTCACATACCAAGCTCAACCTTTAACACATGACCCTGAGTAGGAGTAGGAATCATTTAAATTGCCACGATATAGATGATATTGCAGGCTTGTTTCTTTGCCCAGAAAGAAAGAAAGAAAAAAGAAAGAAAGAAAGAAAGAAATCACTTGAGTTAGGCTACAAATCTACCCATGGTGTTCTGCTGAAATTGTTCCAAAATTTCTGCTTAATTCTCTGACTACTGGCTATCTATTATATTGTCATTGTTTTCAGAATTCTTACATTTGCTGTGAAAGTGCTTTCTTAGCTCAATAAGTTGCGCCTTAGAAGGTTTTCAGTCCACCTTAGTCCTGCAGAAATGGCTGCTCATCCTGGCGCAAAATCCCAATCTACAGCGCCCCTCTGGGGGTTTGACCTGTGGCTGGACTCGCCTGTTTGTGGCCTAACCTCTTCCTTATCCTCAGCTGCAGACTAAATAACATTCTGCATGGTTGTTGGTTTGGCTGAATACAAAAGCTTTGTGCAGCGGCCTATGCTGTTTATGGCCTAAAGAGGTGATTATCCTCACAATGTTTAAAGAACATTACATGGAGACAAGGTTAAGGTGCCATCCTCTCTGATAATAGCTTAGCTGTGTGGATTTGATAGGACTTTGGTAACAAAGCTCTCCGCCTTCATACATACACTGTATATCAGCATTTTTATCCTCTTATGTGACTGTATTTGCAATATACCTCAATGTCAGATATTATTGTTCAGAAAAATTATATGATCGACATTGATAAAGCCGGGAGAGACTCACAGTTGCATCTGATATAAATCATCTTTATTCAAACAAGATGTAAATATCTTCACACACTTACATACAAACTCAGGATATTTGCATGAATGGGAGGATGAGGCTTTTACAAGTTACCTCTGTAGGCCTCTGTAGTTCCCTCTGAGTAACTTTTCATGGCCACATACGAAGCTATATGTGTCTTTTATTTATGTTAAATAACTAATTAGTGGCCTACTTTAAGACATTTTCATAACAATGAGGTTTGGATGATGAGATTATTTCAAACAAGAGTGAAGAGCAAGACACTTAATCAATGCAGCGATTTAAATAATGGAGATGGGGTCACAGAGAGACACAAATCATCAACTCCGTTACACTGATGATGATAATAGATGATGGAAACACGAAGTGCACCAGTGGTGGAGACAGTATTTAGCATCAGACTCAATATGCATCTTAAAATGATCCAGAATCAAGTCACACAACGTCATTACATGTGCATAATTCAGCCCGAGGAGAAGCGAGAGCAACTTCTTTGTTGTGTCTGCTTGGTGTTTTTAAATTCACCGACTGTCAGCTGTATTTTGATATTGTTTTGGCTTGTTTGGTTTGCCGCTGTTTTTCTTTTTATCTTTCCTTTTCATCTCTCATTTTCTCCTTTGGAATGTACCTTTGGTATTATCCAGTCTGTTGTGTTTTTTGATGATGTGTGTGTCTGCACCGGTCTCTTTAAAAGGAGAATGCTGCAATGTATAGAATTCAATATAAAAAGAGGTGAAAATCAAATCGAATGCCACATTTATAAGTAACCGTTGTAACCCCAACACTGGGTTTATGAGAGAAAGTTCTAAAAAGGTTTCCTGAACGGCATGAAGATAAACCCATTCAAGGAAATACTCCACCATTCAATGAAGAACGTGCTTGGTCATATCTAACCTCCTCATACATAAATATAACACTCAGCCCATTTCAGCCTAATCCTCATGGCCTTTTGCTACTTGCCCAATCACATTTTCAGCTCCAAAAACTTCACTTCAGACAAACTTTTTTTTTTTCTTTATTAAGGCAAAAGCAGTTTCTATATCACCTGATTACATGTGTGAGATAAACGGGGATGACTTCTCCCCTGGTAGACATAAATGTGTAGATATAACGCTCCCTCACCCACATATACAATGAAGGCACTATCCACAGAGACAGACATGATCGTGAGTTTGCAAGCTTAAAGCATCCATTCAGTTTGAACAGCCAGCCAAAATACACAGTCTATCCAAATGAAAGCCAATAAGCAATGACAGGGAAATGGTTCCCACAGATGATGAGGCATATACAGAATCCACCTGCTGAAATATTGCAAGATTACAATGTCAAAGTAGGTTTAGCACAATATATGGGCTCTACATGTTATCCTTGTTGGGGGCATTCAAAAACTCTTGTGATTCAGAAGCCATGCAGTTCATCTCGCTGCAGCCCAGCACTATAAGGCAGCCTTGACTCAAGGTTTATGACAAACAAAGGCACCCAAAAAGAAATTTTAGCACCAGTACTGCTTTGTGTTTTGGTCTAGAACTTATCAGACTTATTGTGTGTGTGTCTGTGAGTGTCTGTGTGTATGTAATTCAGTAATTCTGTTTTGTGACTGGGATGAAAATCAGCCTGCAATGCAGAGTCGGACATTGAGTTATGATGTATTCTTTTATATTTTATTCTGAGATTGCCCCCGCATCTTCAAAGTGATTTTATTTTAGGTTTTGATCTTTAGTTCTTCATACTGCTGTAAAGGGGTATATTTATGTATTCTCTCTTACTCTTAACACAGATGATGGTAATGATGATGAGCGCTAGAGGTCACACACAGGGTGGTTAAAATTGGAGAGGAAGTGTTTTAATCATAAGAGCTGTTCCACAGTGCCATAATGAGATACTGTTGCAGCTGAATTTACCTCAGTGGCTTAAACTTGAGCTTCCACTGATGCAATGAACCCGGCAGTTTTTTGACTCGATTGACACGTAATTACAAAGAAATCAGTGTGAAGTCAGTAGGACTACAATCTCCCCCTGCATCAGCTGCTGTCAGAATGAAGCTGAACTGAGCCAGAGTGGTTCATAAAGTAATGGAGAACTATGCAGATGCCATGTCCTGGCATCTCATGTGCATTTCTCTAGATTTTCTATCTGACCTGTCTTACCCCTGTCTCTGACCCCTGCCAGAAGTGTATGACAGCTCCTGATACCCCCAAACAACTGTTCACAGGCTAGTTGCTCAAAGCTTGACAGAGAGCCTGCTCAAAGTATGCTCAAAGGTGGCATAAATAGCTTGACAGATGAAACTGGACGAAAAGGTCAACCTTTAATGACAGACCTGGATATGGCTACACAGGTTAAATAGATTGCTGAGGGAAAGGTCACTAATGAATGTTTTGGAGGCTCCGTCATAAGGAGTTTGAATCTCCTTTCATTTTCACGTATCTTCTGTGTTCTCCTGCTCTCCTTCCTTCAGTACCTAAATATACATTGTATTGAGTGCAGTACAAATGATGTGTTTAGTGTGTATGATATTTGTTTTCAAAGGCATCTTGTGTGGCAGAACAGTGCTTCCCCCAAGTGCTTTGTGGTACTTTCTCCGAGTGGACATGCCTTGGCAGTTTAGTCTTTTGCACAGGATTGACTGCACAAGTAAACACTTGTGCAGTGCAATTCTCAATTCCAGATAAGAGCCTCAGACCCAAAGAGTGACTCTCTGTTTCGTCTCTCAATCACAAAAAGGCCACCTCGCCACCTTTTACACTCTTGTGGGTTTATTTCCGTCTGCAGGAAGAGAGCGCCTCTTGCTCAGATAACGCCCCCTTTTCCATCCACATGTGGGGCACAAGTAAATGACAATTCTGGATCCCAACTAACCCTTTACACCTGCATTTGCATTTTTTTTCAACCTGCTGGCAAAGACGCATCCTACTTGCTTCAGTTAAAGACAAGGGGGAGGGGTGTTCATTATGTATAGCCGTCATTTTACTGCTGTTTGACACAAATCATTCAGTTACACACACGTATACTCCCGCATATGCAATTTAAATTCAACACAGATACAGGCATATGTCCATAATTTCATGAATTTGTGCAGAAACAAGGAATAAAGTACATGCTTGTGTCATGTACCCACTCAATTGGATATCATGCACACACACACAAACGCACACACAGCGCGCCCACCACTCTCTATAGATCAAATGTAATGATTTGTACATTGAACATGTTGGTCTATTAATCCAGGATCATTATGCTACGGGGCATAATGGGCATGTTTCAGTAGTGATACATTATGGCTTAATTGCACCTTGTTTTGAACAGACAAGCTGCTGTATCAAAGTTATTAAAATTAAATACAAGTCTACAAGACCTTATGGCACAGGAGCTTGCGGTAACCATAAATAAGGTCCTCATTCCAAGATGCCGGCTGCTGTTGGTAGTTGCACTCTACTTGTCATCCCTTTTAACTTACTCAGGCAAAAGCAACATCTATTTAATTGGCGCTGGAACCGGTACTGGTGTGACACATTTTTTCACTGTGGATTTTGAAGGAATGTTCAGCGCCTGTCCTATTTTCCATGCTATGCCTGTGATGTTGTACAGGCTAGAGACGTGAGGCTCAACAATACCATGCCCTGTGGTGTCTTTAATGTTGGTGTGCTGAGTACGTGATGGAAATGAATGAAATGCAAAGCAATGGGTTAATGCATTAAAGTTTAATTAGCTAACAGCGGCGGTGAAGAGTTAAGAAATCTGCCTCCTCGTTGTAGTTTCCTTCATATTCTGCCAAGAATCTTTTTGGTCTTGTGGGAATTACCACCATTTTCTATGGATATTCTTTAGAGTTTTGTTGAATCTGCTTCTTGGATCTCTTTAAATATTTAATCGCTGGATGCTTTGGACTTTGACATCATGTAGTCTCAAAAGTATTATTCATAACTCCATGAAATAGAGAGATATACTAACACTCTGTATATCCATTTTTATCTTCTACCTTGCTTGCAAAGGCACATGTTCTGCATGCCATACTTTTTAGAATAGTGATGATTTTGCTCATGTGTTGTACTTTCTGAACACGATGCACTGCAGATATGATCAGGTTCTCCTCCTCAGCACTCCAAGACAGACAGAATGTAAACTCTAGAATAAAAAAATCATATTTTTTCATTTTTGGATTCAACCAATATGTTTCCATGGTCAAAGGAGCATCCGTCATCCCTGCCATGTGATGGTGTGTAATTTTCCTTCGTGTTCAGACTTTATGTTGTTATATATCAACAGCATAATCTGGTACAGTCTGATGGAGGGGCTGTCTTGGCTGGGAAGAAGACCTGTCATGTTTTAACATGAATAATGGTCCCACTCAACCATGTAAACCTGCACCGATAGGCCCCATCTGATGTTTGAGTAAATGCACCTGAAATTGGTTTAGCTCCATATACTCAAAGGCAAGTGCCTCAGATTGAAAAACAAAGACACATGAGTGCTAGTCTAGAGGGGCATCTTACTTCCAGGGTGACTCAAACACAACAACAGAACAACACAGGCATTTGAAATGGACATGTCAGTGTGGTCTTAAATTATTCATTTGAATTCACCATGGATAACTTCGTCTTATTCAAATTCTGCCACAGTCAAAAGTGCATTTGGGAGCATGCATTCTGAAAACATTTTTCGAATGCATCAGTGACTCTACAACACAAATTAGGTACAGAAGAAGTCAGGGTGAAATTGGAGTCAATTAACATAGAGTTGATTGACCCCTCTGTGGTCAGGATCCCTGAGTTTTCACAGGCTCATTTGTTTCCTCCCAATTGTTATTGATGCAAAAGGCTCTGGACCTCAGCCAAATTTAAAATTGAGATGTTTCTCGGAGTTAATAGGTCTATTTGGGATTTGAGTTATTTTACACAACACTGACCAGGCAGAGAGCTCCTCTCAACTATCAGAACTGCCTGGAAGAAAAGAAAGGACCCAGCAGAGTCCAACATGAAATGTCTCTGACCCACAGGATGATGAAATCAGACGTAACCACGGCTTCTGTTTTAATAATGGGAAAGGTAGAAACTGTAGACTTCCAGAGTAAGCAAGTAACACACCCCACAGGTCAGCCTTCACAAAGACCCTGCTTTGCACATTGCATACCAGCTGGTCAAGAGTGAAGCATACTGATTTTCATGAAATAGACAGCTAACTAATGCTACCTATTTTAGATAAGTCAGAGGAAAGAGGGTGCACTCAACAATTGTGCTCTCTGCAGGAGAGTAAATGTAGTAAACGGGGAGAGGATGATTCATGGTCCAGTATCAGGAATGTGCTTACGTGGCGGCACAGGATGAACCAGGCCTTCACTGAAGGTTGTAGATGTTATTGCAAAAGGGTTTTATTCCATTGAGATGATTCAATGTGCTTTATCTGATAACCTGTGGGGTCATTTCAATAAACCATGTCATGTTTGGCACAGAGAAATTTCTAAAGCTTATTATAAATCTTTTCGTATTATGCATATGACTACATATCACACAGCCACTAGTTTTGGCTCTGACAACTGAGGTCTGGTCTTTTATGCAAGTTATTTTGTCTTTCTGCTGTTTGGTCTAGTTAGGTTAGGGTGTCTTGCTGTGGAGAAAAAGAGAGGTAAATGGAGAGTTTAAATCTTCCTCTAGAAACCATCACTGAAGTCCCCTGTGATACATTTATCCTGTATCAGTCCTACATACTTCAAAGTCTTTATCAAATGCAGCAAAGTAGAGAGAAATACACATATAAGCTGTGTACTTGTGTACTTGTCACTCATTGCTCGAGAAGGTTGTCCCAATCCAAAGTGTCCTCCGGATGCAACCCAGAAATGAATCCCTCTCATTACAGAATTTGGAGACAAAACCAACCGTCCTCTGTATACTAAAATCTATTTCACGCCACTGTCATTTTGGAAAGCCATAGTGGAGGCAAGGTAAAGGGAAAGTGAAGACTTAAACACACAAATGTAATACATGTGTTAATGCAGGTTGTTTACAACAGTCTCCATTTCAATTTAGAAACTGTAACCTTGCCTCATACCGTCATTAGCCATAGTTAACTATCTGAACTAAAAGGCAAAGGTGCACTATGCAAAATTAATGATGGCCTATTTAATGAGGACTGTTTTGACTCACCTGAAAAAAAGAAAGTGGGATACAGGTACACAATTTGATCGTTGAATTTATATGGTTCTCAATGTCAGGCTAGCTCACTAAATATAATTGCCTAGATATGCCAGTTCTACATGCTGGATATTCACCAAAAGCAAATGATGCCCACTGCCACACCCCCCTTTGGCCAGTCAGTGTGAAAAGCTTATGTGTGCCCCCATGCCACATGACCAACCTTTCCACAAAGTTTCATGGTGTTGAGAGAATCACTTCAGTTTATGTGATGTCATGCCCACTGCCACAACCAACTTTGGTCAATCAGTATGAGAAGCATATCAGTTCTTCACTGGCCCCTGATCAAACTTTCCACCAAGTTTCATACAAATCCATTCAGAACTTACTGACATATCCTGCTAACAAACAAACAAACAGATGGAGCGGGGTGAAAACATAACCCACGTCCAACTCAACTGGCAGAAACAATAATTACATGCTTATTCCATGTTTTTTGGCAGTTAACTCTGAACGGTCCTGACTTCAATCAGTTCCGTTTTGCATGATGCATCTTTAAAGACAGAAGTGAAAATGAATGAGGATTAGGAGTTTTCCATTTTGAGTTACATCTACACTGCAAAAACGCAAAATCTTACCAAGATTATTTGTCTTATTTCAAGTCAAAAATGTCTTATTACTAGTCAAAATATCTCATTACACTTAAAATAAGACATGATCACCTCAGAAGTAACTTGTTTTTAGACAATTGTCTCTTGTTTCAAGTGAAAATTCACTTGAAACAAGTGAAAATTTGCTTGTTTCATTGGCAAAATTTGCCAGTGGAAAAAGTGAAAATTCACTTGAAATAAGTGAAAATTAGCTAGAAACAAGAAACAAATTTTGCCAATGAAACAAGCAAATTTTCACTTGTTTCAAGCAAATTATCACTTGAAACAAGAGACAATTGTCTAAAAACAAGTTACTTCTGAGGTGATCATATCTTATTTTAAGTGTAATGAGATATTTTGACTAGTAATAAGACATTTTTGACTTGAAATAAGACAAATAATCTTGGTACGATTTTGAGTTTTTGCAGTGTATTATTTGAACGTCAACATACTTTTCGCTTTAGTAACATTAAACAGCTGTTTTGTTTTGCAAGGCTACATTAGGGGCGGGGTTTCCTCAATGACACAAGGAGGAAAGCATGTGCAGTACTGTAATAAAGTAATTCTCTGCTGTGGAGAAAGTACAGCTTCTATTACGTCTACATCCTCAGTATATGTCAAGGTGCAAGCTGAGGGAAGTGGGAGCTGTTGAAAAAGGCTAGAGCCAAGTGAGTTTACACGAGTCCCTGTAATGACTCTTTAATGATTGAAGGAGGCTGTCAGAGAGGTTGGGAGAAAAAGTGCAAGAGAAGAGAGGGTAAGTCAGTCTTCTGAAAAGCGTCTCGAGCCAGGTGAGAACCACCTTTGAACCAGGTTATCTGTTAGGAATCCATCTCGGCTGATAATGATGAGACTCTGTCAAAGGGACTCGTTTTGAATTTGAGCTGAATATCCTCATGTTAAAAATAGGATTTGTGCAACAGAGTGTGGTGTTTTGAATGAGGTGTATTCTTGATAGATTCAGCCAAACAGTAACACAACACTCTGTGGAAACTAAAGTAACTTCATGTTTAAAAAAAAAAAAAAAAAGTTAGAAAGAAAGACAAAAACGAATCCTCCCATTTCCAATTGAGTGGCTTTTTTTTTTTTTTTTTTTGGTTATGAAACATTTCTTAAATAATCTGAAAATATCAGTAGGCCTGACCTTCATCTGTTTTAGCTGCATAATACCAGTTTTCTCACAATCGTATTGAAATAAGCACATGGCCACAAAATGGCAGGAGATTCAACAACACTGTAAACAACTCAAGTGTGTGTTATTTTATTTGCCTTACCTCTGCTATTACAACAACAGACAGCAAAAAATCGTGAGAGGAGCTCACTCTCCAACACCCCAGCCGCGCAACCGCTTTTGTGATTCTTAGCTCATGATCAGTTTCCCTCTCTCCGTGGTTATGAATATTTAAGAGAGCTTCAGACCAACAGCCAGAGGTGTGTGTAAAAGAGAGAGAGCCTCAGAGAGTGAGTCAGAGTCAGAGATACAGAGAGAGCGAAGGAGGGAGAGAGGAGGAAAAGAGAGAAAGCAAAATGTGGATGCAGTGGAGGACTGGGTCGTTGTCATGAGTTGGACATGTGCTCTGTCTGAAAGGCCAAATGTTGGCTGAAATCAAACCTCGCTCTCGCCTTGACAGCAGGCAGCAGGAGAGATGCGAACTGGTCTTAAACTAAGTCTGGCACAGAGGGTTCGTCTAATGGAGCGCTTTCACCATACTGCTGATATCTGCCACAAATTCCTCTGTTTGGAGCGGTTTGGCTGTGGTTGTTGTTTTTTTGGCTTCTGTCTTGCATGTTGAAATGCTATCTGAGACTATTTTGATAAATATTTGTATTTTCAACTGTAGGGATTTGATTAAAAAAGATTAAAAAGCATAAATCAACAATAATTTGAAGATTTTTTTTTTTTAGAAGAGTGAATGATAGCCAATGGCTATGAATGAACATGCTGATATGCAACACATTTTGAGCTCAGTGCTGTTCCTCAGGCAACACTGACATTTTTCTATATTGACATATTCACACATTGTAATCTACAGGCATACCACATCACAGTCCGGCTTAAATACGACTTTGTGGTACATGTGAAACTGACAGATTTCATTGTTTCCATTTTTGCACCACAGTGAGCTGCACTAGAACAATGGACACAGCCGCTTGAGTTTCTTCACCTTGCACAGGGCTCAGGAGCTGAAGGGGCATGGATGGTAATTTGTTTGTCTGGGGGTTCAGCGGAGGGAGGGGGGGATTAAACAGTAGCGCTAATTGCAACTCTCGCTTGCAACTCTCCCTTCATACATCACTGAGCCAAATTTGCATAATTCAACAGCATGTTGTGGGTTTATTTTGTCAAAGCATCCCCAGACATCATGATGGAAGGCAGAGTCTGGGTGTGGGTGGAGAGGAAGAGAGAAGAAACAGAAAACTCTTAGAGAAAGATCAACATGGTTATAAACTCTTGTCAGGAGCTTGTCTAATATCCATCACAGGTAATTAGGATTATTGGATGCAAAGGCACAACATCCAAGTTGAAAATTAATGGTGAGGCAAGCTGAACGCACAGCAACTTCTGTAATTAACACAACCTGACCCTCAAAATTGCCTTGGCTGCATATATCTGACTCTGCTTTCAAACATTTCGGGTGCTGCTCCTGCTAGAATGCTTCCTCCTTTGTATCCACTGGGGGAAGAAATTATGCTCATTCTTATGTATGAATCATTCTTATCATCAAGTCAGTGCATGAACATTTAGGTCACACTTCCACAGTTAAGACTGCTTTGGTGCCCTGCAGCAAGTGTCTGTTGTAGGATACACCACCCACTCAAGTGGGACCTCAAAAATGTTTTCTCTCCACACACGTTTTTTTGTATTTTTATTTTTGTGTTCTAATAAGACTCAGAAGTGCTCATTTTTGCACTTCACTTTCCTTGCAGCATAAATGTCTTCATTAATGAACGAAGATGCCCTCATGCCCGCCTGCCAATCTGCCATTCCCATTGCCTCCATCTTCATCATCATCATCCACAATTACCATCTTCATCCCTCTCAAATCCCTGAACAGCGGTTTTCATACCTCAAAAGATCCTTTGTGTTTTTTATAGCACATAAATGACAGCTACCCTCTGGGACTCGTATCTTACGCAAGCCTATTTCAAGTTTGCAAAACAACATCCCACTTCCAGGAACTTGCATCTTTAAATCTACATCTCTGCTAAACAGCAAGGGTGCTGAGCCTAGACTGATTTGAAATAAAAATATATCATCCTATTTTTTTTTTCTTTTTTTCCCACTTTTCTTTTCTACTGTGAGCTATAATGTCCATTTCATGGCTCACAGAAACTCCTCCCCACTGTCCCTTCAGACCACAGCAGTGATGCCCCACCTGGATACTGCAACCCAGCCGGGGTTTAGCTTGTTTCTGCAAGGCAGTCTTGGAGGCCTACTTTAAACTGTGTCCTGCTGAGACACCTGCGGGATCTTCTTTTCCGAGAAGCTGACATTCACTCTCTTCTCTCAGGCTCCTGGCTAGCTCTCTAGGGGAGAGGAAGAAAGAAGGCACAACATCGCATGGATCCTGACAAAACCAGCCGCTGTAGTCTGGCCCTGGCCTCCCTGCTGAGTTGCACTGATAAGGCCACGGAGCACGCTGACAGTATCTTCTCTGTGAAAAGGAAAAGCTGGCATATTTTCTTCCCCTCTCAGTCTGTGTTGTGGGGAAAATAATAAAATAAAGGCGCAGCTTTTTACGGTCTCAGAACTCCTGCTTAATTGTATGCCCCTGTTTGCTGTTTACTGGATGGAGAGGGAGGTAAATACTGTAGCAATTCCTGCTATCAGATGCAAACAACAGCACCAGTGATCAGTTGTGAAAACATGTTCTTATTTGTTTTAATACGATTAAAGTACCTGACGGGTGGGATTTGCCACATATGTCTATATACTGAAATACTAGAAAATTAAAAGGTGCACTAGGCAAAAGATGAGGGTCAATTGAAGAGAGGACCCTTTAGACTCAATCGACAAAAAATGTGGAATAAGTGTGTAAGTAAGTGTGTGAGTCAGTGAGTTCAGTGACTGAACCATTAAATTATGTACATATTCCATTTTTTTGTCATTTCAGACTAAAGGGTGCTCAAGTCAGTCAAGCCTTGGCAATTTTGCATAGCGCACCTTTAAACGGTTACATGAAAATATGTGAAAGCCAACGTGGTATACTCGACAAGCTACTTGACACTTTTTGAATTATTCTGAAGTAGTAAATCCTGCTCATCTTGCAGCCCATGCAAATTATAACAAACATTGAGAATTTCTGCAAATACGGTTTGACCTAGGTTTGGGTGCCTGTCGTGCCTTCTCTGATGGAGGATGAGTCAAGCACATTTAGATGGTAATGCAAGCAGATACTTCCCGGTCAGTGCTTAGGCAAGGATACTTAAACTCTGGATGGCATTGTTTTAGATACCCACTGACTCCCTCAGTTGCCCCATAATGAATACAAAGTGCAGCGTAAAATTGAATAAAACAGAAACAACACAAATGAAAATCCAATAAGAGGAAATAAATGGAGCTTTTCTACAAGACCAGGGAAGTGTATCTAATCCCTTAATTAGACAGAATGTCCACATAGTTTTCTTTTTGTGCTGGCCATAAAGATGTAGGACGCCCTAAATGACTGTCTCATAGTGTGTGTGTGTGTGTGTGTGTGTGTGTGTGTGTGTGTGTGTGTGTGTGTGTGTGTGTGTGTGTGTGTGTGTGTGTGTGTGCGTAAAAAGACCATAGGGAGAGACTGACACATTCTCTACATTTGACATGCAGCATAAGTCTTTTTGTTAACTGAGCAAATTAGGACGAGTGCTTGGAGTGCAGGCATGCAATTCCACCTCAGCTAAAACAATCAAAACAACAGATAATTGTGATCAATGAAAGCATTGATGTTTGCCGATATGCCCCCCAGACTGTTTGGAGAAATGCCCAGCTTCTTCCAGTTTTTTTTCCCTCCTCTCTCTGACAGCAAGAAAAATAAACCTACCTTTAGACCTGTTTTGAGTCATATCTACCCCGATCTAACCTCATATAGCAAAGCCACTTCAACCAACTGCTGCAGCAGCACAGTTTTCAATCCAAAATTATGCTTTACTCGATATGTTTAGGTCTGTGTGGCAAGAAAACACAAGAGAGGGGGGTGGGGTCGGAGACGATCGAGTAATGAGTTTCAATGTTTGCTTGTGGCTGTTCACAATACATCTAAAGCAACTGACACTAATGGCATGACAGCAGCAAATGACACCAGGGGAAGTAGTGTTGCTCCTCATGTCCTACTGGTGAGGAATTGCATCAATAAATATGGTTAAAGGACACAAGACAGACTGGAGCATAAGAGTTATATATGGACAGAATACAACGCTGTAAGACTTATCAGTGAAAGGTGTTTAGAATAATGTTGAAGATACATGGACGTCATTTGTGTCTCGGTGCTCAAAAGACACAACAAAGGAGGGGTAAGGAGCATATTGGAACAATAACTACACAAACACTGGTAATGTCTCCCTCAGTGCCCGTTCCACCCATAATTCCCTACCTTTGTGTCTCTATGGCAACCATTGGCTTTTGAAGCCCCCACCCCAACACAGATGCATGCACTCAACACATACACATGCACACATACACACACACACACACACACACACACACACACACACACACAGAAACACATATTGAATTTCCATTTGCCACTGACGCAGATGCTTTGCACTATTGGTAAGGGAGTACATGGGTATTGTTCAATAAATCTGTAATTGTTTTCATTTGCAGCGGCAAATAATACAAAAAAAATGTTCTTCAAGGACAAACAATTTGTGTCACATAATGATATGCTGAAGTGATCAATCATCATCAATTACTTGCTTCCTCTCTGTGAAATATAACGTGTGTCGTCTTGAATTATAAACAGTATTCTTGTATCTACTAATCCGGTTTATATGGGTGTGTATTACTATCTGACTGGTTTTTCAATTGATTCTTTTTTATTTTTTATCACATGTCCCTTCCTATCTCCTCTGTATTGCTCTTTTAGCCTGACACAGAAGCTTACACCATAAGATGCAAGGTTATGTTGTGCAGCAGGATTGCGTGCTTCGTAAAATCCCAAATGGCAGCTTGTCTTTAGATTCATGAGGGGGAACACAAGAGGCTTGTAGGCCAGCACAACATCATCAGCGGCCATGTAGAGGGAGTATAGGCGCAAGAGAGAGATGTAATCATGTGTAATAATTCTGTTCTGCCCATCCATGCTTCGCTCTGGGAATCATGATGGAAACATCCTGGAGAGGGATGCCCAATAAAGCCCGACCCTCGTGAAACAAGACCCGCCGGGACCCACTGCTAGATGGTAAATAAGGTTATGTGAAATATTCTCCCCACATATGTGAGTTTTGGCTTTAATTTGAAATATACTGTGTATGTGTGTATACATATATCTGTGTGTGTGTGTGTGTTTTCCTTCATGTTTGTACTGTAAACATTCCATAGAGAGAAGATAGTGAAACTAGGCATTGTGTAGGCATATGTAAGCTTTGATTTTATGCTGAGTGGATGATTAGAGGAGGAAAATTAGGGACATGAGGAAAACAGGAAATGGGAGGGAATTAAGGTGAAATTAGCATTTCTCTATTCTCTCAGGTTTTTATAATCCCTCTGAGGATATGTGCTCAGGTATTGAAATAATCATCTTGCCGACAGCTTTACTGCCTCTTTTTCATTGTGAACTCTTATTAGAAATACGTGTCGTTGCTGTTGCCGTGTAAAATGTAATGTATCGCTGTATCTTCTCGGAAATACGTAAGAAGAGGATTGTGTCAAGATGGAGTAAAGTACTCAATAAAGCCCCAAACAAGATCTCAGCTGTCAGTTTTTTGTGGGACATTCAAGTGAGGCCATACAGCTCCTTAATTTGGTCCATGGAGTAGCTGAAAGACATTGCGCACATGTACCATATATCATTATACACAAGTCATGGACAGCGCCTTGTAAAAAATCTATATGTGTTTGAAAGAGGGGGAAATGGGCTTATACAAGCGCTTGTAAATGGAACTAAAGAAGGACCCTCAAGGAGTTTGAGGCTGCTCAAGGTTTTGTGTGTGCGTGTGTGTGAGTGTGTGTGTGCATGTGTGTGTGTGTGTGTGTGTGTGTGTGTGTGCGTGCGTGCATGTGAGTGTGTGTATTTTTATGCTAGCTTTGTGTAAATATATGTGTGTAATTGTGTCCCTGGCAATTACTGATCTTTCTGCAACTTGCTCTCCCTGACTACTGCTAATTTATTTTTAAAATATATGATTTCTCTGTGACATCCCCACATACCAAATTCCATAAAGCACTTGTTCCTGGTGTCTGGACAGTGGGCAAAGTTTGTGCTGGTGCTATGCCTCTGCCGAATAAATCATGGCAAATAAATAATGACTAGAAGACCCTGGTGATTAAAATATTGATGGAATACTCACATGGCAGGTTGGTCTGCTGGCTAAGGTGCATACCATGTGCCCAAAACGTCTTGGGTTCAAATCTGGACTGGATGTGTTGGACATCACCCGACGCTCTCTATTATTTAACTCACTACAAGAAATCCTAACATCGATTATTGAGGTATAAAAAGACATTGATTCAACAAAGTAGCAAAAGACATCTGGCAACCTCATTCTGGCCACTGAACATGATATAGTGACAAACCCCTATGTTGCCTGGTTGTGACAGCTATCTTTTCTTTTCTGGGGGTTAGGGTATCAGCATATTTTATTTCCATACTGGGAAGCTTATATCAGCTCTTTCTTAGCCCATGACTAACCTTTCCACAAAGTTTTGTACAAACTGATTCAGAATTTTTTTGAGATATCTTGCAAACAAACAAATAGACGAACACACACGATGGAGTGAGGACATAACCCATGTCCAACTCCTTTGGCAGAAGTTGTAAGATTGAAACAAATAATTACACCTGCAACATTTTGAAAAAAAAAAAAAAAAAAAAAGCGGGGAAAAAGTTCTATAAATGATATTGTTTCAACAGTTGGATTTGGTGGACTTTGAGCCATTTGCTACAGCATACAGCATATTTCATTTTACATGAATAGCGATTTTACAAATGGTTACAGTATACATCTCAAATGCCCAACAATGTCAGTGAAAGTTATGTTTGTTGCACAAGGGCATTTCAATTTATGTGCCAATGAGCAATACATTTTTTTTTTATTATTTACAAGCTGCTAATAATACTTAGCCTGCATGGTGGTTAGGTTTTGTTATTTGTAATGCCAGGGAAGATAGGTCAGAGGAAAAACAAACATTAAGTACAACAATGCAAACAAAGGTATTCAAAGATGTTGGCACTATGTTAATTCCCAAACCATGAAAACACTGGGCTCTGATAGCGGCTTATTCACATGAATTGGTAATTTAACTACGTATCCCCATTCACACAGTCATTTTTTTTTACTCATTTGCACTGTGCCAAAGGGTGTTCATTATCCAGCAGTAACGCTGAAAGTATGCGGAGTGGTGAACCTCCTCTTCATTGTAAAATATCTCTGCTATGGCACAGACCTGTTTTTAGCTGCAAATTAAAACCTGGCTGAGGAAGAGGAGTCAGAGTTGACAGTCTTATTAATAATGTCCATAATATGCACTGCTACCTTAGACACTCTTATCTGAGATTGAATGCCTTCTGCCCACGTGAGAAGATTTTCCAGATAGCCAACAGGAACATCTCTTTCGGTAGTGAAATGATAAACTTCTCAGCCTCCATTCTGACACAGTTACCAAAACTAATAGTACAATAGCAGATACCACAGCTGAGTGGCTGACAACAATGTTAACAGGCAGCCTATTGACCGGTAGAGGTAACTACGGTATATCCTATTACTATAACTGGAGAGTGGTCTGTGTGTGTGTGTATGTGTGTGTGTGTGTGTGTGTGAGAGAGAGAGAGAGAGAGAGAGAGAGAGAGAGAGAGAGAGTGAGAGAGAGAGTTTGTTTCCCACATTCCACCACTTTCCCTTTGGGCCAGTGATCCCAAAGTGTGTTGACTGGACATGTCCCTGAGTTGATTAGACAAGGGGAATTAGTCAAAACTGGCCCATGGATGGGAAGTTTAATTCCTGCCTTGAGAATGGAAGATGGTAGAGACACAGGACCGAGACTAGTGTGTTCAGCGTCCCCGAAAACTCCCTGATGAGCCTTGGTTGTGAGTCGCTACAAGGTTTGGTTCCTGACATTGTACTATTAAAATTGGAGAGCAATTTGTGTGTGTGTCTGTATGTGTGCGTGTGTGTGTGTGTGTGTCCACCATTCATGTGCTGCCATTCCTCCAGTCTCCTCCAAACTTGCCCCAAAACGGTTCACGGGGCTGGCCTTTGCCTATGATGTTTTCTGAACATTTCATTTTTAATGCTCCATGAATACTTGCTAGTTTTACTTTTTATTTTGGAATCCAGAACTCCGCAACTACTGTCACTTGAATCTACTGTTTCCAACTTAACAACAGTAACAATTACATAAAGTTTCTAATATGCCAGAAATAAACAGAAGAAGACAAACACGTACCAAAACTCAGGTCCTGGTTGCCATTGAGGTTGAATTGTCATAATTTTAATGTATGAAAAGACCCAAAATGAACTCTATAAGCGGGAGCTGATCAGTTAAGACAGTTCTTATCACACCGCAATATCCCTGTGACCGACAAACGAGGAGGTTTTAATTCGACATTGTAATGGTGCTACCATCTTAAAACTAAAGCCTCGGGCTGTGCCGCCAGATTATAACACTAAAATTGAAAATGAGAGGCTGTCCAAGTTGGGTTTGGATGTTGTCATTAGCCTTCCCAACCCCGATACTCCTCTGTGTGATGAGGAGGACAACCCATCCAGCTATCCTCATCTCATACAGACACTTGTACAACCAGTATGAAATCCACCACAGCAAAACAGTTTTCACCTGGGAGGGTATTTCAAGACACGAGCTGATGACATTGCAAAGTGGAAGCCAATGCCTTTCTTGAACTATCATCAACATTCAATCCAGGCTCAAGCAGTTCCACTAGTGAAATGGCAGTGCTATAAGTTAAAGACAGTTGGTCATTCATGTATTACTGAGCCAGTCCTCATGAGCTGAGTGCGTGCAAAAGGCAAGGCAAAGTCCAACAACAACAAAATACAACATGTATGTGATTGTGAAGTAGTGTTTGTTTTTACTGACTATAGAGAATGGAAGAGATAATCTGCTTTTGGTTTCTCAGTTGTCTTGGAGATTTCAAGGGCAAATGATTGCCTTGGTTAAAGCTATAAATTTATATCCACTTAAAAAAGCCACAAGTATTTGCAAATCACCGAGGGAGAGGGCATATATTTGAGGAGGTGTGTGTGTGTGTGTGTGTGTGTGTGTGTCTTGGTGGGGGTGAGGTGGGTGGGTTCACATGCTCTAGTATGACAATAAATGCCACTATTGAAGCTAGATAGCAGCATAGTGGTGAAAGTTGATGGCAGTTCTTGCTGGTTTATCATCTGGTTATGAGCCAGAATGTAATGGTTCGAGATGTCCCCTAGGAATTTGTGTTTATTCCAGTGTTTCCTTGTGTTTTTGGCGTCTTGGTTTCCTGTGCCCTCTTGTGTCAGTCTTGTTTGCCCTACACCAGCTTCCCACACCTGCCCTGTGTTAAACTCAATATCCCTAATTGTTCTGTATCGGCTGAGTGTTTACCTCAGCCAGTCCTCTGTGTGCCAGCTCCTTCCCCAGGTGTGTCTTGTTTCCTTGCTAGCTGCTTGGGTATTGAAATCCTTTTTTCAGTTCAGTTCCTTGTCCGGTCATTGTTGTTGGCATGTGTTTTCCTTGTGCTCCTTGTGCTGCTAAGTTTGTCATTAAATCCTTGTTTTCTTCAACACACCCTGCCTCAGCTCCTGTATTTGGGTCCACTTACCTGCCAACATGTGAAATACACCCCTGGAGTGTCTTTGGTGCTCCAGGCTGTTCTAAATTTTGGTTTGGTCACACAGCAAACTTGTGTTGCAAATACCTGAAAACACAACAGGCAATGAAGATCAGATAGTGAACTCTTGAATAACTGATGCTTAACTAATAATGTTTTCATGGTGTGCTCTGTGTGGCTGTGGTCTGGATTCGGTTGAGTGGTCCAAATGTTTTCCAAACAAAAAAAAATATATATATCATAATCATGCTTAATAAATCATACTATATGATTATGTACTTACCTTAATCATGCCTTTGTATTTACAAAAATTATAGATTTATATAGATTTAGCGCTCCATCACCATCATTCCTTTGAGCCTTTTCTTCCACACTTTTGGTTACAGTACTTGAGATGTTGCTTGTGGAGTATATTCTACTGTTGCACTGTTTGGGGTTTGTTCTGAATGCATTAATGTGTTGCTTGACTGATCTAAAATGGTCATTGCCATCTCACAATGTTTCTGGTGTGAAAAGGTATTTCAACTTCAGCAAACTCTTTATAAAATGTACTCCTGAAAACATCAAATATGTACTGTGGCACCCTGCCTTGGCCTTCTCGCTTTGAAAAGAAATATAAATGAATCAATTAACAAAGCAAAAATCTGGCAATACAAAATATACCCATTTCTCTCTATGGAACATGTGAACTACTTCGTCAAATACTGTCATTATTTTATGTTGTTTGGTATTTCAAAAGGCCAAAGAACATGAAATAAGAAAGAACAAAGAAGTAAGATGAAATACAACATCCAGCTAATGAGTAGTATACCAAGAGAGAGTTACAGTATAGCAGCCTCCTCACTTCATGCACTGTATCAGATCATCTGGTCTACTTTGTTGTAATACATTAATGATTTGACCTTGTCATTCACATGTTACGTGTAGTTAGATGTTTCCAGCAGCTCACACGTGGGCTCTGGTATTCAACAAGTTAATTGGCTCCCTGAGCCATTTGCAGCTGTGAATAAATATCCACTAAATGAGTTATTTTCTTAATTCCTGCTCATTTGGAATCTCATTGGCTCTAACTGGCTCCCACTGATGTCCAACAGCGTTGATGTGAAAATTATATTTAACCAGAGGAGTCAAACCCATGGTGTAAGAATGACACAGGCCTCCAATTAAACTAGATCATAATCTCAAATGCCTGTGCTTTCACCATGATACATACATTACAGAGATTGGAATGCCTTAAGACCTCGTTTTCCCATACTTTCAAATGCGAATAGAAGCTTGTCTTATAAGCGAGTGAGCTATAACCTTGAATGGCTGTGAAGTCATTTACCCTCCCCTTATGAAAATACCTCAAACTCTCCCTCATACAATTAACAATTAATAAATAAATAATTTCACATTATTTGCTGAGCGGGTAGGGAAATTGTTTTCAAGATTATAATGAGAGAGCTTTTAAATTTATTTTATGAAGGCTATCTTGTATTCACAAAATGAAAAAAAGATCTTCCTTGCATTTCCACAACAATGTCTTTGATGAAGTAAGGGACTCACAGGACAAAAATCAATAAATGTAGCAATCATATTACCTTAACCCCTCTGACAAAGGCATATGCACACATCTCCACCTCAACAAGCCTTGGGGCATCAGGTGCACAAGCCTGGGGACAGAGTGATGATTTTAATAATTTTATAGATTTGAAATTCATGTGTAACCTTCTCCTTTTGGTGGGAATACAAAAAGCTGGAAATTTGCCAATTCTCCTTGGCTGGTCTTTCAGAGAAGTGTTTAATGTGATTTTGCTCTGTGTGAGTATGCCTATTCAGTGGTTGAATGGCAGGCAAATAGAGGTTGGGTGGGGTAGACAGTGATGGATGGGGTGTGTCTGAGGCTGTCCACTAAATGGTAAGCGTATGCTGCATCTCTTTCTCGTCTTGCTGCCCTTTGAGGAGCATCATCAGCAGAAGGCGAGCAGACACTCCATAACTCAGTGGCATGTTGGGAGGAGGTAGGTGGGACACACAGGGGCTGGTCAGTACTGATAAAGGTCTATGTCCTTGAGAGGTGAACAAAGCGTAAACAGCTGGGGGTGAGCCTTAAGTCTTTGGCATGTGCACATGTGAGTGTTTGTGTGTCTGTATCTGTGTGCTTGTGTTTAGGTAGAGAAAAAGTATCAGCTGTGCCCGATCAGTCTGCCAGTTAAAGTTTTCCAGGCAGATGTGAGTTGGGTGGTCTGTGCAGAAAATTTCAGACTGCAAAGCTTAATAGACAAAGCATGGCACATTATATGTGCACTGACATTCAACAGATTTCTTTCATATCATGCAGGTATTTCTTGTTCTATGCATGTGCCTGTATAAATTTACATGCTGTCTTTTATGCCATAAGACTTTGAGAAAAGGCATTGTTTGTGAAGTTCAGGACAGCACAGAGCCATAAACTGACTTGCCAGGAAAGCGAACTGAGAAATGTCTGCATGGCCAGTGAGGGCCAGCTGAACCTGGGGGTAATTGTCCAAGAAATGTTTCATCAACTTGTGCACTCACTTCCCTCAGCACATTTGCATCCCTTCCTGTTTTCCCCATCTTTCCAACTTTCTCTCTCCCTCTGTCATTTGATGAATGACCCTGAGCAGCTGTCAGTGTAGCAACATCTAATGGCTCCTGCAATCACCGTGACATGTCTGCAGTAAACAGAGACCTCCCCATGATCCTTCACTGTGGATCTGATGAAAAACAGCAAAAACAAACATTTGCATCAGAGTATCACACAGCCACTGAAAGAGCTGCATGTAAAATAATGTGGATGTGATGTGATGAAATGAAAATGTTTTCTGTCTGTAACCCTTATTGTGTCAGTGAGTCAGTTTAATATATAATAAGTATAATGGAGCTTTTTTGGTGTTTTTTGAAGGAAATGGACCCTGGTTAGAAAGTGGGTTGAGACTATACAGTATCCTAAATCTTATTTTGACTTCATCTTTAATTTTGTAGTGTTGGTTTTGACTGATGTTACAGCTTGAATTTTATTTTAGTGGCATTTTGCTTTACAGTGGCTTACAGTGGCCATTTTTTAAAACATGTATTAATCTGAGAAAAGTACGTATTATCCAATAAAACCTTTATTTGCTGCCAAATGCAATGATGTATTGTCTTTTACTTGACAATTTTGAATGCAGAGAATTGTATGTAGACCTATTGTAATATGCAATGTTTTAAACTCTTGTATATACAAGCATGGGCCTTATTTGGTCCTTGATTCTGTTCAGCTCCAGACTACTTCCAATATCACAGACACAAATATTGCTCAGTTGCTCCCATGTAACCTACTTATACAAGAATTTCTAATGTTTCTCTTTATAACACTGAAAAAAATGACAATGCCCTCCTTCACTCTCAAACAGCTTCATGCACTCACACCTGGGAGCTTTTACTGTTCAATAACACCATACTTACTGTATACACTGTATTGGTTATTGCAGAACAATTCTGGGAAAGGATGTGGTAATAACCTTGTCAAATGCATAGGAGCTGCTTCCTTTCATTGTCCAAATCTGAAGAAGAAACAGTGCCTCTTTTTACATCACATACGGTATTCAGCTTAGTGACTGTAATGAAATGTCCTATGTAATATTTTTGCAGCACATCCATGTATGTGTTGGCCTTCACTGAGCTGAAATAACCATTTACAAAGAAAATGGTGCGAACCTTGTAATTGTGTAAGAGAAACAGTTTCTTTTGTAGTTCAAATTCATCTTAGCTTCTGAAAGAGTTTGAGGGTATTTCTGAATACCGAACTAATGATGACACGGTAGCCATTCAGCAGAGATGAATCACAAAATACCAAAGATATTCAGAGCCAATATGAATATACCAAGTTTGTATGAAAATGAAACCATGAAACTTGAGGAAAAGTATTGCATGTGGTCTATTAGAGTTTGTGCAGGTTATTAGGGTGAAAATTGTCATGATTCTGTGTTGATGTGTTTTCTGTGATCTCATTAGCCCTGTGTGGGCTTCCAATTATATTTAGCATTTCCATGTTATTTGCAGTGTTATGTTTTATTTTGATATTTTTCCTGTAGTCTCCTTTGATTATTACTCTCATCAGTTCTATTGCAGACAGTTTATAATCTGTTGTGCTCCTCTTGTCATGCTGAAGTCTTGCCTGGCCCATTTCCCCTTACACACCTGTTAAGTAATAGTCTTGTTAGCTCTGCCCTTGTGTTCCTGCCTGCCACACCTTCGCCTGCATTGTTAGCCAATCCTTGTATTTCCCACCTTATTTCCAGTACCTTCCTACTTCAGCTATGTCTTGTCCTTCTGATTGGTTCTCTGTGTATTTATAACAGCGTTATTTATTGCTCTTTGTCAGTTTGTGGTCAATGTATCCCGCAGTTGTAGCTGTTGTTTTCCCTCCTCATGTTATGCTCCTTGTGCCTCAACCCAGCCAGTTTTGATACCTTTATCTACCTACAACCTGAGTCTGGTAATAAATAATTATTTTTCTCTTTTCCTGTGTCCTGCAGTCTCCAGCATTTGGGTCCACTTGCCTGCATCAGCTGTGACAATAAATCCACTTGTCCTGAGCAGATTTTCTTTCTTTATCGCACACTAACTGCTAATATAATGCATGCCAGGCAAGGACGCCAAATCAGTGATCCTGTCTTTAAATGCTGAAGAAGTCTTCACTTAAATCCAATAGAGATCTCAGCTGTCTTGAAGAAGTTTGATCTCACTGATCCATTGCTGTTGGCTTCCACCCAGCAAATCCTACTGATTTGTGGTGCTAGAAAACTCAACGAAATAAGTGGCTTGAAATCTTGCTATATGCTGATGACACCATTTTAAACCTTTCAAACAGTGGGGCTCTCTTCCCTCTCAGGACAAAAACTCTGACTTTTTGCTGATACTATCAACAAGCAAAAACAGTTCTTGCCCCTCACAGGGAATCTAGACATAGATTCATGTATTTTAAATGGGCTGCCATTTAAAATGGCCCAAGACAGCATTAAATAGCATGGATTGACTGTCCTCAAGAATCCAAAGTAGATATTTCACTTAAACTGTCCTAATATTGCTACTAAGCCAAAAGAAGATACAGAATGGTGAAGAATACTGCTACTTTCTATGATTAAGTTAGTTGTTTTTTTGTTGGTTTGTTTGTTTTGTTTAGTTTTTTGTTTAGTTTTTTTTTTTTTTTTTTTTTTTTTAACTTACTCTGTTCTATAATTACCATTCATCTGGGCATATTAAACACACCACATCCCCAAACCACACCGACCCAGGCTGAAAGAAATAGGTAGATCAGGCCTGCCTAGTTTTATTCATTACTGCTGGGCTGCTAATGGTTCAGCCCTACTGGCAGTGGGCTTCCGCTGATCCTTAGTACTGACACTCCTCCTCAGCTATACCTGCAGGCGACTGGCATCAAAAGGTCTTCTCTCCCTGCATTACTCTTGAGTGACTTACACTCCCACAGAGCACTGGTGCTGTAAATGAACACATGCAGAACTGGGCTTGGAAATTATTGTGGTCTGGAGGGGGCATTAGCAGAGTCCACCTCTGCGTGATATATGATACAGATGATTTAGATACAAACATGCAGTATAGTATAATTCACCAATTCTATCATTACAAAAATGAACTGAGCTTAATCTATCCTTGTGTGTCCTTATTATGCAACCAATTTGGATCCACCTCTTGTACTCTATGATGCATCTTCCATGGTCCAGGCTGGGATGTTATGATGTGTGTCTGCAAACACCAGTAAAAATCAGCTGGCTATAATGTTTGGCATGGTAGCAGCTAGAAAAAGGCATTCTTTGAGAATATAAGTCAGTTAAATGACCTAGCTTCCCAAGTTGGATTAATGATTATTACTTTAAATGCGGAAAGAATACATTTCTCCAGAACTACAAAAAGGCAAATATTTAAAGATTTGTTACCACCTCTTAGACTTTATGGAGACAGAAGAAACATGATTATGATGTGACCCCTTGCTGTCTTATGAACACCTTTACTTTTTCTTTTCCTTTTATATATTATATTATTTAGTCTGATTCTGTGTATATTGATGTCTTTTGATTGTATTTCTCTGATACTCAGTCTGATTCCTTGTACGTCTTGCTGCTCTAATATTGAGCAACAGGAATTGTTTAATTATGGTTTTTGTTTGTTTTTTTTTATTCTTTTGTTTTATTTGCCTTTACATCCAGTATTCTAGATGTAATTCCTGTGAATTCTACTTTGTTACAGACACTTTCTATTTTCACTGTGTACTTTGAATGACTGTAATGATTACCAAAATATTGAAATATAATTGTGGAGTGGAATTTGTTCAAATGGATGTTATGCTTTTGCAAGAAAAAAAGAGACACATGCTGAATTTTTGTGCTGCAGAAAGCAAAATCAATGTGGGCCTCAACAGATATCATGAAATGACAGCATGGCGGCACATCGCCTATTGATCTATTTGATGCCTCAAGGTTTTTTGCTTAGCTAATTATTTTTCATCCCAATGAAGATCTGTTGCCACATGATTTATGTACTTACAGGGATGTCTTATTAATTAGCTGTTCAATAATAGTGCACACAGCATCACATTGCACCAGTCATTTTTATAGAACTTTTTGTCATCTATCTTAGATGATTTTACTTTCTCAGTAGACATCTGTTGGCACAAAACTCGGGACTTGAATAACCAGACTGCAGATCACTTCTGGGACAGTCTGACTGTTAAAGTAATAGAAAAGTTCATTTGAAGTTTAAGTCCAGATGCATCAACAAAAGATCAGTAACAAGAATTACTATGAATAGTAAATTCAAATCAGTCAGGGATAACACAAAATATTGATGATGTATTCCCTCTCTAGTCTTCTTGAACACAAAGCAAAGGAAGACACTGGAGATACATACACACATATTCATTAAATTACCAGTGTGTACACACGTTACACTCTCCTAAGGGTATGTAAGGTGTATATATAGAGTAGTAACATAAATAGTGGGACTATTCTGGCTAACTAGATTTTTTTTTTCATTGTTCCTAAATGTTGTTGAAACCTTCTGTGGAAAACAATACCTTTCCCAAATACCTTTAATGTCAATTTCACATGTTAATGACATTTTCTCTTTCATTGTCTTATCATTAGCATTTTTCTCATGAAGCAAATATTCTCTATTTCCGCTTTTTTCATTTTACAACTTCAGTTGTATTCAGCTATAACATCAAACAAACAAACAAACAAACAAAAAGCATTATAAAGAACATTCAATCCATGATGTCCCAAGTTAGTGTGAAAATGCATGCTATACAGACATAGATGCCTATGTCAGCTGGTCAGTGAGGCCTGGGTCCACTGGTGTGCAAGTTGCACAGTGTGATGGATTGAGCAGTGACATCTGTCTGGGAATGTTGTGGTACCACTTTGTCCCTCGGTGACCGGCTCATTGCCCAGTGGAGATGTGGAGTCTGGATGGGCAGCAGGAGGGGCACCATCTGAGGCTAACAGGCCTCAGGGGCACGGGGGGCATATGGGAGACTGTTTAGGGTACATCTGGGCAGCCGGCTGTCCTCTATTTGGTGGTACAAGTGCCAGCCTCAGCTAAAAAGTCCAGCTGTCACTCCAGCTCTAATGCTTTCTCCTATTTCTTCCTCAAGCAGCAAATTGTGGTCAAACTGTTACAGACACTGAGAAATCTGCGGAAGTCATGTCTGGTAGTAAAATCCTTTTGGAAGAGAATTTAACCACAATTTGTCTTGATATGTTCAGAGTGAAAGAGAGAGCTTTCTCTTGTTGGATTGCCACATACTACATTTGGTCTAATAGACTCTTCACAGACCCAGGCAAGACGATACTTAAAGGAAATAGTCATTTCCTTGACACAAGCACTGTTCCACCTCTCCAGTGATAGACTTCCTTCTCTATATTTCTCCCTCTTGTCACCCCTGCTCCCAGCTTTGTTTCTCTCACACAGCCATAAAATCACAAACAAAGGCCATGGTCAGAATGGACATTAATTATGTGTAATTGTCTGTGGGTGCTTTGAAGCGACTGTATTGGAGCTGCTGCTACTTCTTTGAAGCTGTCTGTCAAGGGCAGCAAACATTTGTGTTACAGCAGTGGCAGACTCAGGGGTGAACAAATAAAAAGGGCACCTGGGCTACCTGGGCTCCTGCATGCCAGGTGGTTCCACCATCGCGCAGAAAGCTATGAAGTATCATGTATGTGAAATGGTCCTCACCTGCAATTAACATAAACATTGTTATAAGGTGATCCAGACTGAAGGTAAAATGTTGAGAAAATGCACCGAGTATACACCCATTGTGATGTCACCTGTCCTGTAGCACCTCATCACATTTTCTCCACTTGAGGGTCATCCATTAAAAAATTTCTCACATTCTCACTTCATAGCACTGAATCACATTTTATCTGGGGCATTCTCCATTAGAGGAGCACCTAATTTATTATAATTTATTATTATTATTTATTCATTGCATGAAAGGGCACCCTAGAGGGTGTTAGATATTGATATTGATTAGATATATGCGAAGGGCATACAATGAGGGTGCTTCCTCTTGTTTTTGGCACTCTATGATCCTTTGAGCCAAATTAGAGACACTCCTATGGGTTGTATTTGCCACTAATTTAGGAAACACTCCTATTAGTCGTATTAGAGGAATGTAACAAACGACCTATGTGGTCGTATGGGTTGGAGGACTTGTTGTTTTTATGTTACATGATCCCCTGTTCCACATCTACACTGGCTGATAAGACTATGTTTAGCAGAGAAGGGAAGCTTATAGTGGACTTCAGCCAAAGTCCTGACTGCACAAATGACTTTCACATTGAAAGTTTTTCCATTAACTTTCCCTTTCAAAGCCTTCATGCAGCCACAGTACCTCAGGACTAGAATTCCAATTAAAAATCCATGCGTCGCACTGTCTGCCTCATGAGGAACTGTGTGTGTATGTGTGTGTGTGTGTGTGTGCGTGTGTGTGGGAGGGTGATGTCCTGTGCAAAGAGATGGGAACTTTTGACCTTTCTGATCTATACATGTGACAGAATAATGCGGCCTTAGCTCCAGGGACGGGCAAATGTAAATGGTGAGAGTAAGCACCTTTTCCCAACAGCCCGCCCTCTCTCCCTTGCTCTATTTGCTGTGTGCCCTCATCATTCGGGTGGATAGGGAACAGATCACCTTGTTAAACCGGATCTGTTGTGGGGTCATAAATATGCTGGCTTCAAAGCACACAGGCTCATAGTTTCAATTACAGAACAGGCACTCTCTGCAAAAATGCCCTCACCCTGAGAATTAAAGACTTAACCGCATGGACTTGAGAAACTGAAAGCCACAGTGTTCTTGTGTTCTATATGAAGTGATATTTACTTTTGCCATCAGTTATCCATCACATTTTCTTGCATACATGCTGCCTGTATTGTGAACAGTGATGCACTGAGCGAACAAGCTCCATCAGTCATTGCTCAAGCAGACAGTCAGCATTTGATTGAGTAGGCAAACGCAGGAACAGCGTGCAAGAGACTGCCTTGTCTGAATGTTGCATTAACGTGGCTCATAATTCATTCATTATCATCCCCCGATGTCAATTAGCAACACAAATACAACACTGTTTGGTAAGCATCTCAAACAAGAGTGCCCTTTGCATACGAAAGAGATGCATGCTAATACAGTTGCAAGCTTATATTAGCCGCGGTGTGATCAAACACAAAGTAACCCTCATAAGTATGCAAATGAGTCAATTAATTAGGAACACCGCATCACACTCGGTATCATCTTCATGGTCATGGGGTGGGGGACATAGGGGTGGGGTGCTTAGGTAAGAAAGGAAATCAATATGCTGCCATTTCAGGTCTCTCTGGGCTGTTTTTAGTAACTCAACACACAGGTGTTAATCACTGAGTCAATTGTGTCATTAATCAAGTTAGGAATCCCAGAAGGCGTGGACAGGTATTAGATATCTCTCTCTCTCCCTCTCTCTCTCCTCCCTCTCTCTCTCTCTCTCTCTCTCTCTCTCTCTCACACACACACACACACACACACACACACACACACACACACACATACACACACATACAATCACCCACATACACACACTCTTTTTCTGTCTCCTAGCCTTCACTGACAAGAAGATAACTATCCCTAAAAGAGAGAGGAGATAGAGGTGACTGTGTTACAGTGGAGCCAAATCACACTGGGAGGCTGTCAGGCTGAATTCTAATACTGACAGTCCCTGTCCTTCTCTCCTCATCTTGTTTCCTCAGTTGGCTGTTTGTGGCTGACAGGACTGGCTGTGTTTTGACAGTTAGTGTCACTTCCTCAGTCTACTGAAATCTTATGTAAGAAAGCAGATGAGCAGACAAAGCTTGTACATGACACTGCATAAGATCTTTGCCGTTTTCCTCCCTCATTTGTGGCACTGGCTGTATCTCCGATGTCAAATGTCTGAAGAAATGCAGAATGGACCTTATTTACTCCCAGTGGTGATCAGTTATGGTTCATAGCTAAGCTCAAACGTTTTCCTCTGAGTGCTCTTTGAACAAATTTCCAGCTTCAGAAACATATCGACCTTGATTACAATATCAGTAATTAGTGAGCTAAATTATACCTGCTTGATCAATGAGTCGATTAACTCCAATTAGACATTATAACCAAATGATGAATAGATAGAAGGAAATGGTGTTGGAGTTTCTTTCTCTGAAATTTTAATTGACGGGTGCTGATGTTGTGGATTGAGACAATACCAAACCCTGTCAATGTCTGTGGCCTTGCTGTGCACACAGGTTCTGACAGCCCAATCCATACCCTTTGTTATGAAGGTGATTGATTTGATTTTGCTTTTGTGAATTTAAAAAAAAAAAAAAAAAAAAAAACAATCAGGTCAGCAAAATAGCAGACACAACAGAATCAACTGAACAGGATTTTAAAAGCATTTTTTATCAAGAGTCTCAGGATCAATGCTTAGTTAGGATGTTTTGCCTTTTGAATCATAATGTGATGATAAGACGACCTTACAGAGCCTGTGTCAGCACTCATTGAGCTTTGATGAATAGGGTATGATGTTATCATTGACTGAGATAAACAAAATCATTAAACCAAGATCAGTTTCCATTCCCATTTAACCACAGGAATTACTTACAGACCAGCCCGAGTTTCTACAACAGCAGGCAGTAGCCCCACTTCTCCCACTGGAAATATTGCCAAGCATACTCAAACTGCCGTCTCTGACAGGATACTACACGCTTTCTTTGAAAGTGCATTCACATGCATACACCATACGGTCTGTCAAACTGTACAGTAAGCAAAATGCATTTCATCTCTCTGACAACTTGTTTATATAGGGGGAAGTGCTACTCTGGCAGATGTGGAGAGATCATATTTTACACTTCAAAGCTCATTGTTTCTTAGATGCCTTGAATATAATAATGAGAAAAGGGTCATGCTTTCATAATAGAAGCTTGCATGTATAGTAGCAATAACAAATTACCAGAAGCACTTGAGAATCTTCAAAATAGCATGCACACACAGAAAAATGTGTATACTGGTTGTTTGTCAGAAAATAAGTGTTTTATTACAGTAATGGTGCTTGCATCCCCCTCCGTCTTCTTCATGGACACAAGCCACCCTCCTATATTTCAGCTGAGAAAGCATTTCTCCACTTAAGCAAAAAATCAAAGAATATAGCAAGAGAATGGAATATGCATGCTTTCTAGTGTGACTATAGAAATTTAACAAAAAGAAAAAAGCAATTTATTCTTTAACCTGGCCAGGTATAAAAAGGAGATCTGGTGTGCTCAACTCAAAAAATTCAAACTGGAGCAAGTGATGACTCACAAAGCATCATCAATTACAAAAACAGTCCGCACTTGCATAATATGTAAACATTTTCATTTACATAAAGGCAGAAAAAACATATGTCTTCCAGAGATAGCTGATGTTATGTCTTTTAGATTTTTGTATGTATAGACAGCTTGAGAAGCTCAGCAGATGTGGATGGGATGATTTTGATCTATCTTAAAGCAAGGCTCTACAAAGCCTGAGGAGGCTGGGAAAATTCCTGAAGAGGAGGTATGTTGTTATTAACAACCTCACTGGCACTTGGTGAGATAAGAGATGACAAAGCAATAGGGTATATGAGAGACAAATAAAGGTGAGATGCGAGATTTCTTTTGACTGAGATAATCACCTGAATAGATGAGCCCAGCTTGGATCCGTCTCTGAGCCTCACCAGCAAAACTGAGCTGACAAATACAAGGACTGGGAGATGAGGGGAGCGATTATGACTATGGCAGGGAGAAGGGGCTTGGTGTGGTGAAATCTCTTAATGTTCTTGGATGGAGATGGAAAGTCACGCTCTGGAAGTCTGTGTGTGTATGCGCCGGGTGTGGATGTTTGTGTGTATGAGTGTGTTTGTGACTAACAAGCCTGGCAGAGTGTCAAACCTGCCTTATTGGTCTGTCACTCAACCTTGAATCACGTGTGCATCATGTGTGCACATTTATATGCATATGCGTTGATGTGCGCATTTGTGTGTGTGTGTGTGTGTGTGTGTGTGTCTTTGTGTGTGTGTGTGCATACTCATATATGAGCTGACCCTGCTCTCAACACCCACTGTGCATCTCCACATAAAAGGTGTTTAAAAAAGGTGAGTTGTGAGTTGCCTTTGAATCAAATGAGGAGGGATGGCTCTTGTTACCACTGTTGTTGTTTGCCTTCCAATCTAATTTAGAAGGGGAGACCTTGTGCTTCCTATGTTAGCTTACTCCACTGTAGGCTTGACAGACTGAATTCCTCAGAGTTTCCATCTGGCGGAGTAGAGTGAGGTAGACAAGCAGGACTGTGACAGGGCTCTTTAGGTGGGAATGGAGCGAAGGCAGGCCTGGATTCATTTTCATTCCACGACTTTGTGCCGGCTGGGAATGGTGCACTAATGATTTCTGAGCCTCAAATCCTGCTGCGACTGTGACTTTGGATTCCCGTGGTCCCACCATGGAAGTTTGCTCTGGGAAAGGAAAATGAGGAGAAGTAGAGGAGAAAGAGGATAAAAGGGAGCCAGGGAAGCAGGGAACGGATATCCCATGCTGGGATAATATACCTATCATATTATATTTGACGTTCAGAGGAAGGATAGTGTGTGAGGGTATAGCGAAGGCTCCCCTCTCATCCTGGAGGCAGGATGGTATTTATTTTCATTTGCTGTGGTTCATAGGTTATTTAATCATTTTCAGTTACAATTCTAATTTGAAATAAAGTGACAGTGAATGTGTGTCCAAAATCAGGCTACTTGTGCAGCATGTGAATGAAGCTATGGAGAGTTTATTCAATTTGCTGCTCCAGTCTTGTGTCACATAATGCTCCAATAGTGACCAATTGGCTGTAAACACTCATCTGTATGTTTACTATGCTGCACAAGGAAACATTTTAGTTTACTCAATGTTTCACATCCATTGAGATTGGGTGTATACCAAGCAAACAGGCACAGGAACCTCCTGGAATTTGACTTTGATTACATAGGAAAAATGTAAGGAAACCACCAGAATGAAGCTGACACAGCTCCGGTAGATATGATGCCTTTTCAGTGATTTTATCGCTTGGTAAATTTTTGTGGCTGCACTTTTGAGACTCATTTTTCTACAACCCGCAAATCTGTCTCTCTGTGGCTTTCGCTCTCTCCCCGCTAGTTTGAGATGGATTAATAAAATGAAATGTAGTGCTGTTGCCAGGCTATGCCATCTTTCTGCCGAATTGGCAGAATGTAAAAACTCCCTTTCATTAACTGTGCAAATGGTTTCTGTGACAGCTAGTGTCAAAAATGTGCAAGAGGTCTATTAATAAACGATCAGGGAGGTACACTGGAGGGGTAACCTCCACGCTGCTTTAACCTTAATGGTCATCTCTTTCATAAATATTTCAATTCCACATTACAGGTTTAGAGAATAAAACTGCATTTATTTCGGCTATGTCATCCTATCAAACAAATGACAAATACAGACAGTGAAACTAGTGCATACCCATAGGCCACATTTGCATAGAAAGCTTGAGGCAGACGAGTAATTTAATAAACACGGCCTTAGGCAAAACTAGAAGCCATTTGTTGTAGCCTGCAGCCACAGAATTTGTCAAAAAATTAAGTTCATGTGGAATTTGTTAAATGATAGGAAATCAATATGGACGCTGAGTTTTTCCATCAATAGCATTCCGTAATAGGTATTGTTGAAAGCAGGTTGGGGAGCTTACTAAAACCTTACACATGATTTCAAACTTATTTTATTTGAATCAAATAATGTAATTAATCATCCTACTCAAAGTCAAAATAGAAGCAGTCGGCGTAACAATGTTTTCAGTGAAGATGCAAGAAAGGCAGCTATGGAGAGTGTATTTTTGCTGCAGCGAATTTTATTGGCTGCTCGGAAACAACAGCAATAGCATAGATCAGAGGTATTTTTGTGTTGCTGCTTGTAACAAATATAGAAAATGGGCATATTGTGAAGTCATTTGGCAACAACAGCAACAGCATAGGTCAGAGGGTTTTTTTGTTGTGTGGCTGCTTGTCACAAATATAGAAAATGGGCATATTGTGAAATTTGATCAAAGTATGGAGGAAAATCGGAAGAGAGAAACTCCGGGAGGACAGCGGGAGAGTGGCATGGAAATCTTGAGTCTCCCGGGAAAATCGGGAGGGCTGGCAAGTATGAAAGGACCACAGGATGAAAGTATGTCCACAGTATAACAAAAGGTGTCAACATGTAATCCTCAAAACTACGCTTGGCCAACTTTCTCACTGTGAAAAAAAAAAAGATTCCATCTCCTGGAAGAAGAAATTAAGTGACCTTATTTTTCCCCTTCACTCGTCTCCAGGCCTAAATGTTGTTTCTCCTGTACACTCACTGTTGTGATGTAAATGAGATGCATATTTGGCTCACCCTGCTCTGCTGAAGTGGAAAGGTAAATATTTGCATATTATGCTTGCAGGCTGCAGCGCGTGCCACATTGCATTATTCCATTAACCCAAGTTTTCATGCACAACAACACTGCATCTGCACTAATCGGCTTATAGGTCTATGCATCCCAAAGCCAGAGTGACTTACAAGTCACAGCTATATGTTGGTCAGACCATTTTTATGTTAGTCCATCGTCCCTCATAAGAACTACACTCTACCTCTGCACTGTTTTTCCATTTGCTCTGTGTTGCTGTATGTGTCTGCGTCCCCCACTCTTTTTTTTTTTTTCCTCAAAAGTATTTGTCCACTGCAAGTGCTTTAGGTCAATCAGATGTAATGAATGAGCTCGGTGTTCTACTACTGTCCCCGTGTGAGCCCTTATTGATTTCAGGGCACTGGGCAAGAAGGGGTAATTTCACTCCCCCATTTCTTCTACTCCATTACATCATTGACATTGCATTGTGTTGTTTGTAAGATGGATAATTAACCTCATCCATGATCCATGTTTCTATTAAATGTTTTCAGGTCGTAAACATTTTGCTTTTTGGCAAGGCCTTTTAATGGCATCCACAGCAAAATGACAAGAGGAGCACTGGACTGCATATGATAGCCGATGTGCTTAACCAGCCGTGTTTATTCGCATTAAGAACTGGGATAGGGGTTACATATGAGGATGAACACGAGGAGCACAGCTGAGAAATATTGATCTAATTCAGTTGTCATTTGCATAGAAAAGGCCATCCAAGATAATATATGCTATATACACTATATACAGTATAGTAGGATAATGTTGTATCATGTGTACCTAAGTTTGTGAGCATATGCCTTGGAGCATTTCTGTGAGATGAGAGAGGAACCTCGAATTTGAAATGACACAGCAAACTGCCCAACCAATTGCACTGAACCAGATCTAACCGTTTTCATTGGTAAATCACTGGGTTGTGCAATCTTCCCACCATGTCAGTATCCCACCCACAGTTAAAAGAGCAGCTCCGGGCTTCGCATCCAGAAGACATCAGAGATTTGAGTGTGAATTGCTGTTTTATAGCTTAAGAAGTTTTTGTGTAATAAGCATAACGTGAAATAATCAGTAAAGTATGACATGTTCTCATCAGTAACATATGTTCTGAAATTGATAATGACATTGGTATTCCTGTAAAGAATTGGATTTACAAGCATAATATAATATATAATATATGCCCTCGATTATCATACTTTATCTGTTTTTGATTCAAGCCCTTACTCTTTCTCTCTTTGAAAATCCTCTAACATCGCAATTAAAGGCATTTACATTCCTGCTGTTTTGCAAATTAGTAGTAACACAGTATCTGTGAGCCTATCTGTTTCAGACAGTGACAAAATATATGCATAAAAATAACAATGTAAAGAAATAGATTATTATGACCTGCCAGCATATGTGTTGTTTACTCAACGGTACATGTGAGGCGCTGGGGTACAGAGCGACCTCAGGGCATGGTTCCTTTTTGTCCCCTCTGCTCAACTATTACTGCACATGCTGGGGAACAAAGCCAATTTCCCATCTAGCCAGAACTAAGAACACAGAGGATGACTTGAGGGTCTGTTGCTATTAGAATAACATCTCCCAGCTCCATGTTATGTTGTAAAAAAAAAAGGTCATGTTAATGTAATGTTATCTAAAATCTTGTCAGTGTTCTGCAAATTTGACCAATGTCCTTAAAATGACATCAAAACGACATCAAATAAACTAATAGTTTAATGAGTACTCTGATTGGTTGACACTGTGACACTGAGAGGAGAAATGGACATTAAAGCAGCTATGACAAACTGAATTGAATTAATCGCATTGCATTGTTCAACCAGAAGAAGAAATACGCAGGAATGGTCAAACTCCCTTGGTGCCACATTTTCAGTCACATGTTTCAGTTGTTATCTGACATGCCATACACTGAATTATTCCAAGATCTGCTGTGTAGATATAGCCATAAAAGTTCCATTGTTATCAGCGCTTTGTCTGTTCAGTACTGTCTACAAAATTTCTGTAGTGGCCATGACAGCATTAGTGGGGAATTGTCGCTATACAGACACAATATGGGAGAGCTTCTCAGTGGTTATGACTGCACATCATTCACAAACATCTGATGTTTCAAAACCATCATCTCTCCGCGGTCCCTTGAAATGATCAACCCCCTGTTTGGAGCAGAGTGCCGATAAAATTGTTCCACAGTGTGACAAATCTGAAAAAGACTCAAGCTGCTCAGGAGGTCCCTGATCAAGCCAATCCTGCAGCATAAACCATGACCTTAGTTTGCACTCTGTTACCTGAAATCCCCAGGTACTGATGAACTGTTTACAGCAACCTAAACTGAAAAATATTGCACAGAACAGAGCAGACTTTTGTAAATAACATTTTGCGGGGCTAAGAACCAAAAAGCTTCATTCAGTGGGAAGCTGCAGGGAAAACTGAATTGGACTTGGCAAAAATATGGTGCTGAAGTAGCCAGTTTGCCTTTACGTACCTTAGCAGAGTGAGACTCTCTGGCGCTGCTGTCTTCTGAATGTAAGCCAAGGCCTCCTACCTGCTACCGAGATACAACAAGGTTGCAGCTGCACAGCACTTTAAAGAGAATATTTAAAGACCTGCTGATAAATTGGGCCCTGTGGTGTGTGGTGTCTGTTCACCTCATGCATGTTGGTATCCTTGCCAGATGATATTGTAGTCTGCAGTCAAGGTGATGTTAGCAGTATGTACATCTCTGTGGTTCTTTTTTGTCCTTATCAATGACGTAATTGCTTAATTTAGTGTATATGTATTCTGTCTGCAACTCAGATAGACCTGAAGGCACAGTCAACAAATGAGAAGAAAGCAGATAATGGTTACATTGATAAGATAATTATTTGTCCAGCTTGATAGGCCAATTAATGGGACTGTGTAATCAGGGCTGTGTAGTTTATCCGCACCACACACAACACTGAACACAGATTACAGTATCACCTGAAACCAGAGGCAAATGAACCACGCCAAGTTGAAGGAAAGCTCTCAGTTGTCATATCGAGCACAAGTGAGGTTGGGGTTGCATCTAGAATGAAAACATGGTAATCCACTCAAAATCCCCCAGGATCAGCTGCTGTTGAGGGAGGATGCAGCCACCTATGCTTTTTCAACCCGTTGAGCCCACTTATTCAAATTGGCTTGGAAAAAGCACTTCATGCATGTCCCCGTGTAGTTGCCATAAGTGAAGTCAATGAATAATACACTCGCTGCACACCTAGAGAACCAGTTTTGAGATACTTCACTCAAGAAAGTTGTGGAATAATTGTTTCGAGCATTTTTCTGTCCTCTTTGTCAATCTTTGTCAGTCTTGCGGGCTTTCAAAAAAAACTCTGCTACATAGAACTACATAGATTTGAATAAAGAGTTACACCACTACTACGAGTATAATTCGCCAACTGTGTCACAATACAGCTTATAGCTGTCAATGATACTAAAAAATGAATGCCCAACATATTTCTTGGACTACAGCCCAGCTTGATTACATCCCTTTGTAGACTCTTTTCATTTTTTACTATGGACTAATTCATGGGGGAGCAGTTAAAGCATTGCTCCATCCCCCCAGTGCAGTATCCCACAGCAAAGACTTCTCCCCCCTGCTGTAATCAAAGAAAATGTGCAGCACGAGCACATTCACTTTAGCCCTGCTAATCTTCGGCTCTGACTGTTTCCCTCAGGAGGAACCACTGGAGAAGGAAGGGAGAGGAGGCATACTGTATGTGCCAGTATGTCTCTTAAATAGGAGGAGAGCACAGGGAAGAAAATGATCGAAAGAATATTCCAGATAGGAGCATGAACTTTCTGCAGGCTTTTGCCCCAACCCCAGTCCCATGGCAACACCATTAAATATTAAGTAGTGGTGTATCTAGCATGAATCTGAATAGGGATTTCCTTTGAGTCTTAATTGAAATGATGCCATATGCAAAAGGTAAGGTGTAAGGAGATTGTGGAGATTGTGAGATGCATGAAGATTCCTCAAATGCTCAGGGAGACAAACTCAGCTGTAAAGTGTGCGTTAATTGGAGAAGTTCCATTATAAATTATCCTACAGGATAGGTGAAAATTCTGATTGGAACAACAACAGCAAAAAAAAAACAAAAAACAAAAAAAACAAAACAAACAAAAAACAAAACAACTTGTGATAGCATTATTGGTTTGATTGATCCACAAAATAGCAGATTAATGAACTGTGAAAAATTAAAAATCACTGTCTAGTTGATTGATAAACATATTGAAAGCTTGAAACCAGGGTGAACTCGAGTCTTGTGCATTACATTTGTGATAGGGGCCAGTTTTTCAAAGGTAAATAATGGTAATGGAAAGAGGCTCAGTGAGAGTGCTGGGTGCATGGGGGCCTATTTCAGCCCAGATAGTTATCCCAGCATGGGAGGACTGAATTTTTTATGTCACTCAACATCTGCTTTTAGTCCAGTCTTTCTCGTATAATCATATTATGATGGTATAAGGTATATCTCTCCCCTTTTTGTACACAGAGCACATAGTTGCATTTTGACATTTTGTTTATTTCACAAAATGCTGGGACATCAGGCTGTGCAATAAATAAATGCACTACTACTAAGAACACATAGACTGTATTAAAAATAGTGTAATGTGTGGTGTCTGAAAGCTCTGTGTTTCGCACAGCTTTCCTCAGCTTCTCCCAATCTCAATCTGTCACTCTCTTTCATTTTACTACTGTTGCTTTCTTTTGTTTTGTTTTTTTGTTTTTTTAGTTTTTAATTTTTAGATATTTTATGTATGTATGCAAAACAATCATCTTGTATTCTGTATTTGACTGCAACTCTGTTATTTTCATTGTCAGGTCTCCTTTGGGAGAGATTTTGGATCTACCAAACATTAAACTAAACAAACAAACAAAAAAAGTTCAAATAAATAGATAAATAATTCACCACCATACAATTTTCTGTTTTTTTTTTTGTTTTTTTTTCCAAGTAAACACCTATAGGGCTACACTATGTAAAAACCTGTAGGCATTTTTTAGCCACTCTCTGTGAGCACATAGCAAGGCCAGCACTTTCATTGGAAAGCTGATAAATATAAAATATCGCCCCACTTCCCAAAAGCGCCCAGACCGATTTGCATGGCTGCACTTTGTATTTCTCCTCATGACTGAAAGGATGTTTTGCATCCGGTAAGAACAAGGGCAACCCTGCCTATCTACATGAGAGAAAAGCATAAAGCATATTCAAGATTTATGTTCTGGTCTGCCATTGCGCTGTTGGAGCTTCTCAGTCCTTTTCAGTGAAATTGTAAAAGAGTGAAAATGAAGTTAGTGTGCTGATGCTGTACAGTTGTGCCAAACGCTGTCAGACAAAGTCTCTGTATAGGTTTCACACAGAGTGCCAAGACCCAGAGCTTCAGCCAGGACTTACTGTTACACAGACCCAACTTAACACAAATAAGTAAAGACAGGGCAGCTTTCCCTCACTTACTGATTCAGAGTGAAAGTAGCCAACATTTCTAGGCTATGATATAAACACTTATAAACACTTGTTTGGTGCTTTTCCCCCCATAAATACCATTTAGAGACTTGGCCAAAGGTCAAAACACCATCCATTACCTCAGTGCAGTAAGTATTAATCTGACCATTTAACAATTCCCTCTCTTGATCAGGATTCTCCTTATCTGCAGCAAAGCACAAGATGCAGGAAGACCACATTCTGGGATCAAATGCATATGAACAAGTATGAAACTTTGCCGACCCACAAGTATCACTCTCATATCTCTACAAATCACTCTTCTCCACAGTTTACAAAGCACCTCTGCCATAACCATCAGGGCCTGGGGCAGCCCTGACTCCCTCCCCAAGAACCACAGTCTGTCAAGTGCTGTCTAAAACCAATCAGTGCCATGTCTAACCCCAGCCAAAAGGCTCAGCTGGGCTTTGTGCTGGAAAATGGACTGCTGGACCCTGCCAAAAAGCCCTCAAAGTCATTTCTCCCAAGTGTAGTCTTGGGGATTCTTGTTAATCCACCATACCCATCGTCTATAAATAACTGACACACTTGTGGAGACGCCAGGTAAGAGGAGCGTTTTGAGGCTGGACGCTTACGAGGCCTATCATTCTTCATTTCCAGTCCACTGAGCAAAGCAAATTGGAGGAAGTCGGTAAGATCGGGTGGGAAGAGAGGGGAGTGTCTATGTAAAGAGCTATTAAAAACACATTCCTCTAAATCTCTAAACCCATAACTCATTATGACAAATAAAAATTGTAATTCACAGTACGGTAATCATAATCCACAGCAATCTGAGCATGCATTTTGGGATAGAATATATGCTGTTATGTTTTTAGTAAATTGTTTCACTATTTCCTGTATCATCACTGTTCATCTGTATTAGCTGAGTAAATATTCCAAACATCAGCAGTGCTAAAACTCTAACTCTTCTCAACGTAGCTGCTTTCCCTCTTATTTCAAGATGCCAGGGGCTGTTTCATTCCCCAGTCAAAGTCTACACCAAGCAATAATACGCCATGATAGGGAATGAGTGTTTGTTTCACATCACTGCATTGCCAGATATTTGTTTAATAAACTGCCATGGGGTAAGGTGATTAAACAATGTAATTCTCATTGTGGTATTAATTGCTAAGGAGTTAATTAAAATGCACAGCGAATTGGGCATACATCATGTTGTAGGATCTGATATTGCTGATTTTATAAATGCTTAAATTGTGAGACTGATTCCATAATAAGCGCTATCTCCTCTATTCGGCATTATAAGGCCCATAAATTACAATTCCTGTCACCTTTTGTTAGTCTCAGTCATGTCTGCAAACCACATCTGCCACTTTCATTTCCAATTACTAATTGCCCATTAAAAGAGTTTCCTCCTCAAAGCAAGAAGGATAGGCCGTGGTTAGTAATATAAAACTAGTTATTAGGCTTTTATGCTAAGGGGCAGAATGCTAAATGGAAAGGATTAGCAGACTGATTTTAAACATTGCAGTAGAGAATTGAATATATGAAACTGGGGGATGAATAGCTGGAGAAATTTAGCCACAGTATTTTCTCTTAATTCATTATTTTTCTGTTTAGCTATACAATATGTCATTGTCATTAGCTCACCTGATATACTGAAAAGACCTGGCAAGAACGTGTCAACTTGTTAATACTTTAGACCCGAGAGGGAATTTTAATGCCTTAAGGTTTATAAAATCATGAATTAATTTCTCCCATAGTGTAATGTTGTGAGTTATATGACTAACAGTGTAATAGGATTGTAAATCTTTGAATTTAGCATTTAGGTCTTGACCACAGTTATGGTTTGGTGGACGGAGGAAGGGAGTTAAACTAGGATATCCATGAAAGGAGAAGGGAAAGTTCCAGAGAAATTTGTCATGTTGGACTTTTGGGCTTCAGGACATAGTTACTGCACTCTGTAATAGCTTATTTTCTACCAAAAGGAAATGTTCAGTAATTTGCCATTCTAGATTAAAGGGCATTTACCCTGGTTAACCTTTCAGTGAATATAAGATGTAGTGGCGGGGAGACCAATTATTTTAACAAACTTAGTTCTTTTAGGTTGTCCAACATTAGTGGATCAATTCAGCACCAATTCATTTGATTCACTTCATCCTCCATCAGACCTCAGTTGTGATTGATTATGCCTGTTTTGGGTCGTAGCCAGGAAGTAGTGAAGCCAGAGTAGGCAGATTTAGATTGTGATTCAGATCTGTTGACAAATTGTCAGAAAGTTCCCAGGCTAGACTTTAACTGGCTTTAAAAGTCTCTCTACTTAGTTGCTCCTCTTTTTATGACTTAACTTGTTGTATCTTATAGGGAAATGTGTCAAAGAACTTCCAAAACACATAACTGTGAATATTTAGTCTTGTTTTGTGTATGATACATGTTCTATTACAGTCATGTGAGCTGCAACAAACTGCTCTTGCAGGAATAAATAAAGAACTTTGAATCTGAATCTTAAACTGTTTCAACTTGTTCATTTCCAAGTCTCATTCAAATGAACCATTCATTCTTGTGTAATAGCCACCTTTCCTTCTTGGAGACGATAGACAGATACTGTACAGTTTATAAATCATTTCACAATCATTATCCCATTATCAGGTTTACATTGAACCAGGACTACAATAAAATATTGACCCCACTGTATGCATGCAAGCTTGTTATCTTGAACAGTGTTGAGGATTACATTTATCTGCAACACAGTAATGTAATGTGTTACTGTTCCTAAATTCAGTAATCACATTACAATTACAAACCAAGCAGTTGTGGTGTTACTTGTGTCACATAAGTTCTTCAATTATCTGCATAATGGGCAGATAGAAAAAAATAAAAGAAAAAAAATGTCTCCAAACCTGCACAACAATCGCCTGACCTCTCGTGAATTGTCACCTCACTTTGGCTAGAATTTGTGCGGGAAATAGGACAAAATGGCAGAGCAGTCTATAACATTTGAGGGGTGGAGATATGCACATTACTCAGAATTTGTTGAGTGAAAAGGGGAAGAAAATGACGGTAAAGTGCACACTGTGCCCAGGCCAGACCAGCAATTGCGTGACAATGCATCTCAGGTGCTGTTGTGGAATAAGATAAGTATAAGTAATGCATAAGTAATGTAACAAGTACTGTAAAAAATTACATTCCACAGGGAATAACTAAGTAAAGTCATGCATTACTTTTTTAAAAAGTGAAGAGTAATGTGTAATACATAACTTTTTTGAATGATGTCCCCAACACCGATCTTGAATGATCATCAAAAATGTTAAATATAAAGGCTACAAAGATTCCATCAAGAGAAATGCAAGTGCTTTGCTCACTTTTCCATACAGCTGGACTTTTTTATGCATACCACGTGTTTTGCATTCACTATAATGGCTTTAATATCTTTTTTATGGGTGTAGAACAGCTCTGACCAGCTGGCATGTTCTCTGCCCCCTGAGCATTTCCCCACTATCCAGTCCGTTGCCAATGAGTGCCAGTTGTTTCATGTCTATCACATTAGTCAGAATTTCTGCAGCTAAAATTCAATAGCTGTAAAACAGATGTACGAATGTTAATTGATCAAACAGGGATCACTTCATTAGATTATGCAGAATGGAGGATGATATTTTCTCAGAGAGGTAAGAAACAGATCCTAATGGGGAAATGTATGAGCTCAGAGTTTTTAAAAAGATATATATTTTAAGAAATCTGTTATGCTCAGATTAAGGGAAACCTGATGAAGACATCACAATAATAACAAAAAACGTTGAGGAGGAATTAGTGACCAAATCAGAAAACGAGAGTAAAAAAAGAGAGGAATGTAGGGAAGGAAAAGAGAGGAGGATGACAGACAGGTTTTTTTTTTTTACGGTATTTTAAATATATTAAAATAGCATGAAGCAAAACAAGGAAATTCAAGTTCCATCCATCATATATGAGATATACGATATACGACATTAGAGAGGGAAGGTCATGTTCATTTTCCCAAGAAAAGGACCAGATTACAGAGAAATTCCATCTCAAATGCGTTGTCTTTCTCATAATCATTACTGTAATCTCACCAGACATGGATTGTAAAGCAAGGTACATGAGCTAAGAGTGCACCTGCATGCATTCTTTATGTTCTATGAGACTAAATTTCTTCCGCCGCCTCACATGACTGGAATGCAATCGTAAGGCTGCTACACTCTCTCATGATTTCCTGCATGTGAATAAAATGGCCTGTGGCTACTTTTTTTTTTTTTTTTTTTTTTTTCCTGACCGGGGAATGCCATGGGTGTCAGAGCAATCAGGAGAGCTTAGAGGCATAAAGTCCATGGCTCCCTCCTGCTGTCATCTTGCTAGCCCGTAACACTGGAACCTTGATCCGAGCTGACATACCGAACTGCAAAGTATGTCCACCGCTGCCTTTAAAACCAATTAAAGCCTTTGCACTTTTATTTGAGGGTGCATTACAAAAGTCAGGCTCAAGTGCTAAGGTAATAGCTTGAGGGTTATGATTAGTTAAATTTCTCTATTTTGAGAAGTTACACAATGACAGTGTGTGTAACAGATTTTTGAAAGCAGCATTTCTCTGTTTTTTTATGTTGCAAACTGGCAAGCAGTTCTCCTTTGCCTCAAGTAATAGCAAGTTATTTCATGACACCTTTCAGGGATTGTTTAAACTCTTGCAAGGAATTGTTAAATTTGTTCAGCAGTAAGCCAAAACAGGGATCATTCAACTATGACATAAGGATCAGTGCCTCACCCGAGTTTGTCCCTAAAACATGCGGGCTATCTGACATTGTTATTTGTACAATCACTTCTACAGGTTTATGGTGCTCCCCTCTGGCTCCCGAGGGTCCAGCAGACATCAAGGCTCACTGTGGGCTCATGGTTTAAGCATGTCAGCAGTGACTAAAAGATCACTTGGGCATGCTGCTTTAATGGCACACCTCATGTTGCACTAATAGCTTGTGTTCTTGGCCCTCCCCCTTCCTCAGCCTCTGGGACTTAGCAAATGGAGCTTCCACTGTATCGGAAAGGGATTTCCCTTTCCAATCCCATTGCATCTAATTCTGCAGATCCTGTTTTTTCTGAGCTTTGGCTCTTTCCGCTCTCTGCCTCATCGGTTGATCCATGGTGGTCCATCTTGCACTAAATGTTGTCCAACTCCCAGCACATAACCAATATGATAGCTCGATATTCTTTATGCTCGGATAAAAAGTAGACCTGAGTTGTTGTCTTAATGATTTCCACTTGAACGTACATTGTTGAACAGCAAAGACCCAAATTTGTCAATTTCTCATATTGCTCAACGTGACAAATAGTATTTTTTCTTAGCTTTTATCTAATTTTCTATCTAGAGGATCAATTAGGCAACATACTTGGAGTGAAATAGCCCATGAATTTCTGTAGATACACCTCCCTGGCTTTTACAGCAATATTGGAAAAGGATTACACATACATATATGCTAGAAAGATTTATGTACGCTAAATAAATGGCTATAGCTGTTGCAGTGGCCGCCAGCAGTCAGGGCTCTATGATGCTCTCCCTATTGTGTGTTTAAAATGAGTCATTCACATTATTTATGGCTTTCTTATGACATTGCCTGTAAATAAGCTTGCATAATACACAGTCCTCTGAGTGAATTACCAGAGATGAGATTGTATAAAATGTCATTTTGCTGCATTATTGTGTGCCCTGCTTTTTTCCACATTGTTGGCTTTGTGCTGCCCACTTTCCTACGTGAATAACAGCATGCAGAAGTTGTTTTACCATTTTGCACTTGGGCAGTGGCACAATGAAATTAGCAGAGCTGGACTGGGCCATAATGATGGCCATTTCTGTGTCTCCTTTTGAGATGAAGAATGGCTGTGTTCTGTCTTTTCCTTCCTCTCATTATGATACTCCACTCTATTCAATTGATGGCAAGCTACTCTATCTCCAAGTGTCATGTTTAATGAACACACAATTCATTCATTTACAGCCACAGAGGGGAAGTGAGAAGGAATAGAAGAGGGAGGGAGGACTGACAGTGAGGAAATCCAAAGGAATGAGACAAAATTTAAATGAATGGTGGGGAGGAGGAGAAGGAGAAACAGAAAAAATGGAGAGGAGGGGAGGCTGCATATCAGTTAAGTGAGGGAAACAGGGAGCTCAGTGCCCTGTTAGATTCTGTGTCTCTTAATGACAGCTCCTAAGGCAAGAGTCACTACATTCAGACTTGTTTTCATAAATAAGAGAGTCAGGGCTTTTCTTCACTATTCCCCCCACACAAGCCTCAGGGTGGGACCATTCTTATTTTGTTTGGACTAGTTTTGACACAGCGAACCCCCACCCCCCAACCCTATTATTTCTGAAGTCAGCTATGCAAGGATGACAATGAAGACATGGACAGAGAACATGAGAAATGCATTTGCTCTCACTCCCTGTAAGGATGGGTCTGTTGTCAGACATGCCCATTAAAGAGAAAAGTGCCAACACAGACAAATGCATGTTCAGAATCAAACCATGAAATTTATTGTGAGTATAAGCAGTTCAAAATGTGATGCTTTAAATATTGAAATATTCACTGTTTTGTATTCTGGGTGTTCAGAGGAATTTGTGCCTACAGGTATATTGTGGTTTGGCTCTCTGATTTGTCCATGCTGGCCACATTCCCTGAGGAGAGCAGCAACACTTTCAAGGTAAGGATGTGTATCCCTGAGCTGAAAAGAGCCAAGTCAACAGTCCCCTTGGAATGCATTAGAGACTCATCAACGTTACCCTGGCTTAAAACCATCAGCTCAGCTCTTTTCCTCGCCCATCCCTTGTGGCAAGCACATTCTCATTAAATAACTTCCATGACGGTGGTGCGTCTGAAGAACAGGTGATGGGAAAATTTTAGGAGCCTCAAGGGGTGTGCAAAGCCATGCACCGTGGCCTGCAACTATCGATCGAGCTTAGTTACAAAAACAACAAAGATACACCAGTTATCAAAGTGTTGAGGGTGTTGAGTACAAGAAAATTATGCCATGACTAAAAAATAAAAAAAGCTTTCAGATTGTATGTTGCATAGTCTGGAATACATGTTTAAAACAATGGGGCTGTCTCATTTGCAAGGAAGCTTCCTCGCTGGCTCACATTTTTGAGAAATATGAGAATTTGTCACCGTAGCAAGCATATCGTGCACCCTCTAATTAAGTTCCTTGATTTGGGGATATTTCAAGGAAACATCAAATGATTCGTTCACTTGCATAGGACACCCCATGAAACTGTGCATAGAGCCAAAAACTTAAGTTCTGTATCGGAGTTTGCTATCGAGGTGTAAGGTAGCTAATATTTTTTTCTGGTTTCACAGGAATTCTGCGTGTTACCTGAACCATCCAAGCTAAAGAGAAAATAATCAAAATTTGACGTGAAGCTGCCTGCTCAAATTTTTTGGTTTCGCAGAAAAGGTTTTATACAGCACATGGAGCTCCAGGCTTTAGTGCTCCTGAAACAATAGTGCACCATTTTAGTTCCACTTTTCAGCTCCATAAAATTGTCCGACCTGGCCTGGGGCTGTGTGAGGAGGAAAAGGAGTGCGATTATTTTAACTCATTGAAGGTCACTGGTTTTGTAGCCGAGGTCATTCTGTGTATAGACCCCGTGGTGTTTGAGTCCAAGAATCCTCTCCCTCTCTCTCATATCCCCCTGGCTTCCATCGTTTTATCCATCAGTATCTCTCACTCTCTCTCTATCTCCCTCACTCGTTTTCCTTGGATCTTTTTTCTCTTTTTTCTCCTCATCTCTGTCTTTTCACCTTGTTAGTCCTACCAGTTTCCCCTCTCTTTTCCCTGTCATTCCTCTCACAGCTTTTGTCTTTCTCATTCCTGCAGTGAAGTGGTTGCATGCAGTTTTTTTGCCCTTCAATAATTTCCTATTTCTTCAGCCAAACTAGGACAGAAAAAGCAAAATTCTGTCTGGTGCTGGGTCAGGGAATCGGGCAGGACATAGTCACAGGGTATTTGCACACAGGTTTTACAGATAAGATAAGAGTGTGAAAAAATTCAAAGATGCCCCCTGTGCACATACACACACACACACACGCACGCACGCACGCACACACACACACACACACACACACACACACACACACACACACACACACACACATACACAGAGTTGGCATCTTTCTTTATTACACAAATAAGAAATCCTTGGAGCAGAAGAAAGGAAGATAGGGATTTCATCTTACCTCTCCTTCACAACACCGCTGGACTTATTCCATTTGTCTAATGCATCGCGTATTCATGTATGCGAGTTTCTTTGCTCTCCATAAACTTCACCCATGGGCTGAGCATTTCTCGTCTTCCCGGCAGTATTATGAAGCAACATAGTGAACCGTACATAATTCCTTTCGATCCATGTGTAGCTAATGGCAGAGCTAACTTGTTTGACTGGTACATGTCTGTATTAACTTGCAATCTTCTTCCAAAATAAGCTTTACAGTTCTCACTACATTACAATATTCAAATTGGAGATCCAACTTTTTGGGGTTATTTTAGAAATGCCAGTGTGGTGTGGTGAAACCAATCTGTGCATTCCAGCCAATGTTCATTTCTCGTTCTGTCACCTTTTGGGTTTCAGAAAACATTGAAATTATGTTGAATACTAATGGGTTGTGTCAAAGCCCCAAGCTCCATCTTGGTGACTGGTGGGTGTCATTGTGAAATGCCTGGTGTGAAGCTCTGGATGGGCGAGTGGGGAAATTAAATTGTGCAGAGTAAGCTGCCTTCGAGCAATTTATCAGGAATACTATGGGAAGGATTAGGCAGCATAGTCCCAATGCAGCTAATGGTGGTTTAACTAGCTGCTGACTTGTTCACATTGTAATGAATAGGATCCCTGGCAGTTGTTGTTCCCAGCATGCTTTTCTAGGTCAGTTATCAGACACTTTGCTGTATCTTCAGAGAGGAAAATGTTTTGATTTTTATCTCCATGCTATTTTACTCCCCAAAGCCTACATTATACAGATTTTTCCAAATGGGGCAGCAATAATCGAAAGGTTAGCCAAGTAGACTTGTGAAGTGGAGTAGACCTCATTGGTAAAATAAAATCGAAGCAAAGGAATTCAGTGACTAATGCCTCTTGTAAAACCAGCAGTTGAAGTGTCTTTGAGCAAGGTAACTGAACTCCCCTTGCTTTAATATACAGCTCCAGGGAGTGAATGTGTGTAACTGTCTGAACTGAGAAGCAGGGAAATGCTGAAAAAGAGCATTCACACACAGAATTCATTCCCTGGTTAAGTTCACAGTTCTTATAATTGATCACTGCGGCATTGTGCACAGCTCCCAGGACAAAAATGTGGATCTTAGCTAAAAAGACAGATCTGAAGATGTGGAGCCAAATTAAAACACCACTCAGGAGAACATCCAGTACCACAGACCATCAATAAAGAATGAACATCCAGACTGAGTGTGATCACAGGTCCTGAGTCTATGTATAAACATTACATTGAATGAAATGACATAAATGTGTCTTATTCATCATGCATTCAGACTGTTTAAAAAAAAAAAATCTGTGTCAGTATCCTTTGTTGGCCGATGTTAGGTTTGATCTAAAATCAATCTAGCGCTCACATGGTAAAACTATGATGTTTCCAAACTCATGTCCAGTTAATTCAAGTACTTTTCTCTCTGTAACTGTGTGGCCCATCAGAGGCTACATGGTGTCATTGTATCAACAGTTTGAACAAGCCTTTTTTTCACAACGTTACCCATGATAAAGATGCTATGGCGCTCGGTGGAAATGCGCCATGATGATAAGGGAAGCAGACATGTCAAAGAATGTCTCTCGAACCAGAAGCAAGGCGCATGGGACACATTTCTTTGGTGAATAAGTAGGGCAGCCCTAATTCTAATCTGACAGCCTCCTCTAACGCATTTTCACAGACCCCCAGAATGTGTGAGAGGGAGAGAGAAAGAGAGGGAGAGGGAGAGAAACAAAGAAACAAACAAGCATACATTACAATGCCATAGATACTATGAGCATCCATACACACACACACACACACACACACACACACACACACAAGTGTGCACACATGCACACAAACAGCCCAAAGCAATAAAACCGGATGTTTAGGTCACAATTTCCAGCATTCAGCCTCGCTCAATGCACAGCGTAGGCAAAGTCAGCCACAAGATGAGGAGTGTGTCACTCTCATCAGCCCACGTCCACAGGGCTCACATGTTAAGTTTGTGTGTATTCCTAGTGCTGTGTGTCATAGTGTGAGTATATAAATCTGCATGTATCCACTTGAATGCTTGAATGAGCCTTTGTGTGTCTTTGCTATTGTGTGTGCGTGCACGTGTGTGCATGTGAATGACGTAGTACGTTTCCATGCATCTGTCACTTTGTCATCCTCCCCACGGATGTTTTGTTTTAGGCCAATGCCACTTTATTCCTCCACAAACTGATTGTGGAAGCAGGATAAAAAGGCTTTTCATCTTCTGTTCCTAGCCGTGGATTCACAGGTGGACCGACCACACATTTAGACCTGAATGCATTAACGGCAGGCACAGATGGACGACACGCAGCTTAGTGTGTGACAGCCAACACTGTCATCCTACATCCAAACTGTTGACAAAACAAGACCTCAGTTAACAACACAGAGATGACACTGACGGTTCTGGGCCAGCAGTGAATTGGCTGCTGTAACACGTTATGGTAGCAGGTTCAAATCATATTAATTTTATTCTATTATTAATATGACTCTATTCTATACTTTTGCCAGCATAAGACAAGTTGCACACTATCCTTTTCAAAAACACCATGATTTTTATTTATTTATTTATTTATTTTGCTACCACTAATTTTCTCTGACCATTCAAGTGGTGGCAACTAACTCTAGTACAAACATTTTGTCAGATGATGTAACATGACATCCATAATTCCAGTAGATTAGTCCACATAATGCAAGAGGCTTGAATCCATGGTTACTCTCAGATACTAACAAATCATTAGTTACCATTTGTGATTTGGTGCTTATAGCATCACAGCAATGCTATTGATACACAAGGGCCGCTTAAGTACATGTGCTGCACAGGTAAATTCGCTGGCAATGTTACTGGTCTACTTTTAGGTGTTCTTCTATGTTGGTTTTACAACATTACTCATTATTTTTCTCTTACCATTTGGCTTGATTTTTCTGTTTTGTGTGACAACGTATGGTAGGAAGGGAAAGAAATTAACAAAAGAAGTGCGTGGTTATTTTTTATGATAATACTCTCTGCTTTTGTCATTTAGTAAACAATATTAACTGCAGCTGCTGTATTGCTCTCACCAGCTAAGAATTTATTGTATTTGTGTGTGTGTGTGTGTGTATGTGTGTTTCTGTCAAACATTCTCAGAGATTTAACTCAAACTCTTGACCTGTTTTCACGGCGTGCCTTTGTTTAAAGAATTTTGTTTTGTTTGTTTCTCTTACTAAGGTTTATGGGTTTGTGGCTTTTGCAGGCTTCTTCTGCCCCCAAGTGGTAGGAAAGAAAAAGTCTTTTTTTGGAAGCAAACAAGTTTAATCACTGTGCATACAGCATAATGAAAAGCACACCTTTAGTGTATTGTGTATTGTAATTATGTTTCTGCATTTTTTAAACTAATCCTAAGTGCATTAATGGAGGCAATGAATATCTCAGTTGTCTCTTCAGTGTCGATATAAATGACAGTTCATCCTTACTTATGAATTGTAATAATCTCTTAAATTAACCAAGGATTGATTTGGGTATTCATGTGAAATAATACTCTTTATTCATAGATATAAAGATATATTTATATGGACAATATTGAAAAGTTGGACTGCTGAAAAGCATTTCACATTTCTTAGATACCACCATAAAATGTACTGAAACATGGAAAATAAAACATTTCTCAAGTACCTTGCATTGATTCTATGTGTTTATGTATATGTATTCATATAAAAGTTTAGGCCAGCGTTCCAATATTTTTCTAACATGTGATAGTGTAGAGTAATTATTTGTAAAAATAAATAAATCCTTTCCAGAAAATCTGTCACAGCAATCACTGAGCAAAACCTGCAGTAAGCAAGCAATGGTGGTATTTTTCTCCTCATGCAGTTCTTCCTACTGTGGCTGATTGTATAAAAGTGTACTAGGCTGTTAAGGTGGAGCTTCACACCCACACCGTTCAAGTCTGCAGTCCCACCTGTACTGCACTGCTTCTACCTGGAGTTTAACAACACCATCCCTGCAGCAGTATGGCCTTTGCTTTACTCAGTCTTAACTCTTTCCCTCAGTGCTTGAATAACCTTCCCACTGCAGCTGTCAGCGAAAACTTCACCTTTTCCTTTCACCCTATTTCCTTCTTCTTATGGCACATGAACTTGTTCCTGACAGGTGAAAAAATACAAGTTTCATGCTTGGCTCTTATTTCTGTTTTATTTCTGTGTGTAATTCTTCTACATAGAGAAGATTTCCCTTTTTAATGGTTGTTTGTCACATGCTTGTCACATGTCAAGCAGGATTGAAATATGTAAGTGTGTGTTTTTTGATACTGTATTCTGACATTTATATGTGCAAATTCTTATTCCCATGTGAAAAGATTTTTGTTTTCAATATTTGTTTTTTCTTTCTTCTTCTTCTTTTTTGTTTTCAATTTGTTCTCTCTTCCCTCTTCTTTTTTTTTTTATCTGTGTGGATCTCATGAGCTTAAATTGTGACTGCAAAATGTCCTGCCAAACCCATGTTACCCCACAAGAGCCATTCCTGGTGCCAGTTCCATCCAGCAGCGGAATGGTTTATTTTTATTTTTATTTATTTATTTATTTATTTTATTCTTTTTTTTTTTTTTTTTTTTTTTGGGTTGCGCTCACTTTTGAATCAAGCAATTGAAGCAAATCAAGCAAATCAAGCAATGGGTCATGCATCAGTTGAGTTAATTAATTAAGCAAGTCGTGTTTGTCATTCTGTCAAAACCCTACGGTCTGGACACCAACCACTGCCGCTGTTAACATTCACAACCAGTTAATCACAAGGGTTAGGCTTGTGTTGAAGAGGATTGGTGGAAGGGAGCTCCAGATTGTGTAGGTCAGCTGGTAAATTAAAAATTATAATAACCCCCAAGGTGCTCATCTCAGATCTAGGGCGGAGCAAATATTAATGTTGAGTCATTCGATGTCCTTATTGGTTTCACAATTCACAAGAATTTCAGGTGAATAATGCTTCAAAACTGCTATAAGAAGACTTTCTTGTACATTATATGGTAGATATATAAAATCTTCTCTCCTATCAATTTTGTCTCACAGTCACAGAGAAGTGTACAGAATCTCTCATATCTCAAACCTGGAATTAGAAATACATGATTTATTTGATTCACAATTGATTATCGGAGTGCTTACAAAATGACTATCTGATATTTCACATGTTTGAGCAGCATGTTATGCACCGCACTTGAGATGGCTAAATTGTTTTTATTAGACCCTATCTTCATAAAAATCCATTTACAAAGCAATGTCACTGGGAAACATGTAAGGTTATTAGGATTAGATGAAATTCAGTGTGAATGTAAGTCTCTATATTTAAAATGGTAAGAAAACACATGAGCATTTCCTGATATAGTATGCAGTTTTTGGAGGTTTTGTGCTGTTGGGAGTGAGAGTTGAAACAGCACGGATTTACCACATGATGGCATTGTGATACGGGTTATAATCACTGCCTCCTCTCTTTGGAGTGTTCATTCCCTGACCTTCAGCAACTTGCTTGCTTTAAGAAAGTTGTTTTTAAGGGTCCATTTGAGCATAATCACTTCAATAGAGATGTTTTTGTCAGTGAAAATAATCTAGACAACAACATTGAATGCCAAACATCAGGTGTCCTTCCTTGGCCCGCAACAGCAATTTGGCAAACCTCCCTTAACAACTCTATGCAGTTCAGACAGTCCTAAAATTACAGTTTCTTTGATGAAAGGTTTAAGAGATTTCCACATGAAATCTTCAAGTCTGCGCAGCCTGTAATGGGAAGAAACTAAACTTTCTTAATTCTTCAAGGAAGCCGATGATATTTCTTGTCACAATGCTACTTCTGAAACTTTACACTTAGTTTGTCCCAGCATAGTTAATTGGTGGGATAACATATTAGCAGATGTTTAAATGCATGTTATTGTATGATGCAGATAAAAATGTGCTCATATTTTAGTGCGTTTTATGCGTTGTAACTAAGAAAAGACAATAGGTGCTTTTTTTGTAGCTCCTTTTGATTCTGGTTCACTCTTCAGTTTATGTTAGAATCGGTAATTCATTGTGACTCATTGTTTTATTGTCATTTTCATTTAGTGTAGCCATTTGTGTTGACAAACTAAATATCTTATAAGCGACGTGGAGGCATGATCCCAACAAGGTAAGAGTGACTTTTTCTCATCTCGTTTTTCCACATTAAAGAAGACTAGATTAAAACAAAGACAAAATTGACTCGGTGCCAGTGTCAGAATATGAGTATTTTTTCAATATGGAAGTTATAAAAACTTTTCCCAAACAAAAACTCCTCCCTAAAAAATTCATCAGTACAATAATAGACAGCTAAAAACAAAAGAAAGAAAAAGATAAACAAAGGAGCCCTCTGGAGGATTTAACTTTTCGAGGCATTTAGAGCAATGATGGATACAACTGCAATTGCAGGTGATAAATGTAAAGTGATTGATTGTTGTTGTAAATGAGCAGAAACATAATAAAGCTTGTATGATCCATTAAGTACATCATCTTCCTTTTTAATCTGTATCCAGGGAAGATTAGTTGCGTACATTTGCAATGGCCCACTTCACACTCATTTACATCCGTAGGGAGCTGCAAAATACAACCAGTCTACTACTGTTGGCTACTGGAGCTGTTGTGGGTTTTTCAGAAGTCTCTACAACTATCTATCTGTCTATCTGTAATGAAGCCTTTCATTTTTTATGTTTGCCAAAATTGCATGCAGGCTATTACAAATCCTTTCATAACTGTTGTAATAGCAATAATTAGCATGAAGTGCTTGCGATGACTTATTGTTTGTGATTTTGGTAGTAATGGATTCGGACAGTTGCACAGCGAACAAATACTAAAAGAAAGTAGGTGCCAATTTCTCAAAACAAAAACACTGGCATGAAAACTTTTTTGAATAAGAAGCAGGTTTCATTAGTGATCAGTGGGATAGGCCTCTCAAAACCACCTTAAAATATGCCCAGGCTACAGGATATTATCCCACTCTAATAACCACACGGCCTTTGGTTAATTGTTCTCCACTCAGCCTAAGCTCAGCTTCGTTTACAGAGATACAAGGTTGTACTATTAAAACAGTAAATTTATTATATTTATTGTTGTTTTCAGGCACATGTATAGCTGGGTGAGATCATCAGGAGTGAACTAAAGAGTTGACAGGTGAGTTATAATGGATTCTGTCCATACTCTCATGGAGTAAAGTGGATTTGTCTCCTCTACAACTTCCTCATTCACTCGGTCTGTATACTGTGTGAGTGGAATCCTGCACCCATTCCTCTGGCATTCTTAAGTGAATTGAATGAGGCAGAATAAATCATAGTCTGATCAAGATGTCATCTTCATAATAATCAAAACATGATGCCTCATAATAAGTTCCCTGATTGAGGATGCTGCTGGGGCTTAATAACTCAGGGCCAAGTGGATGAAGAGTGTGTGGCTGGCAGACATTCAGCAGACAGTGGTGCCAGTAATAATACTTTCTTTAAGGAGTTTATATAGTACAGTCATGAACACCCCCATGTTTCTTAGCACAATGATCAGTGGATTTTTCCTATTCAAAGCAGTCAGAATTGAACCGCATACCTCACTTCATATGTGCTTCACTATCTCCAGAAACACTGCCATATCCATTTATATAGTAATAAATGGGATTTGGTGTAACCCTTCTGCAAGGTCCTGACACTGATATGTCTCAGCTACAGTCTGCAAGTGCCTCATAATCTGAGAAGGTAGAAATGTTACATGTATATATATATATATATATATATATATATATATGTGTGTGTGTGTGTGTGTGTGTGTGTGTATATACATATATATATATATACATATATATATATATATATTAGGAAAAAAAAGAAATGTTATCTATAAACTGGATAGAATGGCTCAAATACCACACAGCATCTTTAATTACAGAGTATTGTTGTGCGTGTAACAAGATGATTATGTTGTGCCACAGGTAACACATCTTTGTGTTGTCCTTTCGGCTACAACAGCTGACAACATCAGAACAGAGCCATTTGAATTTTGCTCACAACTGTAAACCTCTAAAAAACCACAGAACAGCAAGCACTACCCTCTCAAGTTAGCACTAAGAACCAAAGGCAGAACAATAATAAATTTTGCAGCAATGCCAATTAATCACGACAGGACAGGGGAGGACAGGCCCGGGGAAAACAACAACAAACAGCTTGCAAGTAGATGAGCTCAGACCTTAGTTTTTGACATTCCAGGAAAGTTTTACAATGCGTTGTTACTTTGGTAAATCCATGTTTACAGCTTCACCCCCTTTATCAATTATTCAACACAGAAGCAGTGTGCAGATTTCAGAGGCTCAGTGGGAGGCCTCCCCTTGTATTTACAAGAGATTCCTCTGAGTAAACATAAGGGTGTGCCTGCCTGATAACATCACTGTTGAGCTATCCACCCTACAATTTATGATATCTGTTCGATTTAATCCAAGATGTCATGTATCATTTCAGGATTCTGCTCCCATCACTTTGATTTTGGAATTTAATGATTCATGATATAGTAAGACAATCCTGGGAGTAAAAAATGGATTCAGTATTTTGGGAAGTCAGAGCAGCGCTTTCTTTATTACACTTACGGAGAATAATAATGGCTGGAATAGCATACAACATTATGTTTTATAAATACAGTGCATGTTTACTGGGCAGTAACAGGAAATTCTGTAAATCAAATGTGTATGTACCCACTGTGAGTGATATAAAGAGCTATAGCTAAGATCCTCTGGGGGTTTGGGGTTATGCAAGTTCCTTTTGAAACACTGCCTTAGTTGCTTTGAGCTGGGGCCTGAGGCAATCTCCTCCTGCTTTGGCACCCTGCTTTACACTCTTAACTACATCTCTGGGAGAATCAGGCCGGGTAATTGTTCAGATGAAGTGTCCCAGTGGTAAAAAGTTAAAATGAGATTAGTTAGGTCTTTGAATTAAATCATGCTTCTCAACCAGATCTGTGAGCCATTGAAATGGGATATTAAAGCAGAAGTACTTTCTTTGGTCAGAAGCAAATTTGGACGTTGTTAAGTGAGACCTTAGTTCCTCTCCACTGCTGTTAGCTGCCTCATATATGTTTTGGCAGTGTAATGAGCTTTCAGTTGGCCCATTTGTTTTTCACCATTGCTTTACCTGAGCTAAACAGCTCCCCAGACATGTTGAGCTGTGGTGATGTCCCTCAATTTGAGCCTTAATGAAAGCTTTGTCCCACCGCTGTGAAGCTGTTCCTTGACAACACTTCACACCCCCCATTCCTAGAAAAGTGCCAAACAAGATGCGCCAGTCTCCTTCGCTCTGAAACGAGCTCCCTTCTGTGATGAAAAATGCAGCCTGTCTGTTTGCTTATTGCTCTGGCATTTAGGTGGCCCAGCGTGGTGATTTGAAGAGCCTGTAGTGTCAAAGCTATTTCTCCTGCTCTTGGCTTAATGCTCTGACTCAACAAACCTGACCATTGTCATTTCCCCCCATCGGCTTCATGGTGGCCGTGAAGAAAAGCCAAGGAGTGTGGGTAATAACCTTCAAGGAAAGGGCTGTGATTGCACATCCATTTCACACTGAGGACCTCTCTCTTGCTTCCCCAGAGCAGTAAAATGCTGTATGGGGTGGGCAGTGAGAGGTAGACATAGTGTTTTGTTGGGAGTGGGAGATGAAAGAGGGAGGGAACAGTGAGCAGGAGAGGCGTGTATAGGGGCCGCCAGAGCTAGTGTATGTCTTACAAAGCATGGTTTCCTACTGTCTGGTCTACTTTTTAGCTTTCTCAGGAATAAGTTTTAACTCAGGTATAAGAGCGCTGACAGGGGACACGCACAGTCTAATCCTAATGGGCTGCCAGGGGCACTGTGTGCCCCACAAACAGTACCACTCTGCCTGCTGGGACCACTGACTAGAAGAACAATTTACCGATCTCACTCCACGAGCCTGAACCTGCACCAAATGGATGATAGCAAATCTTATAGTACCACCCTTGACTTGGCTATGGGGCAAAGTGGATGAATGGATCCTATTTATGGAAGAAAAAGTTTCCGCCAGTAAAAGAAAAGTTTTCTAAGCTCCAGTTGCCTTATAAAGTTTGCTCGATATCATTTAAAGCCCAGGATGACAAACCACAGCATTTATTCATTCACAAAGGTCTGAGAAACTGATTTTAGCTGAGCCAAGTGCAGATCCATAAAGCATGTATGTTTTATATATTTGCACAATTTCCCTCGCTGTGTCTGCCTGATTGCACAGCTGCTTTTAAATTTTGCTTTCCAAAGCTCCCACATGAAGCTGTTGACCTTGCAGAAGGTTAAGCAATGCAATTTGATAGTAAATGGTTGTCATTTGGTGTGCCATGCCTCATGAAGCAGTCTAGGTTGTTATTTCTTGCCTTCGAGGCCCCACTGATCACCACATTACAGCACTGCACGACTAAGTGGTTGGGCTCCGCCTGCAGTGGTATTAATGCGGCTGAAGTGTCCATATTCCACCGCTGAAGTTCCCCCGCAGTGCTGTCAAGGAGGTTTACGTACCTGGTTTCAACAGCTCGGGAATGGAGACTGTGTGGAGCATCAATTTTTGTATAATTTTGTCCAAATCCAAGCTGTTAAATGTATAATGCAAAAGGACAAGGCACTGAGATGATTTTGGAGTTTCTTATAAAACCTCTAGATGTCACTGTTGTTTAACCACTGGCTTTCTGAGAACATCAAGTAGTTTGTATGGATCCCACAACCTCTGCAACAACAGATGGTGCTGATCATCACGCCTCACATCATATTTATCTTTCTTTGTTACTCCTTGTAAAATACCACCCTCCAGATAAATAAACAACACAATTGACAGTACGTGTTGACTCAATGCAATTATTCTTAATTGAAAAAGAAAAAAGATATGGATGTTAGGCTGACAGGTTGAACTTGCAATTAAGCTGAAACCATTCAGGTGTGTGGTCTTATGTCTCGCCCTTGAGGAAAGCTAATATAAACCACAAACAGATAAGAGATTCCACTTTCCTCAGTCAAAGTTCCTCAAACACCTCTGCATGTGGAAATATTGCTTTTGTCTGTCTCAGTTTGTACCAAGACAATTAGTCAGTGACTCAGGGAAGCACTTCATCTTAATGTGATATCCCATGGAATTGAGAAAATCATTCTCAGCAGTGCCCATCCTGTGTTGGAGATGATTAGACAAGATCCATCCCAAAATGTTTACTGTCCCTTGCCTGTTTAAAGGGTCTTACCAATGAGAGGCACTAATAAACGATATTAGCACATATCACAAGCCTCGGTGGGATCACAGTGGGGCTTGCAAATGTTCTCTCTGTATCCTATTCACTTTTTATCTCCCAAGGCTAAATGAAAACGCAACCAAACTGCTGAGCATAATGACCTGTTGTATTTTGTGTGTCTTATTGCTTGATTACTTCTTTTATCACGGTACTTTATGTTACACTGATAGAGATAGGAATACATCTCCAGAGACGCATCCTTTGGCACAGCATTCCAGATCGTGATGTGTATGAGAGTAAGTTACAATTTCCTCAGTTCTTCGCCTAAAAAGTCAGGGTCAGAGAATGCTGTAACAACGCTTTGTTCGCCTGCAAGGACCTCTGGGACCTCAGCATGCTAGCAGAGCCAATCAGCACTGTGTAATTGAAATGGAGCAGCAGTAAATGACTGCAGATATGAGCTGAGCTCCACTCCCACTGTAAGATCAGATAGCCGGAGCAATGATTTCTGTTGAAAACTAACTGTGCCGCCACAGCACTCCACTCCCATTGGACCATGTCGACAGACTTTGCAGCATTGTATATATGCAGGAAGTATGGTGAATGTAGGGAGGAAACTGGTAATAATGTGAAAGTTATGGAGCAAGGGTGGGGAGGATAGTGTCACGGAGTCAGTCTGTGTAACCATGGTTACGTCTGATAATTGTTGGGCTTGGGTAAATCTAATGTATGGATGGATCAGGATGTCTGGACTTTCCTTGACTCCCACTGCATAAGAAACCCTGTAGAGCCGGCTGATCAGTAGCCTGCTTCAGTATTCTGAATTGGTAAAATAGTGCGGTGGCCAAACTTCCCCTCAGCATCAGTTAAATGGGAATACTAAGATGTTATACTGTCAATAAGTAACCTTATTTTTTTTTTAAATCAAAAATACAACCCATGAGCAACCTAATTAGTGGTAAAATAATCAGTCATGGGAAAAATCAACAAGGTGATATTAGATGTGCAAAGTATGTTGCATTTGTAAACAACATCCTACATGACAGTTTCAGCATTTGAGCTTCAGTGTGTTTGAATCCAGTAAGATGAAATGAGCACATTAATAGCATATTAATATTTTGTGAGAGCCAATATATGTCAATACAGTTGGTAGGGATAGCACATGCTATTATTAGGATTATGAATGTGGGTACCGAGCAGAATCCAGACACATTGTCAGACTTAGAAGTGTATTCTCACTTAGTCATTATGGCTTGCAAGGCAATCTTGAATAATGGCCAGCTTTGATTTTTGACTCTGCATGAAGTTATTAAACAATTGTGCAAATATTATGAGCAAGAATATTAATTAATTATATTTATATTTTTTAAAAAACTCCAGATAGTATAGACTACACTATATTATAAAGGCAACATATACCTTCCACATGGTCCATTAATTCATCATCAAAATATTTATAATTTACAGTGATATTTCACTGGCATAATGTTTTCAGTTTTTTTATGGGTTCCTGAATTATCTATCACTAATATTGGCTGCGCTGGGTGTCTGCGGTAACTTAATCTTAATTTTTGTGAGTTTAAAAATTATACTTTTACAGTAACATACCAACTTAGGTTGATCAGTCAATTAAATATGTGTGTTTGATCAAGAAGCATCACTTTTTGAAAGACGTTTTACCTGTTCAAACTTATTAATAAAGTAGAATAAAGAAAGAGTGGTGACAATTACATGTGAATGTATATTTCAGGAGAGTTAGTGTCAGAGGGGAACTGCTCAGGGAGTCATGTCAAGGTGAGCACGCTGTAAATACTGAGATTGTTATTGTAACACAAGCTTTAAGGATCTCCAGTGGGGAGTTCAGCAGTGTGGGGAATCACAGTACTTACACTCCGCGGTGTGTTTTTCTTCTTTAACTCTGTGACGGACTAATAGGGCTTCCCACCAGGGAAACCTGCTTGTGTTTCCTGTCCCGGAGCTGCCCTCTTCCTCTCTCTGTGAAAACTCACAGCCTGCTGTTTCTCCACACCTCTCCAGAGGAAGAGTTCACTCCAGCCCTGTTTGAAGGACTAAAAATAGTCCACTGAGACTCCTGCTGTGACTTATATACACACACATATACTCACAATAAATAAAGATATTCCTGTTGTCCACAGGCATGAGAAGAACTTGAAGCTGTCTTTGCATTTTGCATTACAATTTGCCTATTATGTGATTTAATGTAATGTTATGTAAGAGAAGGACACCACAGGACCTTCTGTGTTTGGTAACACATTTTACACCTTCGTAGTCCCAATGTGAGACAGTGATGTCTTGCCTTATTGCGGGAAGGTGTTTATCAGGATGAGAGTGTGGGCATATGTGTGTGTGTGTGTTTGTATGTGTGTTTGTGTGTGTGTGTGTGTGTGTGTGTGTGTGTCCATAAACTATACTTTCTATCCTTGCATGTGGATTTCAAAACCATTGGACTCTGGGCCTGCTGAATGGATTGGATGGGACTGGATCTGTTTTCTGTTTTTTAGGGTTCAAACAAAAAATCTCCATCTTAATAATTCATGTAAGCTCATATTGAGAGTTGAGATCTTAAATTATCTTAAAATAAGTGAAAAAAAAATCTGTTGAAACAAGTGAATGAAATATGCCAGTGGGTTCAGATAATCCCACTTGTTTTTTATGCAGTTTCAGTTGTTTGGGGATTTTTGTGTAAATATGTTGAAACAATTCAGAATAAACTAGATCAGCCCACTCTAATCAAGAAAATAACACTTGATTCCGCTTAGATTATCCAAGATTATCCATCTGGCAGATTTTTTCCCCCCACTTGTTTCAAGAAATAAAAAAATAGCTAAATGAGACTATGAGACTAAATGACTTGTTAAGATGGATATGCTTTGCAGTTTTTTCTGTCATGTCTGTTTTATGTATTTATTAATTTATTTATCTATTAATTTAGATTTATTCATTGGTTAATATAATTGTGGGTTTTTGTTTTTTTTTTTTTTATGTCGACATACCATAGAAATTGTTGAGGTTATTACCAGAAACAGCTGAGGACAAGAATAGATTTTAAGTTGTGCATAGTTATATTTCTACTGCTTTGATAGCAGTACAGAACGATTATGAATCTTGGAGAATTCCACCAGCAGAGAAGACACAAAGACATCCTTGAAGCAGTCCACGAATGAATGTAATTGTGTATTTGTTTACATAGCAAGCCCCTGTGTAGGAAGATTGTTGTCATTCAGGATAATTAAATGCAGCGTGATCAAGTAACTGATATCCTCCTCTCTGCCATCTGTCCAAACACAGATCCCGTTTGCTTTACCCAGTTTCACCATTTGATACTCGCCAACATGCTCTCCCTAGTTACTGCATCTAAAGCAAATCACTTGCAACAATAACTGAAGAGGCTTTAGCGAAGGATGCTGAATGTGTATTCCACAAAGGCACCCCAAGTAGTAAAGGTTAGTCTGGTATTGGTGCATATTATTTATGACAGAAAGTGGAATATATTTGGTATCAGTCATTGGCAGGCTTGGGTCATAGTGGACATGAATCTATTGAATCCCATCCTATAGCCTTTAGTTCCCAACCTCACCCCACCTGCAGAGATGAAGCATTATTTATTATCATGTCATATTCTCACATATAATTCCATGCTCCTCCTGAACAACCTTGCATCTATGCTTGCATTATCAATCATATGCAGTTTTTATTCCCTGAGTTTATGCCATCATGTAACTGCTTTTATCGGGCATCCTCCGCTGCATCCTGTTTGAGATCAGCTGCTGTGATGTTTTTTGCCTCCATGTTCTTTGTAGATACACTGTATGATCTTTCACAGGCATCGTGCCATGGCTACTGAGGCACTCGAAAGCACTCAAGACTAATGGAAAGAGAGATGTCTTTTTCATCTGGAAATTTGTTCCTTATATCTACCAGTGGGAAACACTTCTATGTGTGGCACCTTACATTTTGAGAGTTCTATGATCTTTATAGGTTGAGTTTGTGATTTAAAGTGTCAAACTGTGATCATAGATGCACAAGCTGTGTCTCCTGTGGGTCTTATGTGAGTCCCGACCTGCTACTTTTAGTGTTTTTGAGAGTTTATTTATTTACCTAATTTATTCAACAAAGATAGGCTAGAGTATGCCTTTCATCTTTTTCTCCATCTTTTTCATTAATACCCTGCTTCACACTTTCAAGGCTAACTTATATTTCTGTGCCTATCTGTCACTGTAGCTATGTTTTTAATAATTTAATGCTGAAAAGCCCAGACAAAATGTAAGCAATTGCATTTATCACATCCTATTTTTGCAGAATTTCCTCCAGCCTTTCTATACAAGGTGGCTGCATCTTTGTCTATCATTGTTGTGAGCAAAACCGCAGTTCATGCTTTTGCTATTCCTGCTGCACCATTTGTGTCATCTCCAGTGCACTGAGAAAATATCTAGTCTTATAAAATCTGGCCGCTCTTGCAAGAAGACTGCAGGAGAGAAGGTCACATCAGAGCATTTGAGGGTGTATCAGTGAAACTATTTTGTATATTGAATCACCAGTGGGTGCAATTTATTCTGTTAAAGCTCAAGAACTTGTATAGTAAAATTGTATAGTACCACATTAATTGCATCTAGTGTTAAATATCAGTGCAAAATATGAATTGAGGGCAAGACTAATTTCACAACCTGGCCTGTTTGTGAAACACTTCAGCACAAGTATAACAACCTCCTGTGTGATATATTTTGGATATTTTTGCTGTATTTTGGACCAGATCGTATTTTTATGCGGTGTGATTAGCCCACTTGAATCCTAAGGATTTTACAACTAAAGTGACGCTTCCAATCTTTCTTTTCTAGTCAGAGGGGTTCTGACTTTCTCAGCAACAATAACATCCTGACTGAATTAGCATTTTAATTACAAGGTGTTCGTTTCAATAGTGACGAGCATTGAGTAATTTCTAATTAAGGAGACTTCAGAGCATTTCTCCTGAATTGTTTGACTTGAGCTATTTTGAGTAATGTGTGTTCTCTGACAAAAAATTTGAAGTGGGATTTGGTCAGTCCTGTTGTAGCATTTTTTCACCTTTAGTCACACTGCAAAAGAATACAAGCACACTACAGGTATGGTAAATAAAAATGAATGTCTACACCTCCCAAGAAGAGGTAAACAGTTTCAAACTCTTTGCCTCTTGTTATCCTTTACTAAGGTCACAGTTATCTGCATGGAGTGCCAAAGTTAAAAAATAAGTAACTTCCAAACTTTTTAAGTGTTAAGAAATTATTCAGCTAAGAAGTACTGCGCGGTAGAATTACTCTCTTTTGTGCTCTCTGTAAGCAATTACAGCATAGCGCCTGGTTCTGCAACCTTCTCAAGGAAATATGTCCTGTATTCATTTATTGCCAGACTTGAACAATGGGCCTCTCTTATAGTGAGGCTGATTACACATGGAGAGCCAAGCTGTTTACAACTTGGATTGTGTATATTAATTGCCAAGCACTCATGACTGATTAAACTGAATATCCTGATGCCAATGGAAAAAACAGGAGCATCAAGGTGTTCCCTCTTGAGCTTTATGCATCTATTAAAATACTGTTGTTTTGTTCTTAATATCAAATTGAGTAGCAATCTGTATTTATGAGTTGTGTTCTTTCTCCACTTGCCCTTCACCACAAGATTTTGGCTTTGTTACAATATTATACTGTCCAGTTAAAGGGATCATTAAAAAGACCAAATCTGGTCAATATCAATTAAATGGATAAGGTCATCCATTGAGTTACACAGATGGAATATGATTACTTAACAGCTGACAACCTCCAATGGAGTACCTCCTCTTAAAAAACATTTGTGTTTTGTTCAATTTGTTTTTATAAAAAAAAAATAAAGAAAGAAAAAAAATAAAGAAAATAAAACAAAAGGTGCTTTTCAGATCCCAGAGAAAATCCCTGAGCTCCTCTGACCCATCTCTGGTTGCATCAACATTGTGATGAAAATACTGTTTATTGATATGAGACTTTTTTTGCACAGACAAAACAAGTTACCAGATGCAAAAGGAAATAGGGGCTAAGTGAGAAACATATTAGTAAAATATAACAAGACTTGGTGTCCATGTGACCGGGCTGTTTCAGTCAGTAAAAGATGTCACATCTCCACAACTCCAAGCATACACAGAAGAAAATATTTAGTGTCAAGTGATGTATAGAGCTGTGCCCAGATACCAGGAAGGTCAGGGACAAAAAATTATTCAAGAAAAGTAATGCCAATTCAAAATCCACATACCAAAGTGCTTCACAAAGATTAGCCTACAAGAAATAAAATAAAATAAAATAAAATAAAGGAAGGCCTCTCAGATAAAAGTATGCTTTAGGAAGGGACCAAAGAAATCACAGATGTAGCTGACCTGATTTCATGATATTGAAACGTCTGTGGTGAACAATAGATTAGTGCTTCACCAATCCACACATTAAAAATAATCATAAAATTATAAAAGACACTTACAGTATCACTTGATCCCATAGGTACAATAATTGTTAGCTGTAGCATAACAATGAAAATATAGTATGTTTGTGTCAAAGTGCACTGTTGAATAGTAACATGTAGTAATTGCCAAACAATAACAGTAATAAATCAAAAACATAATACAACACATTCATGGAATCAGTCACTGGATAATTTAATCAAATCAAGACAGGTTGTAGCATGTGTTTTATCACATAGTAATATTACAATATTAATAACTAATAATCCAAGGTAGCAAAATCTTCTTAGTCTTTTGAGTTTTTAATTACTCATTAATTATTATGATTACTAAGTAGCTGATAATAATTTGCACTTGTCCTCTCCTGGCACAGGCACAAACTAAGTGCGCAGATGACAGTCGTGCAGGGTAAGTAAAGTGCAGGTCGAGGACTTTGTGTGTGGTGTCATTCTCTGGGCTGAAATGTAAAGTATATAGTCAACAGACTCAATCACCGCCTCATGTTGCCATGTGCTGTGAAACATGTGTCTGCAGAACACTGACTTATTTTCTATTGTCTCATACTGAGTGATGACAAATGTCTGTTTTTCTCAAGGTTGCTGCAAAAGCAGCGATTTCAAGTGCCCTTGCACCAGCTCACTCATGTAGCCTGTTACCATGGTAACAGGTAAACCAAGCTCAAGAGGAAGTTATGGTTTACAGGTGTCTCCAGGCAGCTGTCAATGACAGCCTTACATGAGCTGTTGTTGCAGCATCAGAAAATGCTTGAGCTCCGCTGTACTTTCAATGTTTTTGTTATTTCCTTTAAAAAAAAAATATAGCTGACATGTGTGAGACCTTTGTGGGCAAGTGTATTTTGAGTATGATCAGAGAAAATACACAAGCTGCATGAAAAAAAGGACAAAGGGAAAAATCACTTCAGCCAGCAAAATGTTGCAGCTATAATACACATTGTCTGCTCAGCTCCTTTTCTTGTAAATGTAAGCCAAGTGACTGTCAGCTGCCTTCTGGAAGTTATTTCACCTACAGCTATATGTTTACACAAAAGGATTTCAACAACCATACAGCTACTAAAATCCCACAGCTCAATCTCTATTTTTCCCATTTAAGTATATTTTTCAGTACTGCAAGGACTTCTCCTTATATGAGTATAAAACAAAAAAAACCTCTCACATATAAAACATTTACTGCAAAATCAGTAATAGAGATAAACATAATTCATAAGAAAATTCAACATACTGGAAGCCTTGACCAAAACAATTGTGCAGCAAGTTACTGCCTCCTTCAGATTTAGACATTTCTTCATAGGGCATCCAAATGAAAGCAATGCATTTAAGCAGGTATAAGCAGTAGTAGAGAGACCGGGTAGAGCTTATCCTGAGATACCCTCCTTCCATGGTGGCTGAGCTCTGCGAGACTAGAGAGGAGACTGGTGCCTGCCTTGTAGTACAGCAGGAGGGCAATGAATAATTTACAAGTCATTTCCCTTTCATCTCTCAGGTCTAAACACAGTGCTTTCTACAGTCCCTGCCTACTGCAGCCTCATATCTCTCTGAGTCCTGCGATACTGTAATAGGAGAGGAATGGCTGTGCATAACAAGTGCAAAGCATACTGGGAGGTTCAGTCAGGGCTTCTTGGCTCAAGTGCAAAAATAGGCTATGAGTGGAAATTATAGAAAACTGTTTGCAAAATTTAACATTCACATATCTGGAGGTGACTTAACCACCTGATACAAAAATCTCCTATTTGTAAAACTGCACACAGTATTATGACAAGGTACGCTTAAGAAAAATATGGTGATTACTTAATTTAGAAAAGAATATGGTGATTATTTCATTTACAGTGTGTTAACAACACCTTATTTGTGCAGCAATAAACAGCCCCAGACCTTCTACTGAAGTCAGTGGACAACACTCAACAACATATTGCAAAGAGGAATGGACATTAGGCACTTATCTTTATAAAGGAGTATCTATTTTTTTTTCATGGCCATGGCCAGTCATCTCAGGATGGCAAAGTGACTCATGGGAAAATGATGTCCCACATCCAGAGCAGCGCCATTTATTTAATTATAGACCTGGCAAATAGATGGTGACTCCAAGGCATGCTAGCTGCCAGAAAGCAGAAGAGACAGAAACATCAGATCAAGAATCACACTGACTGTCTAATGGATTTATAACAGAGCGATGTTGGTTGTGAACTGCACTATTGGTTGCTTCATTATCACAATCACATAATCTTTTCAAATTTACTGTCATCAGAAGCTCTTTGAAATGTAATATATCACATAACTATTATTAACGTGCTTATTATGGTGCTGATACGCTCAACGTAATTACATTTACTCGGTGATTTTTATGGACTCTGTCATCCCTTGCAAAAAAACAGGGACTTCTTGTGCCCTTGTCTCATTCCCAAACTGCCAGCGACAATCCTTTGCAACTGTCAGCAGCTACAGTGACTGAACAGTTAAATTTTTACTAACTTATTTTTGTGCAAAAGATCCAATAGAATAACTAGTGGGTTACATAGTCCAACATGGACAGATGGGAAGCTGAATGACCTAGTTTAATGTTTGGAGCGGCTTTCAAGCAGCTGGACTCACAATATCTCACAGCAGAAACACAGAGAGAGAAAGGGGTAGGATGTGTTTTACAAGAGTGTTTGCTGACTAACCTCTTAAGTTAAAAGACCAAATCAAAATAGGGACAAATTAAAAGTCATAAAAATTAGATGACTCTCCAAGTTGTTTATTTTATGCAGTGTATTCAGTTTTATATTCAGTCTGTATTACAATGGCAGTCCTGACAATGAACATTTGTCCTTGTATTAGAACCTGTATAATGTCCTAAATTACTGTTTAATTGGTAAAACTTATGTTTGTGCTCAGAATACTTAGCAATACCTTGACATTTCGAATTTGTGTCTATTCTGCTTCACCACACAGTTGTCATGCTGTTATGAATAAACAAAATCTGTGTGGGCACCTTACATGACAAAGAAGGGCTTGTTAACATTGTTGAAAAGCATCATTCAAATCAATGAGGAAACTTTTCAGAAATTCAGTTTATGATAATATCCTGATGTACAGCTGAACAGCTTGTACTTGTACTAGAGGGCTGCCCAATTTCTTTACACTGCACAGCACACATCAGCAAACTTAAATGAATTATTTTACCCGGTGTCTGAGGGGAAATCAGATAGACAGACAGAGGGAAATTAGCCTCCCGCTGGCTGCTTTTGTTCCTTGCAAATCCACTGAACGAACCGTATCGGGACACTATTCAGTCTAGAATCCTGTCCAAGAAGTTGGTGAATTTTAAGATTTCTCAGCAGAGCAGAGAGGTCGTCCTTTATACTGCACCTGGCAAAGCCGCATAAACACCTGCAAAGGAAAAGCAAACATGAGAAAGCTGTGGTCGCACCACTTCCGTTGTGTGGGTTTGCGTAACCTCAGGAGAGTGTAGCTTGGTCATTCTGAAAGTAAAACTGCTAGTTTCGTTAGTGTTTTAACTAAATGAAACAAATGCACAATTATGGGGCTCCTATTAAAGGCTCCATGGCATGAAAAATGCAATTTTCGTTGTTTTTGCGTTATAGGGAAGGTCTTGGGGCCACATAAATACTGTCCCATGCATTTCACCTATGATAAATGGAGAAGTGCACACAGCCTGTTTTTTGAAACTCTCCCTGTAAAACGAGCGGATTGCACTTCCATTAATTGATGATGTCATGAGGACGGTGACTCCGCCCACAGCCCGCCTCCACTCCCCATGCAACAAGCTCACAAGCTAGCGAACTTAACCAGTCCGACTCTGTTCCCAGGACAACAAGCTCACAACATATTTACAACATATTTAACAAACATTACTTACCATTCTGAAACGTCCTGTAATAAAGAGATTTGAGGTGGTTTGGTGTCTCCTGCCGTCTGTGGTTCGGGATCAGAGTTGGGCTCAAACACGTGCGGTCGTATAACATCACGTTCAGGGTCCCGGTTTCACGGGTTCTGCAGGGTTTTAGTCCAGATTTGCTCGTCTGTTGGGCTCATTTCAGTGCCGACTGTTTTAGCAACCCGACACAATACTATGCCAGTTTCGTCTGTGGTTTGGGATCGGAGTCGGGCTCAAATATGTACAGTTGTATAACATCACGCTCAGCGGTAGCCATGACAATCATACATAAAATGATAATTCCTGTTTACCGGTGAGCACCATTGAGCTCCGTTGAGCAACGTAGGTTCAGTTACTTGCTTGTGATTGGCCGGAACCATATGTCACTCAGAAAACAGTCAGCCAATCAGTGGAGAGGGGCTGATTCTCTCTTCTGATTGGCTAAACGAACCATGCTGCCAGAGCTCCAGGAGAAAGGCAAGAGAGAGGAGCTGTGAAAGTATATTTAGCAGACCACAGGTACTCAAAACCACATATACATCTTGCTAGGGATATCAGCAGTTAAAATAAAACCTTGGAAAAGTGTACAGCATGGGGCCTTTAAGGGATCTTTATTGAAATTCATCACTGAACTGAATGACGGAAAACTTGCTGACATATTCTTAATCATCAAGTACTGACATTTCAACCCATTGTATGCACTGTAATGTTTTTGCCTTGTGTTTACACACTGTGCAGATTTCACAGTCGCTCTGTTAAATAATGTATAGGTCTCATTCATAAACATAGTTTATGAGTAACTGGGACTGTGCATGAGTCACCAATCTCTAATAAGCTAAGCTAATCTACTTTACCTTATCAGCTTGATGTTGGAGATTATGATCTTATCACTGTTTGTACCACAAATCAAATTTAAAAATTCAATTTAATCACTGGGTTCAATACACTTACATTAATTTATACTGATAAATTATTGTAAGTATAGTAAGTAAATACAGTTAGATTTAACTTTCTGACCTTACACAGTATCGAACTCACACAAATGTGTGATCCATGACTAAACCAAAGAAATGTGTTTTTCCTTATGTGGAAGAACTGTAACAGGGCCAGAGAGGCACCATCACTGGCTTTTAGAAACAAAATTAATCAGAAGTAACTAATTAGGGTCATAATGTATGTACAAACTAGCACACATGGTTGGCCTTTACGACTGGGGTTTGACCGGTTTGAATTTTTTAACGCCAATACCAAAGCCAGTATTTTTATATTGAAGCAGGTGATAGCTGATTTTCTGCTTTATTATTCAAGATCTTTATTTTTTTTTCAATAATTATGCCAAAAGAAGTTTCAAAGTGTTTTAATCTTTTCAGTGTGCACAAGCTTTTGTATCAGCATTTAAATCAGAAATAAAAACCATGAAATTATTTTTGGGTTAGCAGCTATTTAAGATGAGTTACCCAGTGCACATATTCAATGATTAGAGGAATCTGGGATATATAGTATTGTGTCATCGATACCATTTTCACCATTGTATGCCCACTGGTTCAGTCCCAATGGGTATCATTTTGTGTTAGCTTAGCATAAAGAGCTGACGTCTTTAGGAGTCATTAGCTCTGTCACAGTTAAAGAATAAACCTTACAGCAGCTCTGATCCAGTCTTATTTACACAAGATATCCTGGGTATATGAAATAAAAAAAGAGTCATTTTAGGAGAAGTTAAATTGTGCCAGATCTACTTACACTTCCATCGGCATGAGGATCACTGTGATAGATGGAAGTTATAATGTGTTCAGCGAATATAGTTCCGCCATTTAACTTCTCTTAAAATGACTCTCATTGCATTTGAAAAAAAAAAAAAATCATAAGAAGTTGAAATACACATGATACACTGTAATAAAACAAGAACATGGGAGTAGCTGAAAGACTGATATGTTCACTTTGACTTAGCTAGGCTATTGACTCCTACAGACTTCAAGTCTTTATGCTAAGCTAAGAGGAAATGCTGGACATACAGGTTAAAAAGGTATCAAACATCCCCTCTCAGTCTGGGTAAGTCAGAGAAAGGGCATTTTTCCATTCCTTTAAGACTAGGGCTTGATTGGTACATTTTTTTTTTTTTTAAGTCTAATAGCAAAACCAGTGCTTTAAATTGAAGCAGGTGATAGCTGATTTTCCGCTCTGTTATTCAAGATCATTAAATTTGTCAATAATCATACTAAAGGATGTATCAAAGTGTTTTAATCTTTTCAGCATGCACAAGCACTTAAATCAGCATTTAGACCACGGGACATTAAACCCATGAAATCAGTATTGGGGTAGCAGCTCTTTAAGGAGGGTTATCCAACACACAGATTCAAAGGCAGGGGATATCTGGGGTGTACAGTATCACATCATTAAATTAAGACTTACTTGATTGTGGGGTACATGCACTTACAGGCCTATGCTGTACAGCTGTAGGAATATGCAAAAACATACATTAAATAAGAGAGTACACATCTGTGTCCACATATTCATCATTTTGATGTATGCATTCGGGCGTTGTGGCAAACTGCATCGTCCTGGCAGCACACTGGTGGCACAGCCAAAGTAATGTCCACAGACTCAAACTGCTGTGGGGGCATTCACTTTGGTGCGCTGGTACTCAGACACGGCATGCGTATCGCCAGAAGTGTCCAGATGGTGCTCGCTCCATGCCAAATGCACTGTGGACCCCTGGCAAATATCAGGACACTCGCATCCTTTACACGATGTTATTTTCATCACTTTCATTTTTTTTTTTTTATTTTACAACTTTCCAAATATATAGATACACACAGGGCTACATCAGTTTATATTATTTGCTGCATATAACATCGCAATTCTGTGGGGAAAAAAAATACATGTATATGTCAGACTGCTATATTAATGTTAATTTGGAGTAATGTTATAGCTGTAGTTTTTTAGTTTTAATCACTGGTTCTCAGATTTAATTTTGAACAGTATCAGTGTATGATTTATTTTATTTTACTTTACTGTATTTCATTTTACTGACTTTTATTTATTTGTTCTTAACATTTTATTGTTTTTATTGTAGGCCTGCATAGTTTTTATTGTTGTTTTTATTTATGTTTTGTCTGTTTTGTCTGTTTTTTTTTTTTTTTTTTTTTTTAAACTGCTTAATCACAAAAGGTGCTATATAAATAAAGTTGAGGTGAGTTCAGGTGAGTTAAATCAATGACCTCAAAGAATGTCTCACTGTTATTTATCAGTAGACCGCTGTGGGAAGATAGCACCTGCATGCTGCACTGTGAGCATTAAAGGGCCAGTTTTCTGCTCCAGAAACCTTTTTCATTGCATGAAAAAAAAAAAAAAAAACACTTAGAGATGGTGCTCCCTCTGATAGAAAATGTCAAGATATCACAATAAAAATCTGATACAGGAAATGTGTATGTGTAGGCATTGGACTGTGGTTTTTGATTTTTTTTTTTTAAGCTTTTAAGCTTATTTAAAGACTTGCCTTTTTCTGTCTTTCCCCTTACATGAGAACTCCCTGCACGGCAAAAAGCATGCATTTTTTAAAAATAAGACTGCACACACACACACACACACACACACACACACACACACACACACACACACACACACACACAATATCCTAGACTCAGATTACATAATGGCCTACTTATATAATAGTAACAACCCAAGTAGTTTTATGGCAGTTTTCTTGCAGGACTGACAAAGTTGTTGCCTTTAAATTAGCCTGTCGGTACACTAAATATTTGCATTTTCTGAAGTTAACCCTGCAGCACACACACACACACACACACACACACACACACACACACACACACACACACACACACACACACACACACACACACACACACACACACACACACACGCAAAGGGGTGGTGCTTCCCTCTTCTTTTGTATCCGCTGGCGCTTCTTCATAATTCAACCGCTGATCTATTCTTACAATGGACTGAATCCGTCCCATCCATTTGCTGTGAGATCAGCCTGACCTCTCCTTCTCATCAGTCTCCTCCTTGTCGACGCCACGCCGACCTCATGCCTGACAGCTAATCTGACCAATCGCCGCCGGAATCCCCTCTCCATACGTATCTCACGGACCAATCGGAATCTGCAGCGGGCAGGACCAGTGTGGGCCTGGCATTCAGGTTTGGTTGCGATGGTAAGCGCTGGATGGGATTTTGTGAGTTTTCTTTGACATGTTATTTATTTATTGCAATATTTTTAATAGTATATAAGTGTATGTGGTCATGTGTCGTTGTGTCTGTTAAACACGAAGACGTTGGTTGCGTAACTGTCGTCTTTTAAGCTAGCTTGGGTAAGTGGACAGTATTTGCAAAGTAGCCCAAGCAGAGAGAACAACGGTGATTTTCAACTATAACAAATTTTTTTAAAATATCAATTCAGATTAATTACGGTGGTATTTGGTGAATTTTGGCATTGTCAGTTCACATTGGAAACTGTGAGACTATCCTGATTCCCCTGTCAACATTTTGTCGGTTATTACAACAATATTGCTCCGTTGTTTCAAGTTTTGCACCCAGTGCTTTCTGGAACAGTTTAGTTTTAAATTTATCGTTAGGCCTGCCTGCAGGAAACAACGTCCCTTTGTTTAAAAGTCTATACATCTGTCACCTGTGCTGTCTGTTTTATTATTTACCATTGGATGCATTCACTCAATGTAGCTAGAGTGTGCAGAAATTATTAGGCAATTGAGGGAAACACGTGACAAGGAAAACATTTGTGCAAGTCCTAGCACATTGTGATTTTGTTATTTACGTGATGTTGTGGTCATTTCAGAGAGCCTTTAGCACGGTGTCAGCTGACATTTGGCCCTGAACTGAGGAGACATCAGGACGGATGCAAGACCCCACCACACCTCTTGGTCAAGTAGCCTCCACTAGAGCCGGATACTGCTGAGGAATTACTTGGAGCACCCAACTTGAAATTATTCTTCACGTTTGACGGGATGGCTTTGGAGAAAACCTAACTTGGGTCTGTGTGTTTTGCAAGTACTGGGACAAGGCTTTTTGGTGGAGTTAACTTTTGAGGAGCTCATCTTAAATTTGCAAGGGAACTAAATCCAAAATGGATCAAGCAAGCGGTGGAGAGGACCCAAACAAATCATCGAAAAAGAAGTCTAATGAGGATGAGGGTAAAAATAAAAAGCTGGTAGGTATTCAGGCTTGCTCGCCACTGTTATATGCAGATAATAAACACTATGCTGTCCTGTAATCCCACAGACATGCTAGGGTCAAATGCCCTCTGCCAGTAGTAGTTTCAGGAACTGAGAAAGTGCACGTTTCTCACTGATGTATGTGAATTACTGTTATTACATACCTAAAAATGAAGTTTAAACTAGGCCTCGCTCATGATTTTACAGTTATGAATAATTAGTCAGTGATAAAATCCTGGTGATGAAGTCAAATCATGCAAAGCAAAATAACACTCCACAGTTCTGTTTATAATCCCCCGGGGAACTGAAAACATCACATGTTGTGATACAGTGCATGGCTGTGTAGTGCAACATGAGCTTCAAATAGGTATTGATGTGCTGATAGCCCCAAATGGGACTGCTATTACTATTTAATGTAGCCTAGTGCAGAACATCTAATAGCACTTAAATTTAGGCATGAGAGGTACTGATTCACTCAGTGCTTTATTTTTCAAAGTGCTCAGTGCATTAAGTATAGGTGAACACAGCATTCACTAATGCTGTGTAGTATGAACATTTTTTGATGAGTATTCTTGTTACAGTAGTTTGGCTTCAGGATGATAAGGCCGCAAGTTCAGTTTTTTGCTGACCAGTTGTGTCGGGTGATGTCCATGTGCTTTGTGGTGGTTTTAAGCAAAGTGTGTTTGTGTGTGATAGCTACGACCTTTGTATGGTCAACCTGAACAGCATTATCATTACAGTAACATGGCAGTTTCTGTGTACTAGATAACAACTGATAGCTTAAAACTACATCAGCCCTCATGCCATGCAGAGCCACTCTCTTGGCCTGGCCTGGTAGAACTGTTAATTACTAGGTGGTGTGGGGGGAAAGTGGTTGTTTAGAAAGTGGGCAACTCTGAGTCTTTGCATTCTTGGAGCTCAGATGTGAGTGAGCCATTACCGTGAAAGTACAGCTATTACTGCATGCCATCCCTTGCCTGGAAATGAGGTCTGATGATCCGGGGTGTGGTGGGTGGTGGTGGTGGTGGTGGGTTCCTATGACATCTGAATCATCACTCCTGATCGACTAACCACTGAAATTTCTCTGTTATTAGTTTGCAAAAACTTCAAACTTTGCAGAGTTTATGTATTTCAGATGCCTTATTTCGTTTACCTTGTGAGCTGTAAACACGGTCTCTTATTCATGCTCCTGGACCAAATGTAAAACTGTAAATTCAAGCTATATTGCAGACCATTTGAAGTAACTGTGTACACACTGTCAGCAGCTGGAGAAGCTGGTGGCTAAAAGTCTGTTAACTTTATATGACAGACTAGAGAAACTCTTGCAGATGTTGATTATGGTTGCCACTACACATTTGTTGGCATGGAAAACTTGGCTGCTTCTGAAGTTTTGGGTGACATCACTCATTAAGAGCCAATCACGTAGTCACTGAAGTGAATGAGTTAGTTACAAGCCAGGAAGGAGAGGACATTATGTCACTGTGCAGCACATGAGCCCAGATTTGTGCAAAGTATGGAAACTTTAAGCCCGCTGACATAAGGCAGGATGGTATGGAAAAAAATCAGCTTTTGGACCAAAAACCATTTCTGATGTTGTGACCATATTGTAGGGATGTCTGTTGTTGCTTTTACAAAATATTTACACAATGAAATTTCTTATATAGAGTGATTAGTAATGTGTGCACAATGACCAAGCAGGTAGAGGCAAAAAAGAACTGCTAGAACAGTCTAATAACTTAAGAAAAAACATAAACCTTTACTGTGATGCAGCCTTTAAAACCAGAAAAAAACACTCACTGCATAACATAATATCGTAATATCCAAAATCCTAGACAATATCTACTCTAATGTCATGATATGAAATTGATATATTGACCAGCCCTATGCTGAAATTGTGGTGAGTGGGTTTTCCAAAGCTCTGTTTATGGCTTCGGAAACTGGTGTCACCCCTGCCAGGTGTCAGAATTATTGGTAATTTGTTATATTGTTAACTAGCTCATATTAGATATACTGGTCCTAGGTTTCCAGTTTCCTTAGATTGTGTATTTTAGTCTTTTCTGAATGACAGTTTTTCTGCTTTGTTAATGTTAGTTAATGACAACTCAAGCTGTTTTCAGACATGACGTTGTGCTCCATGAATCTGAAGAGGCAAACTGCAAGGCATTGCAGCTTGTGGGGTCATGTAAGCCCTTTCACCTAACTCCTACAGATTATCATTGAGTCCTATGAGTTGTAAGTCTAGTAAATGTCAGTAGTATGCCAGACTGTGCCCCTTTGTTTGTGCATTCAGCTATGTGACTGAAAGGGCTAGAGCCGGGCTTTATGCTGGGTTATCCTGATGAGTCCCAACCAATAACAAGGACAATTGATGCGCACACTAGATAAAAAATACCAGTCTGCATTATGTAAGGTGTGTTTTGTTATGTAGTGCAATCTCTTTCCTCAAAGTTCAAACAACATTGGTATATTGGTTTATTGTGAGATTTTCCATCCCTGTCCCATTGACTTTAGTATTAGTGGTGCGTTGTCCTTTTCTTCTTTTCTTCTTCTTTTATACTTTCCTTCATTTTTATAAGTTAATCTCTGCTCTTTCTGTGTTTACAGTAAATTAATGAACTGAAATTGACTAATTGCAGGATAATAGGCCCATAAGTAATGATTTTATAGACACCTCAATCATTTACCAAGGCCCTTGTATAAAGTTTCCTCAAATTGACACATGGGGAGGATAACAGTACCCATGCTGAGGGAACAATCTGTAAGATCATGTTAAACAGCAGGATGGTGATATGGGCCTACTGATTGCTTTGTTTAGCAAATGCTATAAGTCTGTCTAATTTGAGCTGTGGAAGTGTGAGACAGTGTATCAACAATGTCCTGTGTAGGGCGCGGCCTAGGACCCAGGGCTGCTGGGAGAACTTGTACTGTTAGCTATAATGCTCCAGTGGGATTTTCTAATGTAAACCTTGCCTCAGGCAGAGACTTGGTGGAGGTGGAGGTATACACTAAGTTTTGAGCAATGGAAGTGAGCAAGAAGAACAGTCTCAACAAAACAAACCAGCTATTCCTTTAGTTCTCTGTTTCTGTCAGAGTCACATTTGGGGGAGGGGAAGGCAGAGAGTGCAACACTGAGGGCCTGAGGTTCAAACTTGTAACCACTGGTATGTGTTCCAGCCAAGTTAAGGTAAAAGACAGTGTGGCCATAGTAAGTGCCAGACAGGAAACCACAAGTGTGCAGTGAGATGACACAGAAGGACCTGCACCCTTACCAAAAGGTGTTGTCTGTGGTTTTCCTCTTGAGAAACACAAACAACACCCTCTAACTCTTAAATCACTGCCCTCCCCCCCTCGTCCCCTCAACTTTAAACACATACCCTGAGACTCACTACTGACTAGCTGAGCGCTGATGTCATCCAGTTACTCATCCAGGCTACTTTTCTCTGTGCGCTCACTGCCTGGGCCATTCCCTGTTGCTCAATCCTCCAAATAAAGCAAAGAAGAATTCAGACAGATGCAAAGGACGCCTGTACTGTGGCTGTTGCACTACTCTCAGTGAGAGAGAGGAAGTCATCCATCCCAGGGTGGAGCCATGAGCTGTCCTCTTGTTTTTCCCTCCCTTTTAACTATTTTGGTGTATACTGTAGCTCTGGGTTGGTTTGAGGACATGTAAACAAGTTGAAATGTGGTGAAGGAATGTGCATATGTAATCATTGACCAACAGTTCACTCTCTACTTAGAAAGGCAAACGCCCGCAAAATGCACTCTATTTGCACATTTTTTTCTGAAGTTTATCAGGTGATTTTGCCATCAAAATTGTGCTCTCTGGCATTTAGACTTTGGAAGACTTATTTCCTCACAAATTCACAAGATTCATAGATATTTATTAGTTTTTAAGGGTAAAGTGGAGGCAATCCTTGGTGTTGCACTCTTTAACAATTGCTGCAAGCAATACAATGCCTAAAACACGGATACTTATCAGTTACTGGCACAGTTTGGTTTAGGTGTCAATCAGGCTTAGGAATAAAAACCTTGAAAACTGTTTATTTAATAAGTCGGATTACATCACAGCAACACCATTTGGTTTTTGGCCCAGGATATAGATACAAAGCAGCTAAGGATTAACACTGGAAAATACACCTCAGTGTTTACAAAGTTCACGCAGAACATTGTAATTCCTCTGTTGCGTGCCGCTGTGGTGTTTCTTTGTTGTAATGTCCTTGCTTAAAGTTGTCAGAGCATGACATTCACTGAAATGGTCAGATGGAATGAGATGTTGTAAGGAATTCAGGGAATCCAGTTTGACAGAAAGAGAGAGATATTACTCCTCTGCATACCAGAGTAAAACGTCACCTCTGATGCAGCAGCGTCATGACATATTCATCCCCGTACATGCAGCTATAATCATATAATTTTCACATTATATACAGTACATTGGCCTTGGCACTGGTCTACTTGCCAATTTGAAATGAAATGTAAATAACAGACATTTTAAAATTCCACTATGTACATATGGAGCTTCTGTTTGCTCACGCTTATAAAGTGTAATGCTTTAGAGTTTGTACATCTGTTCATTTTGTAGGTCATGATTTGTAAATAAGAGTTACTTACGTATTATGGAAAATGTTTTGTGGGCACTCACCATGTAGATGTGCATGAGAGATTTTGTGAAATGGGTTCAAATCATGCCTCAAAAATAGATTTTTGTCAGTGACTACTTACTAGGCTTACTACTTTTTACTTGCTACTTCCTAGCCTGGTTCCAGACCCATAAATCGTACATTCACAAATAACAAATTCTACCGATTCAACCGATTCATAGGGGTCTAATGTTGCAGTTTCTTTGAAAAAGAAATTGGGCCAAACAGTGCTGTTGTAGGGTGGGATAAACGTTGTTGATGTAATCAAGGTGTGTCAGAGCCAGAGGGATCGTAGCATATTCACTAACACTGGCTAACAACACAAGAAAATGGTTTGTAAAGTTTTCAACACTGTTATTTTCATTGTTTTAAATAGATTAAAACTGAAAACACTAAAAGCAGAGCTGTGTTGTTTACTGAAGGCATTTCTGAGAGGGGAAGCTGTTTTTTTGCGCTCTGCCAACAGGATTTGGCAAAAGTTAAATTTTTCAAGCCCTGCCTACAAGGACCCCTGGTCTGTTTGTTAGAATTAGCTTAAGGTTAGCTTTGTTGCAGGTAAAGTCTCTGTGTTGAAAACTGTATTTCAGCAGGCACACACCTCAGCCGCTAGTTGTTTGTTGGGATTCAAATACCTTTGCCTACAGAAAATGGCAAACATGGGGGCAGTGTCAGACTTAACAATGAGGTGGGAATTCAGTGGTCATTCAATCTCAATATCAGGCTAAGAATTTACCACATATGTATATTTATTACAGATTTGCTGGCTTGTAACCAGTAGTGTTGGTTTGCTGATTTCCATAAACTTTTAGAGCTAGAGGCCTAACTGCCGAGAGGAGGAATAGTAATATAGTTTAAGGAGCAAGTATTAAACTAGCAGCAATGAAGAACTATGGGCTATTCACTGAGCAGAGATTGGTGTTATATTCATAGGCCTCAAGTCGCAAGGTTATTGAATTCTCCTTGGAGAGAGTTTTTAATATTGAAGTACTCATTGAATTTATCAGAATCTTTAGCAGGTATTAGGCTTCAGAAGATTATCAAATCTGCAGATTATCAGTTTATCAAAGTAGGATTTCATTATTTTGAAAAAAAATCTGTTGAAGTAATGTGTAATGACAATGAATCTTGTAATTTAACTAAAAAAAAAAAAAATCTGTAGCCAGTCTTCATTAGAGCAACCTGTAGTATGTTTGTTAGGTAATACCGCCCTGTGATACAATCAGACAGGCAAAGGACTGATTCCTGGTTCTGCTTGTCTGCTAATTCTGTCTATTATCTACAACAAAAGGATTAGAGGGATCAGTATCTCAAAGGTCAATCGTGGTTTGTGTATGAGATAGAGACAGGAAGAGAGAGGAGAAGAGAGAGAGAGAGGGGGGACTGAGATTTCAGTTCCTTGGATCCATGTGAACATATAACGTCACATTTTTTATAGACAGGAAACTGAGATGAGCCACTAAACTCTTCAGCCAGAGCAGCTGCACCAGTATTGTACATATATACTGCAAATGGGTTGAAGTGTTGGCCTCTGTGGTTTTGATCTGCATGTGAATACTGCTCTAGATTAATAACATTGAGAAGAGTGATTCACTTTGTCGGGGTTAAGAAACCGAGATGTACTTGTGTTAGACCCGTGGAGTGGATAGCATTTTACTTAAACAGTCTTTCATGGTTTTGTGTTGTCAGTGTTTTCCATTTGACTGCTGATGTCTTTTTAATGCTGTATTGCTGCTCTCGCTGTTGCTTTGATTCACTTCATTTCCACTTGTCTTGGTGGATATTTGTTAAGCTTGCTGATCATTAGTTGACCATTAAATTGTGTTGCAAAGGGCCCCTGATTTTTTTTTTTTTTTTTTTATACAAACCAATTTCATCCACGATTACACAAAGACAGGCCTACCTAAAAAAAAACAGTTGTGGAACATGTGCAGAAACCCTCAATGACCAGAAGAAATGCTTGCATGATCTTAATGTTGGCATGTCACTTATTTTCTGTCAGCTTCTCAGATACATTTTAATAATACTGAAGGTCTTTGTAATTTGTAATTAACGCTTATTAATTGAAGCAAGTCTTAATGATTAGAATCGCAGTAGTCATTTAGTATTCTAAGTCATTAAAGTAATTAAAGCATCAGTAATGCATGGATAGCTCAGCCTTATTTAATCAATCAAATCTTTACTATGAGAATGCAATGTCTTATTAGTGTGAACTCATAGCCTACTATTTCTCAGTGGGATCTCATACTGTGCTGCTGTCCACTCTGTAGGTTATTGACAAATTTACAGTCCCACTTGACAGTTAATTGGTTGATTATAATTGCATACAAAATAGACTGTAATCCAGAATTAGGGACTCTAGGCTACGTGGTCAAATGATTCTACACAGTAGGCCATTGCTCAAATGTATAATTGGGAAATTAGAGTAATTGTTTTTTGTAAATAATGAAATGCTCATATTCACTCAGCTGTACGGCATAATATCGTGTTCTGGTATGTAATCTCATAGAGATTCCCTGGCAGGCATTCCTGGCTTCTGAATCATGTAAACAGCTGGGCTGTTGTATACTTAACCTTCATTCTTTTGACAGTATCTGATTATGAATCATAATTCATGGATTACGATGCCTCAGCTGTTGGAAGCTGTGGTATTTGAAAGGTATCAGAGGACTTTTGCAGCTTTTGACATTTGAGCTTTAGGTCATTGTAAGTCATGTTGACATGTTAGCATGCTGTTACCAGAGCTTGTCGCATTTTGTGACACTTTTGTTACTGTTCTAAGCTGCACAGATCCTGTTGGGTCAATATAAAGTCAAAGAGTTCTAGTCAGGCCAGAGTATACCTATATTTTGCTTTCCTGTGGTGTTTTGTGTTTGTTTTCCATTCATAGTTCTCTATTGTTGGGTGTGAGTGTAGCAGAGATGGTGTTTGGGAGATGTGTCAGAAACGGCAGGAAGCAGACCTCATGTGAATGTTACATGGCATTCAGGAAGTCGGAGAGAGGAAGTGGTGAAGAATGCTTTAGTCACACTTGGAAGAAAACGACAGACTGCTCTAACATCACCCTCTGAAGCGAGGCATATTCATTCCCATCAATAGATTAGATTAGATTAGAAGACTGTTATTATTGCACAAAAGGGAAATTCATTTGGCTGCTTCACTTACATACAATTCTAAGACCTAATATGTAATAAACAAGCTTTGAGGCATTCAAGTCAGTTCTCACCATGTAAAAAAAGCACTTAAATATGCATTATCTGTTAAATTACGCTGGGCTAATTTACAGGAACCTGAAGCGTAAAAATAATGCAATGATCAACCTCTGAAGTTTTTATATCAGCTTAAAAAGTACAAGAGTGCAGAACTGTGATTGAGCTTCTGAACAGTCTGATACAGGCTTTGATGAGGTTTGATGACTCTCTGCTCTTTGACTTGAGGTTATGATGAATGAGGTAGAGGGTTTTCTCATGCTGAATTTACTGAGACGTACTTGGAGGTGGTGGTTGTCACCATTCATGATCATGATCTGCTTTGTTTTTGGATTGGATTTGAATTTTTAAGTTCTCTTAATATCAAGGAAAGAGATTAGTGTCAGCAGAAACTAAATTCAAATTGCAGAAATTTATTACCATCATATTGAACTGTTGAATAAAAAAATGCATTTTGATTTGTTGAATAAATTCATTTAGCAGTTGAATTTGCAATGCAGTGTCAAATTGAACACAACAGCTTAAAATTGAAAGGGATAATTATTCAATAAAACTTTTAACTGCACTTTCAAATTCATTTTCTCTGCTCAAATGAGTTTTCTTCATTCAGATTGAGGATCTCAGGAATTTCCTGAGTGTCAGCTGGAAGGCAGATTCCTCCAGAGCTGCCAAAAGTGGGCTATCACTCTTCACTTAGCCAGCCACGAGCCATATGGCACCGTGCCTTGCTTATGTCAGTGATCCTGTCTTATTCTCCCCACTTGGTGCAAGAGTTGCCAATTGAGTCATAGCTATCAGCACCGGGCTGCATAGAAGGCTCAGTATGCTAGTTTGCTACAATGCGGATAGCTAATGATGCTTAAAAAATGCATTGCAGCCTTAATGCAGATTTATTGTTATTTTTCATTTCATCATATTGGACATAGTAGCGATTGCATTGTAGAATATCACAGAGGTATCATTACAGTGGGGGATACAACAGAATTGGTCAGCAAGCTAGCAGTGGTAGCAGGAAGGTCCTGGGTTTGATTCCTGGCCAGCTGACCAGGGTCCTTTCTGTGTAGAGTTTGCCCTGTACCTGCATCAGTCTCCGCTGAGAGCTCCAGTTTCCTCCCACAGTCCAAACACATGTAAATTAGGTGTGTTGGCGATACTTAATTGGCTCTAGTTGTGAATGTGTCTGTCTGTCTGCCCTGTGATGGACGGCCTTCTGCCCAGTAAGCGCTGGGACAAGCCCCAGCATCCCGTGACCCTAATTAGGATGAGTGGCTTGGAAAATGATTGGAGAACCCCACCCCCCAGCCCCCCACCCTCCTTTTTTTGGGGTGGAGGGGTGGGGGGTATGAAAACTATGTTCTTTTTCTTGAGTTCTTTTTTGAAAAAATAACTGATTTGTTTGGCCACAACCTAACATAACCAACCAACTAGTGATACCACATGTTCACGTTTTTACATAGCCGGCAGCTATACCTTAATATATCAAGTTGATATGATGTTAAATAATGTAAAATATATTATGGATTTGCTACTTTTTCACCAAGTGGGCAGAACAGGATTCAGGCTGAGGAGCTGAACAACCCACTGTGTGTACATGGCTTCTGGCTGGCTACGTGAAGAGTGTTAGTCCACTGTTAGTATCCTTGGAGCAGGCAGCTGCTTTCCATTTGACACCCAGGGAATAAAAGTAGCTTGTGCCTGAAAGTGTGTCCAGGAAGCTGAATCTGAATGAAGAAAACTGAATTCGAAATGGTGAAAGCTGAATTTCAAGGTTTTATAGAAAACTAAATAATGTAATATAAATAAGTTCCAATGTATCACATTGAAACATATTCCCTGCTGGCTGTTTTTCCATATTAATAGTTTGTGAGTTAAAATTGATGTGCATATATGTTTTTCATACACACTGCAAAAAGAGATCTTTCTCATACAATTTCATCCTTCATTCAAACTAATGCTCATGAAAAAGTAGCCTATGTAACAAGCCAACTCCCAAGGATAAGGTACTAGAAATTTCCTTTTAAATTCTAGTGACAAAGATGACCTGAGGGCAGCGTTGTGCTAGTTGACAGTCACATGGTCTGGGTTTCCAGTTCAGAGCCATTCAAATCACTGCCCCACTGGCTTTTGTGTGCTTCCCCTTTTCAATAGTTGCTGTTTTAGGAAAATGTAAACAGTGCCCATGCTGAAATAATAAGCACAGCGCAGACTCATGCCCTTTTAAAGGCACTGGAGCAGTCATCGAAGACCAATGCCTTTTTTTTTTCTTTTTTTGGATTTGTTTCTTTAAAACATAAATCATGAAACACATGGAAGCCTTTCTCACTGAAAAGTCAACAGTGTGAGAATTGACTTAACACTGCAGCAGTCTAGTCGTCTTTCAGTTGCTCTAAGAAACAAAATGGCATTCATGATTAAATCCAATTGTCCCAAATCGAATTTGTAGGTTGGACAAGAACTAGAAGTGTTCCACTATGGCCCGTGTGTATCATAAATTTGACTGTGTTGGGATTAGCGACACTGTCTGATGTGTGCGTGTGTGTGTGTGTGTGTGTGTGTGTGTGTGCGTGCGCGCTTGCTCTTGGTATGGCCCACACTGACAACACTAAGCACCCTGTGTGCTCAGGATCTACTCGAATTCATAATCATCATTTCAATTTTACTTTCTCCATCTCACTCCTGTTTGTGTTAACTGCATCTCATCACAGAAGATAGATGTGTTTCAACATAGTCTTTTACATAATTGCGCAGTGTTTTCCAGCTGGTCCATTTCCTTGTAGAGGATAGGCTAGCTATAATGTGTCATTCATGCTTCAGGCTCTCACCACAGTCTTTTCCCACATTCAAACAGTGCTTTGTTTCAAGGAAGTGCCTGTTGAAGTGGGAGGTATAGGGATTTGTAGGGACTATTTAGTGGAATAGGATCTAATCTACACATCTTCTACACTGCTCTCTTTAATGTTAGATCACCTCTAGCCTATTTGGTTTATAGGACTACAGTATAGCTAAAAACAGTGTGCTTAAGTGGAAGCCACAAATCAAATGACTTGTCTTCTGTTGGGTCGCTACAGCATCTCATTATGGAACAGGCTAGATTGAGATTTAGTCAAAATTGTCAGTGGCATTTCTTATTTTAATCTCCATTCATTTCTTAAAACATTATGCATCATCTTATTTAATACAAGTTTGGAATGCTTTACAAAACCCCTGTAAACTACCTTATTACGGTTGAAATACACCACACATATAATCAACTGAGGCTGCAACATGGACCAGGAGTGCACAATCTGTGTTGTTGTGTGGCTGATCTATTTTTTTCCCTCTACACGTGGCTCCACATAGTAATGATAACGATAATAACGATGATGATGATGATAATAATTGATTATAATAATAATTGATAATAATAATAATAATAATAATGCTATTCATGCAGCAGTTATCTAAAAGCAGAATTTATATATACCTGACGTAGTCCTAACAAGTATGTTAATATATATAAAGGAGATAAAAATGAGAAGCATCTTCAAAAGAAAAATTCTAGTGGCTCAGCTGGTGGCCTTGTAGTATTAAGGCAAAGACTTTGTCTCATGCAGTGACAATGACCTGCATGTCATCCCCTCTCGCTCTGCCCAGTCTTTGTTGTTTTTCTCCACTGTGCCTATCAAATAGAGCCAAAATGTCCTCAAAATTTCAATCTAATGAAATATATCAAAGTGTAAGAGCAACAGAAGATTAAAAATTTGGAAAATCTAAAACTTTACATAGTGACAACATGTAAATGCTGTTATTTTTTTCAATATCTAATTTGTATAGCGCTTTTCTAGTCTACTGGCCACTCAAAATGCCTTACAGTGTATGCCTCATATTCAGCCATACACACACACACACACACACACATTCAGATACTGATGGCAGAGGCTGCCAAGCTGCCCATCAAGAGCGATTAGGGGTTCAGTGTCTTGCTCAAGGACACTTTGGCATGTTCTCGAACCAGGTGCTCTACCTCCTGAGCCCCTCCACCCCAAAAGTCAAGTCACTGTCCAAAAGTCCGTATTTCTTGCAACTGACTTTATATTGAAGGAAAGACCACTAAGGTCCTTTTAAGTAAGATTTTTGTAGTTAGGATGGCCCAATAAGATTCCTTGAGATTGCTGTCAGTGAGTTGGAAAAAGGTCTGAGACATGATGATGATGATGTCTGAAGGACAGTTCTACTGTCTCTGCAGTTGGGGAACTAGATTTTATGTGGAAGGTGGAACTGGATATTGTCTAGCAATGGAAAGAGAGCGCGACAGATGAGATTTTTGCGAATGATGTTGCCAAGTGGGAGACTGATGATGGAAGACTGAGGAGAATGATGAATTGCCTTTCAGGACAGAGAAGATTCTGTTGGAAAGATAGGATCTGAGCTAGCTCGGTGTTTCAAAGATTCGCCCCCAGTGCTTAAGTTGGTGAAGTTGAATTGTATGATTAACTGTATCAAATGCCCACTTAAAGTCTAAAAGACTCCACTAAAGTCTAAAGGGATTTGGAAGTCAGAACTCACAGCATCTGTGCCATTTTTAGTCATTTTGATTATTGATTTCAGGGCAGAATTGTGTTATCTATACCAAATTGGAATAGGTTTTGATACCTAACCTTTATTCTTTTTTTAATTGCTGCTCAGGTTTGAGCAATATTTTCACATGCAATATTTTGCATATTAGACTACTGAACAAACTGGTTACCTGTTCACTTTGCAGGATTGACTGCTGTAGAGTTGTTGAGAGCAAAAGAGACTTTAATCACATTAATTTTCATTTCCACTTTGTTTGTAATATTTGTCAATAATACTCACACATTATTTCAGTTTTATTCAACTCCAACTGTGGTGCCATATTTTGCATCAAATATTTTATTGCCTATGAATCACCTAATTTTGAGACTAAGAGACTGAATATTTATGTCACATGCCAAATCAGGTTATTAGCAGTAAATCCAATAAAGTAACCACAATTTATGTCAAGGCTACAAATATTTGTTTTGGGACTGGTAGTGCATTACCATCTCCATGAGCTCTGGTGCATACAAAACACATGGCTCTATTAACAATGGTTTACTATTATTTATTTGTTGAAAGTATGTTATTATATCAATAGTTAATTCCTTCCTAACAAGTTGGTTTGTTCAATTTTTAGTTTGGAGATAATTCACAATTTGGCTGTTAACCCACTGGGATATTTTCACTAGAAACAACACTGAGGCATGCTCACTTTTTGCTGTGGTGCCAACTACATGGCTGAGTCCACAGGCAACAGATACTTCTACTGCCACCTTTTTGGAAACGTTAATTGTTCCTCATTATGCAAGTGCACACTGTGATTTTGGCACACTTGACAAACACTCCCCTTTTGCATTTCTAAGACCACAAGTCATCACATTGTGTGCCAAAATCAAATTTGTGCACAATTACCTGTGCATGGATAGGCACAGCATGCACTCTGTGGTTTCTCGGTCATTGCACATAGCCAATGAAGAGTGTGCAATTGTTCTCTCCAGGTTATAGTTTGTTTAATGTGCCTGTTGAATGGATATTATGAGACACCAACAACCAACAGGATGCTTGAATGTTGGTCTTAAACCTGTTAAAAAGTAGTGAATATGTTGAATACACAATCAAGCTGAGTTATAGTGAGCAGTGACACAGCGTCGTTGGATGTTATGATGACTGACACAAACCATGCCACATCTTAAGGCATTAGGGCAAGGACAGGAACCTACCTCAGCTTCGCCATAATTTAATAATCTGTGAACTACTGGAACTCAGTAAGGAACCTTGGCAGACTACTCCTCCTGTCCCCCCAAACACACGCACACACATACACACACTGATCCTCTGTGTGCCAGTGTATCTGTGTCTTCCTCCTTTCTGAATTCCTCCTTAGAGATGCAGGACTAGTGAGCAAATGTGAATGAGAGCTTTAGTCAGTTTGGATGTTTCCCTGAAAGTTTGATCAATTTGCTTCAGTTCAGTGTCTCTTCCAGAAGATTTGTTAGGCTTGGTGGCAACTCCCAAAGAGGATATGCCTGATGCACAGTGATTACACTGGCTTACTGTATAACAGAAATGGGTCATACAAGACTGAGGCAGGGCCTCCTGAACGATAAGGTCTGTGAGGGTCTATTGGATACGACAGGGATGGCAGCCTAGTGCACAGAGCAGTTTTGAGAGTAGGTATTTAGGACCCTATGAAATTCATTTAATTTTTTTTCCAGATTGTGTTTTATCTTTTCCCAGATTCCGTGTTTTACCATTTAATTTTTCTGAATTTGAATTTTAAGATTTAATCACATTTTGTCATCAGAAAATGTCTAATTGGGTGATGGATGAATAAAATTTCAACAATTCAATAAGAAAATATTCAACATTTAGTGACTATCAATGAATTTGTAACACAATATCACACATTTTTTTTTTACAGAATCAAAGAACGTGCTTCAACACTTTGGAAACTGCCGATCTGGTTTCACTGACGAGAGTTTATTTTCACTGAGGAGCTCTTGTTAGTGTGCCCCCCACCCCCCCTCTGTGTGTGTGTGTGTGTGTGCGTGTGTGTGTGTGTGTGTGCGTGTGTGTGTGTGTGTGTGTGTGTGTGTGTGTGTGGGGGGGGGGGGGGGGGGGGGGGGTAGTTTTTTTTCTGTTCATTCAGCTTAAGTTCTAACCCATAATGGCTGGCAAAACCCTAATTTTTATAAATTACAGCCATTTTTTGGAAAAATCCTTGATATTCTGCGTTTTACAGTAGATTCTGTTTTCCACAATTCCGCCTGTGTTTTCTGCATTGCACAAATCATAGGGCCCTAGGTATTGGAGGCGTCTAGCTGTTTGGCCAAGGGCATCTCCATGAATGGACTGTATTTACAACCAGAACTCATTGCACTTCCTCTCTCTCTGCCTCTCTCTGTGTCTTTGTCTGTGCCTCTGCCGCCCCTTTCTTTTCTCTGCTTGAAAAGGGCAGCCCCACACTGACATTAAGATTTATTTGATGGATTGCATCAAGAAGGACAAATGTTAGCCAAATGTTTTGCAGCTACGTAGGCTGTGTTGTGCACTGTCTCTCACAGTTTTCCAAGACAGCCATCGTGAAGAGTTTGTAACAAGGTTAATTCAGACAAACTTGATTTGTTTAGACTACGTCTAATTCAATTTTTGAGGAGTGACATCAGGCAGACCCAAATATCATCTGAGTAATTCAGGGTAATATTGGCAAAGCTGTGCATCCTATGTGATTACAGAATGACAAATTATGTGATTTTGACATTTGTGGCTATGAGGAGCAACCATTAGCCTAACCAGAAGAAAGTAGTCTTGCCTCCAGGGCTGCTAGCTGCAGACCTGTATGCAGGAGACTGCTGGAGCTGAGTTGTTTCTTAGAGTGTAAGGTTTTAGGTATCAGAATATATTTGATAAGGAAGAGAAGAGTTTAATAACTCAGTGTGACATTATGCCAATTTTAAGCATTGTCAGTTTTATGGTTTATTATATGCTGTCATGTTTAATTCTGACCATGACCATTTTTACATGCACACAAATACTGAGGCGCTGTGTGAGAATGAAGGTGTGACATGTGAATGCCTGCTCTCATTAAATTACTTGAGCTGCAAATTTTTAAATTAGATATTGCTATGGTGACTTTGCAGAATTTAGCAAAATTATTAATTACTAAACAGAGGATTGTTGTATGCTTGTAGTATCTAAATGTGTTTATATCCAGGTATGCTACCCAAATCAAAGTACTGATAACTCGGAGAAAATTGACATGGAGGCAACAACAAATAATTACACCAGAATGACTGCAGTTAATAACAGGAGGGAAATGACTGAGTTACCTTTGTTGACATATTCAAGCAGTAATTGTGGAATACAGGAATGTTGACAGAAAATTCCACAACACCATAACAGCTTTTGCTGTTTTCATTTCAACTCAGAACCTGTTAAAAACAAGCTCTGACTTGTGAAAAAACAAAGTGAATGGTCATCCAACTTGGAATTACAAGTTCAGTCAAAAATTTGCATGCCATTTCAGAGCAACAGTTTCTCTAATTTTTGATCACGTTGCAAGAATTGATCAGTAGAAGAATATTTATATACTCCTTAAGCATATACAGCTGTATACACTTAAAGTATTTCCCCAGGATGAAACTGCAGAATTTCTTCTTTTTCATTTGTTTCTCCAGAGTTGACACTGGTGTTGAAATTCAGAGTTCTGAGCTGAAGAGAATGCAGCATCAGCTTAGCCCAGATTAGAGTCAAGGCACTGACAACAGTGCAGGGCTTCTTGTGTCTGAGTTTCACTGAACCTGGCAATCAGCAGCAGGTGGTGTTGAGCAGAGTTGATTGCATGCAGCTGTAATATTGTTTCCAGTTTTATCTGATGGTAAGCTGGTCTAACATTATAAGATGTTCTTTATATATATGCCTTACTTACTTATATATTTTTTGTTTGTTTTAAAATTAAGTAGTTGTTGATTGTTCAAGGGTGTCTATTTGAAATGTTTAACAACAACTTTTATTTAAACATCCCCATTCAGATAAATTAATGAATATATTTGAGAGATAAGAATGACTTGCAGGTAGATGGAACTTAAGGGAATTGGAGACAGTAGGCATGTTTGAGGTGGTAATGATACCATGGTGTTGTTTGAGATAGAAGACAATAACACTTTCTTATTTCAGTTGCTATTTATTGATTCTTTTCTTTTATTTAATTTCCAGCCACAGCAGTCATTAAGTGCAAGTTGTTTATTTGTCAGTGTCAGAAAAAAATATGCAGGAACCATATATATATATATATATATATATATATATATATATAGAAAAAAAACTTACACAAGAGCCTCCACAACTTAATATAGCAAAATTTTCAGTAAACAACACTGTATATATTGTGACCTCCCTCTGCCTTTATTAAAACTTCTATTCTTTTTTGGAAACTTGCTGTGAGTTTCTCAAAGAAATCCACGGGGCTATTTTTCTGTTCTTCTTGTAAACATCTCCAAAGTTCAGCCCTAGTTGTTGGTCGCATTTTCTGCATCTCACAATCCAAGCAGTCCCAAAGACTTTGAGTGATGCTGAGGTCTAGGCTTTATTTTTGTTTGTTTTTGGAGAGGGTATTACATTTTACTGAAAACACTGGCTGCTGCTTTGATAAGTGTGTCTCGACTTTCTTAGCATCGTGCTTGGGGGTCATTATTTTGCTGTAGAATGAATTGGTTCCAATCAAATGTTGTCCAGAGGGATCAGCATTCATGATGCTTTCAATCAAAAACGAATCACCCGAACCAGATGTTTTTAAACATTCCCAAACATGCCATTATTCTCTGCTGTGTTTGACTGATGGTTGCACACATAATTCTGAGTCTATCTTGCTTTACAAAATGTATTGTTATATCCAAAAATCTCAAATTTTGTGTGATCCATAAAAACTTACCTCACATGACAGTTTTCTAGTGCAAATATTCTTCTCCATTGTCGTTTGTGAGAAGCACCTTTTTGACAGCTAGGCCTATACATCCTGTCAGACCCATAGCATTGTGTTGTTTTTTGACAGAAACTCCTGTGGATTTTTTTCTGATCTGAAGCAAGAATGGATTTTTTTTTGTGTTCTGTTTGTCTGATGGTGATAATTTTGGTGGTCTGCTAGGTCTTGAACAGTTAAGCTTCCAATTTTCTCTATACCATGCAATAATATTTTGAACTGTTTCAGTAATTGCTGTTTTTTATCCTTTGCCTTACACTTTCCTTAGGCAAGTGAAATATCTTCCTTAGCTATTTTAGGATGCACATGAGAAAGAAGTGTGCAATGAAGGTGTTTGGATATTTGTGAATGTTAGTATTCGAATGCCTTTTGTTGGGAGGAAGCAGCTGTAACTTTTTGGTTTTAGGGTTGAAAAAATGGAAACAGTAGGGTGCACTAAACAGTGGAAAAATTAAATACTGTTACGTATGATATCGCACGTAGTGTTGGAGGTTTTTATCTAATTTTCTTTGAAATATGTTTCATGCATGGTTTGCTGATGTGAAAAATGATCTGTTCTGAATGGCCATTTGACTGGGAGGTGGGAATTGAAACAGTGAAACTGTGTGTCTGATTTATGCTCAGTGCTGTATAGTATGTACCCTGCTGTTTTTTAGGAGTGTCTGAAAATATTTGCAGTGTAGCTTGTCTCCCTCTCTCTCTTGCCCTTCTCCAAATTTGTGCATGTTTGCAGCAAAAAGATATGCTCCACTGCACTGAATATAGAAAGCAAATGATTGTCATGGTGTATGTAGGCAACACATTGATACCCGTTACTTTCTGAATAAGCAGCAAACAACTTTGGAGTTTCAGAAATAATTAACACCTTAGGAGAACACAGTTTGCCACTATGAAAATCCTATTTGGTTGTTGAGCTGTGCTTGCCAGCGGTGAGTAGGCGAGGCTAATTTCCATCTCTACATGAAAAGTAATCTAAATGGTTTACCAAATTCCAACTCTGCTCCACTCTCAACAGGTGGAAGCTTATACTTGAATCTCCTCTGTTTAGCAAACTTGAGTTTTTTTCCCTGCATTGCTGTCCAGAGTTGCTAATACTAACTAGCCTATAGCTGAAGTGAAGTCCTGGCTAATGGACTGCAGACACAAAGTAAAAGTCACAAGTCACATGATGTTGCCAAGAACTGTCAGCAACACATTGCAGTTCTCCCTGCCAACACAGCCTGGCTCCCAGTTATCCTTTGTTATTATTAGAACTAATTAAAGTAAAACCTAATTTCCTTGTAAACTCATTTTACAGAAGCTTTTCAGAGCAACTTTGCCATCCATTTTATAGTGATGGTTCCAGTGAGTGAGTTAAAATGACATCATGCAGATGGTCTAGTTAAATTAGTTGGAAATAAGAAAACTTGCTATTTGAAGCCTATGCAGTGGTTGCCAACTTAAAACAAAACTGATCCTTTTTCTGTCCTGGATGGAATTTCATTTCATATGCCACCTGGTGGCATGTTGTAATAAAACCAAGAGCACTGGAAAGACATTATTACCTACATGAGTTGTTGGAAGACTTGATGGAATATTAACATTAATTGTAATATGTAACATTAATTTCAAAAGTTATTGTGTAAAAAATGCATACGAGTGTGGTTTTGTGTCCCCAAATCGACTCTCAAGTTGTGAGAAATTGCTTTGTGTTTTCATTTTTATGGAGTCATAATCATATTTGATTAAGGAGGGACCCAGAGCTAATTTGATTAGGTTATTTAGAGGAATATGTGTTTGGTAATAAACATTTATTATGATGAAAAAGTTTACTTTAATAAGCCGGGGAAGCCCAGAGGACATGCAAGCTTAATTGTTAGATGTTAAATTGCATTGTTGCAATGTTGCCAAGATAATGGGCGAGGAAAGGCCCTCAAGTCAAGGCAATTAACCAAACAGTGGTTTGATTGTTGTTAAATTGATTAGAATATGTTTAAGTACCCCATTTGAAAATTAGCTATTGTTTCACGCAGTTTTAGGTTCTTAGAGAGTGCTGCGCTTAATGACACATAAGTTCTGCGTTGGGGATGGAAAGAAGAGTTGTTGTCCAGGACATCTTCTCAGCTTGGCCTGTTTCCGAAAGTTTTGAGACATCTGCAAGTATGAACGATCTCAATAGATGGTGCAACAATGCCCAGACGTATCAGGAACATTTTGTCTACATAATCTCAGATGGGCTTGTGATACTCATTTGTAATCTTGAATTGTACTTTGATATTATATCTTAGGCACCCCATTTAGGCTTCACATGCTGTGACTGGAGCTTGGTTTTCCATAGTTAGAGGGCCTCATCTTCCAACTGTTGACCAGTTGTTGCAGACAAGAGCTGTGATAGATACAGCAATGTGTATGTCTGCTCTGTGTTGCCCAGAGTGATGGGTAGCAGCTTAGGAAGATGCAGAGAGGGCGGCTCAGGTTAGCCAATCTGTTTGCTTGCACCATTGCATACTTTCCCGATTAGAAGTGGAGAAACCCTTCGGCTGGAGGCAGGCTTTATGGCCATCATCACCCCACATCTCCCTACTCATTAGTACTTCACAGCCTAGCGCTATAGCATATGGCAGAGTGTTGCTGCTGCTTCTCATTTGAGGTGTGTTACAAATGTCTGTCCCCAGCAGAGCCTGGAATTAGGAGAAACAGTGAGGACAAGGTGAATTTAAATTTTTGTTTTTTATGAGGGCTGTTGTTATTTTCGAGTGTGGAGAATCTTTCAGTGTGTTTAAGAATGTGTTTCTGTAGAAGCATGGAGGGATTGATTGGCTAGAGAACAGTAGGTGTCACTCTCATCCAAGGGAGAGATTGGAGTGTCGCTGACTAGTGTTTGTAGGAGTGATGTGACTTGGCCACTGTCAGTACAACAACTCTATGAGACACACACACACTTACACACTGACTGTTACTGACTGCTGTGACAGTGTATTGAGTGAGGTTCATGTTTAACCATATAGCTTTTGTTAAGCATTATGAACTCGCATGCACCAAAAGGGGGTTCTGACTTGGTGTCCGACTTCTCATTCCACCAATGGCCATGTGGCAGTGGGATCGTAGGAGCTTTATGATGTGTCTCATATTTGCATTTCTTTTGTATATGTCCAAAAGTGTGTGTGCTTGGGATGTTCACCCCCACACAGACACTGAGTGCATTTACATGCGTACTATGTTCCAGTATTTGGGATTCTTCAGTGTCGCCACATCCTATTTACAGTATCCTCGATATGCTCATATCCTTGTTATGAAACTTTTTTTTTTTTTTTTTTTATCTGTAAAGCCTGTTTCAGTGACAGTATTTAGAATATTATGTTTTTTAATATATACAAGGATATTTGTGATTGGGATCTAAATTATGATCGTATCAGGAATATGAGCTGGTATCTGCAAAATCCTGCACATGTAAATGCACTTATTTAAGGACACATACACTTGAGGGTGTTGTCACTTTCTGTTGGACCTTATTTTTCACACTGTGCCCTCCCTCCAACAGAACATACACATAAAAACATTGGCTGACGACATGGTAAGGTTCCCGTTTTCCTTTTGTTGTATTTCATTTTGGTGTACATCTTCATTTGTTTTCATGATTGCATGGGACTTTTATCTGAAATGTGTGGATGGATCAAATGCACAATCAGAAATGACATGTGGTAACCAAAAGTAACATCAAAAGTCCAGATGTGACTGTTTCTTGTGTAGGCTACAATTAATTTAGTCACAAATTAACACTCATATAGGCCTATATATAGTTTTCTGAAGTTACAGGCTGTTCAGATGTTTTCAGATGATTCAAATTTTATGTTTTTTGCCTTATTGTACAAGATTATAGAAAAACATAGGCAAAATAGACTGTTCTTTTGAGGTTTATTGTGGGATAAATGGTGCTCCCTCCAATCATTAATATTTGAAGAAGCTCTTAGTCCTGAATATCCAGTGTTCTTCAAACCAATGTTTGTTTTACTATATAGCAACACTGGAGTCAAAGATGAAATCCCACTTAGATCTACTCTTACCTCTCTTTAAAAGTTTTAAAAGTTATATAACAAAATATTTTTTCTTTCTATATGGTCTCCTGTGACGTGATGGTGTGAGCACATCAATAAATATAACTTACGGTGTCAAAAGAGGTTTTCTTTTTCCAGTCTAAAGCTGTGTTTTGATAATGTTAAGCACCTACTTTTGTTAAATTTTTCATCATCAATAGAATTTTTCCCATAGCGCCTAGACTACTGTAAGCCTATAAATCATGTGGTGTACAATAACCAGTTTCACTTAGAGTGAGAATATGTTTCAGTCTTGGGTGTTTTTGTGTTCTACTCATTAACTTTGTGGTAACAAAAAGCCTAACTTAGACACCTTGAGCCATATAGTGTTGCATCAAGTGTGACGTACCCTGTATGTCCCTGTAAACCCCGCAGCTTTTCAAAAATGACTATTTCATCTTGTTTTGTGTTTGGTCCATCCACAAATATTTCAGTAAACAGAAAGTAGTGGCATCGTGTTTGTCATCATCATATGTTTGCCTTTCCATCTCGTTTATGTGTGTGCATTCACCCAGCATGACCTGTCCACTACATTTTTACTAATGATGACTAACACACTGACTGGTGCATGTTGTTCAACTTCTTCTTTTGACCCAGTAAAACATTTGTGCAGGCTGCCTTTTCTTTTGATTTGATCTGTCTTCTGTCACATATGAAATCATATGTAATATGAGCATTACTTTGGTACTACACTTTATGATGCTTTTCTGCAGTCATCAGCGTAGTCACAGTAGATGAATAGCTGGAGACTGAACTGTAACTCACTGATGTTATGGCAGTGAGTTTAAGTTTCTGTAATACACGTAGACCATTCCCATTTTATAGCTTATGTGTGTACATAAACCCAATGAGACTTAAAGTGTGATGGTAAGTGAAGCCCTAATAATGTCTCATATATGATACTGCATCAAGTGTAGATATACAGTACACCTATGTTGAAAAAAATAAACATTTTATTAGTCGTTCATAAACATTTGTGTTGGTTTTAGGCTTAATCATAACAGACATTGGTACATGTTGCCAAAAAAATGAGACTTGAGTCTTGAGTCCACACGTATGAACACAGGTCCATCACTAATATTGAGAAATTGCTTCCATTTTAACTTTTACAGGTTGTTAATTATTCATACTGTTGCTACTGTAAAGAACAGAACTTTACTTACTATTTTGACTGCAACATTTTAATGTATAATATCTCACATGCTGTTTGTCTTTCCTTTCAGCGAGACCGGATCACCAGTTTCAGGAAGACAGGGATGAAGAAAGAGAAGCCTCTGATACAGCACCCTACAGATCCCCTGTCCACCCAGGCTGAACTGCCTGTGCCCCAGCCCCTCTTTGACGACCGCTCCATGAACCTCTCAGAGAAGGAGATCATCGACCTCTTTGAGAAGATGATGGTGAGCCTGGTCCTCCTCTTGAATCACCTGAATGTGTTTTTAATGTGTTTGAGTTTCTCTCAGTGGTAAAGCTGGTTATCTTACAAGTGGATAATCTGACTAAAACCTAAAAGGCTTTGGTCCCAAGGTCCATCCTCTGCACCAAAATGAGGGTATGTTCCATTTATGAACTTGCTGCTGGAGTGTGGCTGGTGTTCCCAGAGTGCCCTTAAACAGGAACTGAAGCCCAAGTTCACATGAGGTGCTGTATCACATCACTGTGTATAACTAGGAGGAGTGCAGAAGGGTCATTTGCCTTGCATAAATCTTATTCATCATTGGTGCTACCTCAGGTTCACACCACAAGTGACATGATCAATAGGTCACTGAATGTCCGTTAATTAACGCTGAAGTTGAAAACACAATAGGTTTGTCGGTCGAGAAAATTTGGCCACTGCTCAACTCTGTTGAGGTCATCAACCCCCAGCAGTGACTTTCTGTGTGGTTTTAGATGTGATTTTGTTTTATGAAGAATATCTCTGCGTAAAATTATGAGAATATGGCAGCTTTTCAAAAAACATTCTAGTTCTGTGCAACTTAAATTTTAATGATTACAGTCAACATATCTGTCTCAGAAATTATTCTTGGAGAGTGATTGCATTGAATAATGATTGATGGTGATCTCTGAAGTACTTTTGACTTAGGGTTATGTTTATGTCATTCCCTGTTTTCTCAATTTTCTCCTATATCTGTTTTATCCCTATTTTTGATAAATGAAATATCTCTTCAGGCAGCACATCAGAACAATGTCAGCTGAACCAAACACCAGTCACATTTAGTGCTTCACACAAAGTGGTCCATTTAAAGGAATAATTCACCCAAAAATGAAAACTGTCATTGTCTACTCACCCTTGTGCCAGTCCAAACACCAGTGAAGTGTATATATTTACATAGCACAAAGCGAGTTTTCTTCAAATTAGTTTTCTCCAAAAGAACTAAAGTGGCTGGGAATTGGTTCTTCAGAGTTTCAAAAAAGGCAAAACATACACAGGGTTAGAGTCACTATCAGAGCATGTTCATGGCACCATGACAGTATGTGTTTTTGATACTGCTTACAGCCCAACATCTGCTTGATAGATCTGTGGGTGGATCTGAGACACACTGTTGTCTGTCGCAGCCATCGTACAATCATGTATTGTCAGTTGTCAGTTGCCTCAACTATTCACCCCAAACGCTCGGTTACACACTGTAAAAAAGCTCCTATCAAACGGAAGCTATAAAATGGTTTATTTAAAATCCTTCCAGTGATGCAGTTTGTCAGTGATGGGGCTTCGCTGCCTCTCTGTCTCCGAGTAGGGTGCATTTGCCTTTTTCCTAATCAGTAGGCAGCTCTGTGCTTTGCCTAAGCTTCCGTACAGTACTTACCTGGTTCAGTGCACAGAGCCCGGTCTCAGCTCTCAAATCACACAGATGCTTAGCGTAGAGAGCACGTAGATCACACACAGACAGTAGAGTGCCATGCTGTCACGACTTTTCCACTTAGCTCCATAATTTAGGTTCTTTTGACTTGGAATTGCTTTTGAAGAAAGCTGTGCCATGAGGATAGAGCTGTAGAAACTTTCTTCTTGTTGAAAGAGTAGGAGACAATATAGTATTTATTAAATCAGTGTAATAAAGCAGTCCTGCAAAAAACAAAATAATCAAACAAACAAACAAACAAACAAACAAAAAAAGAACAGTATTAGTACCAAATATAGAAGAGGCAGTAGAATTAAAGTGTGCATAGATTTTTGCACCAGTGTACACTCACATTAATTCTTACTGTGCACAAATGACAGAAATCCTTCCTGAGACAATGGGGTTTTGTTTACCCTTTGGGTAATCCACTTATTATGCTTTACCATTGTCTGTTATTTCAGTCACTCTGGTGTATACAAAATAGCACACAGTTGTGGCGTTTGGTACCAGTGGTTGAAAAGGAATGGGACAGCTAGGGGATTGTATGAGGCAGATATGTGAGCTTAAGTGTACTCTCATCTCCAACTGTCAACACCAGCTAACTGCATCCTTCAGCAGTTCATCAGCAGCCCCCACCACACCCCATCTGTGATCTCTAAGTCATTATGTTACTTGTCACCACACTTGAGTCCCACTTGCAAAGATTTAAATGTCTTAATGCTCTAGTACTTAGTCTACTGAGACAGCTTTTCTCTGCTTTTGTTTTTTTATTTTGTTTTTTAACATAGGACAGAGGTTTTCAATTGTGGTCCTCGGGAACCAGAGCCCAGCTGGTTTTCAACCTAGCCATCCAATGTGGGACTATTTTACATGTGGGATGCAAATTGAATGCAGTTGACTTCAATTAACTACTTGGTGGGATAGAAAACCAGCAGTGCTCCAGGTCCTAAGGACAAAGTTTGAAAACCACTTATGTAGGGGAATTATGGGAATCACACACATTTGTGAAATGGCGCAAAGGTTAAATAGGTTAAAAGCCCTCTAAACCTGATGAAGGTTTGATCACATGAGTAAGGATGCCAATGGCTAATAACCCAATTATTGCAATATATCCACTAAATAATCTCTCACTGTGATGAAACTGAGCTGTACTAAACAGTGCCCTCTCATGGGGTTGCAAATGACTTCTTCCTTTATTCTTGACTCTCTCAAATCAGGGAGACAAAGAATTATTTCTGGAGGCCGCACATGTGTGTGTGTGTGTGTGTGTGTGTGTGTGTGTGTGTGTGTGCGCGCAAAGCTGCTCTATTTACAGTAAAGATGACAGGATTTTGCATTCAAATGTTAAGCTCCCGTCAACCTGGGCTCCATGTTTTACGTTTCCCAGGCCACCATCAGCATGAACACTGAATTTTCAAATTTCAACTCAAACCCATCTGTGAGGTCAAGGCTCTTTCACACTTGCGACTTTACTCCATTGAAATAGGCTCTTGCCCTTATGTACTGCAGGATTGAAATCTAACAAAAAGCTTTCAGCACCATCTCTTTGAAGTAGGGAGCTGAATTACCCTGACTTCACTGCATAGGTTGTGTGTAGTGTGTCTCGTTGTGAGTATGTTTGTGTGTGCGTGGAGCCTACCTTTCCTTTTTTTCTCATACAATGGTCTTTATTGCCAGGGCCAGAGAAATGCAGCCAGTGCTCCTGGTTTTCATCATGCTGCTTCTCAGTGTTTTCTTGCCTGGGTGCTCATCCCTGTCACTCAGTTCACCTCTCAATTACTATGTTTGTGCTCACAGCGGCGTGACATTAAACCCAGGCTTCAATTTGCTCAGTGACGGGCGACAGAGAAGGCATGTTTGCCGGTCTGACACTTGACGGGCCCTGACACACTGGCGTGGAAAGTATAATTACAGTAATGAAATAAAAAAGAAAAGGGTTATTTATTTATGTACTTTTGAAGCTACCAATATTTGCTTCATAGATTGTAAACACTTCTGTCATGAAGTAGCCAACACTGAAATCGCAGTGGTTGTTAGTTTCCTTTGATGCTTGTAGTTTCTCTTTATCTCTTTATCTGCCTTTCTGTATGTTTGTATCTCATACAAACATACATTTTAGTTAGTCTTTGTCCTTAAATCCTTCCCCTTATATCCTGTTCCCTTATTATGGTGCTTGCTGTGGTGCTACAGCCTTAGATGTGTTGCTTGCTCTAAATCAAGGGATGACCTGTGGCATATTAGTCAGACCACCTACTGTGCGTTAATGACTAGGGAAAGTGAAAATATTTTTTTCCTCTGGAAAGTGGTCTACACATTGCCCTGTATATCCCAAAGCCTTAATAGCACATGGTCTATTATTCATAGGTCATCAAAGGGTTCTGGCAAGAGAGGCACTCAGTTAGTTGTGAGTAAAACAAAATGAACCCTTCCTACTATTTTTGAAGCAAACCATGGAAGAGGGGAGCATACCCAATAAACCATAGGCAGAGTTAAAATGCACAGAAGAATCTGCACTTTCAGCACTACCTTGAGGAGGGTTTGTGTCTTTGTGTGCGTCCTGTCCTTGGATTCTTTGAGATGTGCACAGCTGGACCTCAGAGCCCCTTATCAAAATGCACAGCAGTAAATCCACTGATGAAATCTCAGGTAGTCGTGTCTCACTGAAGAGCCAGTTGTGGTGCAGCAGTCGAGTCTTACTACACAGACTTCGTGCTGGGTAGACGGTGTTGCAGGATATAATATGTCTGAACTCACTAGTTTACATCAGCATTCGGCAAGTGGTGCAACCCATCCACCACTCTTTGTCTGAAACTCTTGACAGCCCAGGGCTGGGCTGACTCGTAGGGTCAACTTTTCCTCTCAACCTAGACAACGTCCCCCTGAGAGCAGGACTTTTTGTCAATCGCTATATTGGCACATTTAAGTCCTATTTTTACTGCTAGGCTATGAGCAGTCATGGCATTGTCAAGATCCTGCTTTCATGTCTTCATTTTTTGTATCTGTCAACACTGTAACCACCGTCAGCATGACGTTATTACTTAGGATTGACTGAATTGATTTGAGTGCAGTGCCAGATATGTCTCTCTTAACGTTATTGAAGCATTTTCTGCTCAGTGTCAGAAGTACCATGTATTGCTTAGGGGGCTCGAAGAGGGGCAGAGAGGACCACTGAAATATAAATGTAACATTGCAGTGCAGTTGTGGCTAGTTTTCAGTTTTATGTGCCTCTCTATGCCCCATTGCCAAGATGAACATTCCCAGTAATAAGCTCCTATGTGATCCCTCAGCAGTTACACTCTGCACCAGGACACTAAAACCAGCCAACAGGAGAGCCACTGTGTGTGCCCTTACATGCTCCTCATGAATCAAACTTGGGGGTAGTGGACAAAATAATCGATTTGTCACAGTTGAAGCAAAACAAACAAGTTTTTTACCTCTTCTACTCCTCTTCAATCCACTTTTCTCATAGCTTGGATTGTATCCATTTCCATTTCAGCTGCAGACAGATACGATGGTAGCCATTAATTATTGCTTCCTGTGAGTGTATGCCCATAGATGCCCATTGCCCCAGGTACCTCGGGTTGGGCTGTCAAGCACACTGTTTCACTGACCACTGTTTCACATTGGTTAGTAGTTTTTGTCTGTTGTAGGTGCTATTTCTTTTTTGTCTATTTATTCCTGTATCTGTCTCAAATTGTCAGTGTCGGCACAACCACAAATCAATCATTTTAATTAAAGTAATTTTTTTAACAGTTCATTTTTGTGTATGTATTTGTGTGCCTGCCGCTCAGAAGGGGGTACAGTGGTACAATGAGAGGGAAAATGTCCCCTCAGTGATATCCCACCATGATGCCGTGTATGCGTCATGCAGAATGAGAGTGAACAGATTCTGATTTGGACAAATGCAAATCTAGTTTAGTGGAAAACATGGCACAAGAAAATCTAAAATATATTTCTACATAAGTCCACTGTCATAGATATAAGCTCCATTTTAGTCCTTTCAATTACCCAAGCAGCATCGTCAGAGTTATCTTGGGACTCATCCATGTAGCCTGTGAGGGTATAATTAATAAATGAGCATAAATCATCTTGGACGCAAAATGTGGGGGCTCATTCCTCCAGTTTGCCCCTGACAAGTATCCCGCAGGCCCCGCTACTCCCACCCCCTCCTATAACATACGCTCTCCTCCTTGCCACGTTTTGCCTCGTTTATTGAATGCCAATTAAGCAGCTAAATTAGCAGGGTTCAGAGATTAATTAAAAAACCTGCTAGTTTCCTTCTGTAAAAAAACGCAGATTGTAAAAGTTTCAGCGGCGAGTTTTTTTGTTGCTGTGCCACAAAAAGGATGTTAATGGCTTTCTAGCTCAGAGGGTATTTACTAGAGGAAATGTATTTGGAGGAATTTAGGTCATGGCCCTAGATGGGATTCCTGCCCATGCTTCACTGACAAATGAAGCAAGCACTGTTTAATCCAGATTAGTCATAGCAAGAAGTTCAAACCATTATATGATACAGTGTTCTTATTGAGGTGACGGATGTTTCATTTATCAGGTCAGTTTTCCAGTATTTACATCGGCCACTGTCAGAGCGATTTGGACGGGGGGGAAATGCTGCTAGATCAGACGAGCCAAACCAAAGAACACACCATTCTCTTGGCTCCGCAGCAGAGGGCAGCATGGCTCTACAACAATAGCTTTCCTGTCCTTAAAACTCTGAGGAGGATGTTTTTTCTCCTTTTTTATTCCAGTCATTTCTTTGTGCGAGAGTGCTCCCGATAAACATTCCCCCTCCATTCTAATCATCATGTCATTCCCTAGCTTTTAGTGCTCTGTCCGGCCTTCACTCCATCCCCTCATCTCCCTCACATGAAAGACCTCTTTTGTGATGCAGAATGAAAGTAGCACAAAGATAATACTCCCAATAAGACGCAGATACTGCCTATCCAGCCTATCTGATGTGATTGCATGGCTTCAATAGAGGCAGTGTTGTTTGATTTTGCTCTCTTGTTCAGAGGTTCTACAGTATATCCTGCCGTAGCCTCACTGCTTTTGTTTCCAGGGCTAATTGTTACTATCATTATTTCCTGTTGCTGTACCTCCTGACTGACACAGAGAGGAAAATGGAAAAGAAATATTTTCAGCTGCAGGGGGATAGGATGAGGTTGCTCAAAGAGATATTTTCTCTCATTAGTGAAACTGTTGCATAGTAAATAACTCGGTTCACAGTTTTAGGTTTTGAAACACCTAAACCATAATGTTTTCTCAAAATATTCTATTCAACTTTTTTCACATTTTATCTGTTTGATCCTTTGCACCAGTCTTTTTTTTTTGTTCTAAATCTTTCCTAAATGCAGCAAGTACTGAGTCTCAACCATTAAACGTTAATTATTATCATCACATAATAAATGTAATGTTAATGAAGAAATTTTCGCCTCACTAACTCTGCATTGTTTGTGCACTTCTGTTTCCAGGAGGACATGAACCTGAATGAGGAACGCAAAGCACCTCTACGCGGGAAAGACTTGAGCACCAAACGTGAGATGGTGGTCCAGTACATCTCGGCCACTGCCAAATCTGTAAGTGACAAAATAAACCAAAGAGCTCTTTCTTACATAGATGTCAGAGTGTGTAACTTGTAGTTGTAGTGGTTGGGGTGAAATATTCTGACACTCTACAAGACTCCTCAGAATGAGTTTAACCTGATCTTCTGCTTTATGGCGCTTTCTTTTTATAACTCATTTTCTTTCTCTCCTCTCCCTTTTTGCTTGAGCCCCAAGTCTCTGATTGCAACTTTCATTTATTTTCATCCTTGTTTTTCTGGGTGCTTATCAAAACGCTCTCGTTGGACTGTGCACTCTCAATCGCTTTAAATGTGGGAAGGGAAGCGAGTTTTCACCAGAATTTGGAGCGTGTCACCCATTTGTGCACAGTAATCTGGAACTTGACACTTTCATCACTCTAAACCAAAAACAGCAGTAAAGCCACCGGGTTTTGAGGGTAATCCACGCGTTTTACGGTGAATTCCCCTATCCTCTTTATGAAGTTGTGTCCATGCTTGTCGGCTGAAAATCACATCAGCACAACAGTGATTTCTGCCCCTGACGCCTCCCGAACCTGGTGGCCCTACTCTTGACATCATCATTTATTACCTGCCTCATTGTTATGGTAATTAACTGGCATTATTGATAATGATGATTACCCAAGATGATTGAATTCTTCATAGGGGCCATTATGCTTTGTGAGCACTGATATTTCATTTAAATGAATAATGTAATCTGCGCAGTCAAAGGACAGAGGACAATAAGTGATGTCTGTCAGCACTCTGCTTTCACATTTGGTATATCTGAGGGAGGGGAGCGGTTGAATGTCAGGGATGATGTGGGATGTATCTATGCATGCACAGATTCATGCATGTGCACACACACACACACACACACACACATACATGTACACCCACACATGTATACACACGTACTCACTTTATCACATACAGCTGTGATAGTATAGGAGTGGGCAGGAAACCAGCTTAATTTGAGCTGAAAAGTGTTGGGACATCTCTGTATGTTTCTGGGCGATAAGTGTGTGACACTGCTACCAAATCCCCTTCTCAGTAAGGAAGACAATACACACAACCTATTTGGTTAACCAAGAAAGACACAGGATTACACAGCAGGCAAATTATTCTTCTGTAGAAGAATTTAGCAGGGTATCATAAAAATATATATATTTATTAATCAATCTTTGCAAGGTATTTAATTTGTGAATAAAGGAACAAGTGAAATGAAATCTGCCAAATGGGATAGATAATTTAACTCAGTTCCAATTTAATTTGTCTTGTTTCAGAAATTTTCTAGAGAGAAGTCAATGTCTTGAAATAAAGGATATTACTCCACTAACATAACTTGATCCTGGAACATTCATAAAACAAGTTGATTTGCATTGGACGCAAGTAGAATTATATTATTATCGCTTTGGCAGATTTTTTTTCACTTGTTCAAAGAAAAATACTTATAAATATTTTAAATGCTCATTACTAGGTTGACTAACTTTCAAAATGGACTATTGTCTCATGCCAAATGGATATTGCATTGACATAAGAGCTCCTGATAGATAAAACAGAGAAAATCTTCATATAAATCTATGAGTAAAAATGGAGCAAAAGCCTCCCAGCCTGTGGTTTGTGAGCAGCTTGTTGTTTAAAATGTCTGTGAGTGATCCTTGGTCCTGTGATATCTTGGATAGTGGGACTCTACTTTTCATATCCTTTAATTTGAGAGAAATTTTCACAGCTAGAGCCTATGAATAGCCCAAACCTTAAGCAAGTGTGGTTCATTTGAATGCCTCAGAAGGACTGCATTTGTTTAAACGTTAAGTACTTTAGTCAGTCTTCGGGGCGTTAGTTTCATGATTGCTTTAACCTTTAATTAATTGGGTTGTTTTTAAGGAATGCTCTCATTTTTTTGACCCAGGCTAAACCTTTACTGATTCAGAAAATGCCCTCCCTTGATCATTTCTTTTGCGGGGTTGGCTTCATCTGGGTCTAGTATGCTTGCTACTCAATTATGAGAATCACAGTGTGCACTAAATAAGAATGAAGTAGTTTTAAGATGTTAAATGTTGATGGTTGAAAAGAGTGTATGGGAGTGGTGCATTTTCTAGATACTTGGGTCTCTTTGTTTTGCTGTGGTGCCTTCACCTTTAATGTGTGTCTAAATCTTTCTCTACCAAACACGACTGCTGCCTTGTGAAATCACTTTTTTGGGGGGTTTCAGTGGGCTTTTTGTTTCCTTTTTTTCCTAGGAAAATTGACTAACTTTCATTTATCCTTTCACTTGCTCATTTACATGCACACCTCATTTCACCTCATTTCTTGTTTTTTTTTTTTTTTTCCTGAACTGGGTCATTAGATCCCACTTAAATACTTGACACGACAGTGCTATTTGTGATAACTTTCTATCTTACAGTCATGTAGAAATCAGATTTTTACCCAGTCATGTAAATACACGTGTGTACAAAGGTCAGTGAGTGTATTCATGAATGTCACTAGCTCCCTCATGCCCACATCAATACTCCATATCTGCCCATTTAGACTTGGGCTCCATCTATCTCGCTTAAGCTACAGCTAATGTAGAGTATGTGGGCTTGCTGAGATTGCATTGGAGACTGAAGTTTAAATCTGTAAATATTGGTGGAACAATAAATACCCCCCAGTATCCTGTGGTCTTTCTTCCCTGTCTCTGTACAGACCCACTCAATTGAGAGAGCGCTTTCGTGCCTCACAAAAAGCAACATTATTTTTTCTTCTCCACAAAGAAGGAACAGCCTAAAAACCTTGAATGTCAATAGCTTTAGATGAACTTTCTTCGATTTTCCTCCCAAATTGCATCTTTCGTATGTGTTCCTCACTCTACCAGAGTTTTAGCATAGTGATATACTACCTGGGCTATATCTATAAAGCTATCTTGCTTGAAATTATAGCTAATGTGAGAGGCAGATTATTAGTTTGTTTACTCTTCTCAAATATGTCTTTCACCAGAAAATGAGTTTTTTTGTTCTTTTCAAATGAATTGCTACCTCTCTACCAGTCTATCACCAGGCAAGATGGAGAACACTGCCATACTCTGCCATAGTGCCTCAGCAGGAGTCTAGCAAATTACCCCCGACACAAAATGGAATGTCTTTTATATGGACCCTTTTCATTTGAATATAAGCTGTGTGTTTCAATGGAATCCAGCTCCACTTTTGCAGGTGTATGTATGCGGCCACCCTTGACCATCGACTTTGCACGAACAGCAGCTTTTCTCTCCTGCCTCTTTTCTTACTCTGTTCTTGTTTCTCCCTGATAAATGTGTGCCAACATCCTTAAAACTGCCAAAGCATGCCTTTTACACTAATGCAATCATTTATTCCTCTTGAGTGCGCTGAAAAACATTGACATTGCCGATTCTGTCATGGATGATTTTTTTTTTGGTTTAAAATCAAATATGCTGTGTGTCAGGAATTCAGGAAGGGTGCAATGGCAGGGTCTTGTAAGGGGGATGGTTTAGGGTTTTGTGAACCATATTATTGCAATTGCATTTTGACATGGGTCTATTGGATACCCCCACCAATGTGCCACCTTTTCTCTTTGTGGAGCCTGACAGTTGCTCAGATAATCTAGGCCCTCTCATTATGAAGAGAGTGTTTGTAACGATTAAAAGATAGATTTCTACCATGAACAATAAGGCTAGTGATTGCATTTGTTTGGGGAAGAAATACCCCAGCTCATGGTATCACGACATGTCTGTTTATACTGTGTTTTTCATAATTTATTAGTGCCAGAGAGACTCATTAGCATATCACACCAGGTAATTCCTCAGCACTGCTTAAATTATTACCTGGGGTCTGTTTTGTTTCCTGAGAACTGACAGGAGTTTTGTCCCTATTTCAGTGAGCACTAGGTGTTACATTGTGTGCAAATTATAAACTTAGTGAAACTATGCCTTTCCCCCTCAAGCTCCTCCCTGACTTGTCTGTGCATTCTCAAGATAGTGTCTGCTCTTTAGGTCAAGCTGCTCTAAAACAAAATTCTGAGGAAAATAGCCTACCTTGTAGACATAACAATAGCCATGGAAAAGCCCTAAAGTTCTAATTTATGTCCATGTGACTTATTTCAGGGTACTTGCTATATGCAGAGTGTTTGAAATATTCCCCAAGTTAGACAGTGACATGCTACATTCATTGGAGGTCACTGGAAAATGTGGATTTATGATTAAAAAATAGCATGTGCATGATCAAGCGCCATCAGATTTAAAACTGACTTTATGGCTGTCGTAAACTCTTTGTAGAGGATGAAGAGGGGAAACCAAGCATCAAATGGCCAGAGTGGGAGAGTTCGAAAGTGACAGTAAAAGGGATGGAAAGGAGGATTGGAAGAGATGGCAGGGAGGGAGTCAGAGAGTGGGAGAGAATGGGAGAAAATGAAAATGGGAGAGAAAGAACAGGAGGGAAAGACACAGACGGAGGTGATGTGAGTCCTCTAACTTGCTGTAATCAACATGCATTGCCTCCGGAATTTGCAGCGGAGCTAGAGGTGCTCAGCTACAGATTAGAATACATTTACCTGACTGACAGACACCCTCCCACTGTGAAACAAGCACCACAGTCGCAGTAATGAAAAAACTCTCCCACTGCTTGCCACTATTGACAGATAACAAGGTTAAACTCCAGGAATCGTGCTGACTGCATGGGCTCAAGGTAGCTATGCCACACAAATTTGACATCTGAAGCCTAATACTGATGGCAGCTGATTGATTTTAGCCTTGGGAGACCCTCTGCAACCTGTTTGTCCACACTGGCCACTGTTCCTTTTAGCAGATGAACCTGTACCAATCAATCAACCGCAAGGACAATCAAATTTTGCCCAGTTAATCATTTAATGAGTACCATTGTGGGGAAATCGGCGTATCTTATTATGCTGATTCATCACCTCCACTGTTATTGTCATTCTTTATTGAAATTACCTATGTTATACAAGCTAGGCAATATCATTTCAATATCATCTACAAAAACCAAGGAATTCAAAGTGAACATGGTATCCTTGACTAAATGTCTGGATATTTTGTTGAGTCACCTATTCATTAAACAACAATTTAAAATCTTGACCCTGCAGCTGCCAAACTCAGACACTCTCTTTTCTTCTATTTGCCGTCAACTGCAAAGTTTCTTGAAAATGTCATTATTGTAGTGTGTGCTAGTTGTGTGAAGGATGTTTGTGATGTCAACAGTTGCGCTAATGCCTCTACCTGTAAAGTGGAGAGGATTTTCTGGCCTACTAATGATTGTGCTGTTTGTGTCTTTTTGCACATTAACTCCCCTCTCCGCTGACCACTGCATGCAGATAACTGGGAGCAAAGTTGCGGTAAGTAGCCCATTATTTATTTGGTTTCTGAGTTGTGTACTCTCCATGTATCTGTTCACTTCCCCTATCTCCCTCCGTCTTCCCTTCCCACTGTCTCTCCTTTCGATTTTGGAAGGATGTCGTTGAGCATGTTCCAGAATGTGCAAGTGAGGTCATTTTTATGGCTTTGATTTTTATTTTCAGCCTTGATATTGCTAATGGGCTGTAATTTGGAAGGCTATAAATTGCCTACACAATTCCTGCATGTAAATGGTAGCATGTTTAAATGAGGGATTCAGAAATTATACAGCCCGAAAATAAACTGGGAAGCCTTTTGTTGGTTTTTGCTGTTTCTCTTCTGAAATGGATTGCAGTCAAACACCTATTAGCATTTGAATATTGTAATACCAACAATGAGTGATAGATTTTACACAAATAATCATAATCTGCAATCTAATCTGTTTATTGGAACATTTTGCATCTAAATGACTTTCATTGTTTTCATTCTGTCTTTGAGACAGCACACATACTGAGAATATATCACTTAATAAGACTTGAGACTTGCTTCCACACACAGACACACACACATGCACGCCACGCACACACACAAACATGCACACACTGGACTTATTGAACTGCGGAAAAGATATTAAGTGCATTTTTTTCCCTTTTCACAGTAATATTGGGCTAGTTTAATTTAGTGGCAGTGTTTATAGCTATATATTTGAATTTGTTGTCAACACCCCTGTCTCTGTTTCTAAACAGTAAGGCATGTCACCTCTGTCTTGCAAATGTATGCTCTTGTTTTTGTTGTTGATGTCATTTCACTTTCCCTCCCCCTATTTCCCTCCCTCAACAAATGATCCCAATAATCTGTATAAATACACACTGTGGACAGATTGCCAGTATTTCTTCATTTCTCTACACTGTGTAGCAATCACAGATTTTCTCTTGCAAGTTCTCACAAAGTGGCACCCTATTGCCTTTGTAAAGAGCTGAGCCTGATTTTGAGGGGCTTTTTTGAAAAAAAAAAGAAAAAAAGAAAAGAAAAACCAAAACACTCAGTTATTGCTTTTGCGAGTGTTGAATTGTCACCTTTAATGGTGTTTCATTGCTTTTTTGAGAGCTTCTTAAGGATTAAGGGGACTGTAAAGCTTAACAGGAACAAGGACAAGGTAAAGCAGCACACTGTGACCTGGCCTCTGCTCTGCCCAGGCACCCAGACAAACCTCGCTCTTTGAGGCATTTTACAGAGAGACATTTTGTATCGATTGCTTTTTCTTCTTTGTCAAACTGTTCCTTTGTGTTCGCTTATTTCTGCGGGAAGAGTGGGTTTTTGGCTAGACTTGTATAGATGTGGATGGAGTAGCTCTCGATCAGCAGCAATGGTCACATTGTGTTCAGTAAATGGAATATGACAGAATTACCCCAGCTTGTATCATGACCACTCATCCGAGATGCAGAGGCCTACTTTCCGAAGTTCTGAAAACCATGTCAAAAGGTGCCAAATACTCTAGTTATCAAGAAGTTTCTTCAAACTGAAGAGCATTCTGAACCACTTGACCTGACCTCTATAACCTCTGTGTCGATCCTGCAACAGTTGCCTGCAGAGCTAGCTAACGTAGCGAGAGCTTGGAGCTGTCATTCTTAAAAGCCCCACTCAAGGAGCTTAAGAACCAGGGGGAAAGCGTTTAGCCTGGTTAGCCAGTCGTGGGCTACAGTTAGCTCCCTGCTTGGCTGGCAGATTCCCATTTTCACAGCGTCAGTGTGCCTCTGAGGGAAGGGGCCCTCTCAGTGGTGCTTGGTGGAGGGTGTTGGTTAGGATTGTGTATAGGGAACGTGCAGCACTTACTCCCCTGTCTGGTGCATGAAATCTCTCTGGCACTCCTCTCTAGGTAGACCATGAGATGGGAATAAAGGACTGTGTGAATTGGCTGTATTCCAGTCTGGCCAGTGTGGATGTGCACAATGCTAAATCTCATCTGCCCTCTCCAGCTCCTGGACCGAGTTTGGTAGGAAGATGAAGAACTCACACAGCTGGCTATCAAGAAGCCTGCAGGTAGACAAGAGGAGTTCAGACTGGCCAGACAGCTCTTCTAGGGCACTGGTCTTCAGCAGCCTGTTGACCATTATGACAGCTTTATAGATTTGATCTCTGTAAAGATTGGCTTGATTTACGTCACAACTCAAGCACCACGTTCTAACAACGATCTGTCAGTGACTCCTGCCGTGTTATTGTGAAAGCAGACTTCCCTCCCTCCATCCTACCATTGACAGGCTCTGCAGCTCAGATGGAATGCTGCAGAGAGTAAGGGAGTAAGAGCGCACACCTTACAGAGAATGGGTGTGTGTTCCTTGTGTTGACCTGCAGCAGCCATCTTCAGACCACTGGGAGGTGATCAATATCTATATGACTGGGCAGACCCCTCAGACTGCCTGTTTCCATGGTGACGTGCTGGTCAGCTCTGAGATGTCAGGTGGTGATGGCGTGTGTGTGTGTGTGTGTGTGGATGGGTTTGAGTGCGTTTCTCTGTGTAGGCAAAGAGCACCTCAGTCCTGAGAGATGAGACCAGAGGAGTCCGTGCAGGTGTTAGCTGAGGTGTTATACAGAGCAGAAATAGAAAAGCTTCTGTGTCTTCTGGAAGAATGGAGGAAATTTGTCTTTTAAAATGAATTAGATTTCGTCTTTCCACATGGGTGTAGGAGGTGAAATGTTTCCTCCTGTAAAATGGTGGAGACAAATTTGCAATGATGACCTCTTCTCCAGGGTTTAAAAATATGTTGCTTGTTATGGATGATAAAGCCTCCCCTAGGGCCAATGAAACTGTTGATGACAGAGCAGTGCTTATATGTAGTTGGGCAGTGAGATGTGGTAAGCATGAGAAACAGCGGTCATTCTTGAAGTAAAACACAAGAAGCTGGCATTTGTATTCAATAGAAATACAAATTTCTGATTCAGAATGGCTGTCAGTGAAACGTTGCACAACCTTGTAGATTAAGGGATGTTTTCCTTCACCACATTAATTCTCAGTTGTTTGTGCTGTTGCCTCATAGCATGAAGGCCCCGGGTCCAAATCCACCACCATCAAAAAACATGTATATTACTATAATTCTTCTGTCATTGCCCTTGACCAAGACACTGGCGCAGACCTGGAATTAGTCCTTGGGTGTTGCACAGATACTGCCCACTGCTTTTAGTAAGTAGAATTGGAGACTGAATTTCCCTACGGGGATTAATAAAGGTTAACTTGACTTATCACATGTAATCAAAAATAACCAGATAACTGCTGAAGAGAAATCTACAATCATACATGTTTCTACTCATACACACAGGTCAGTGGCGCTCAAATCCAACAAGAAATCAAACTAATATTTTCATGTCAAACCACGAGTCATTTGTCAAAATATGCTGAAGTATTTCAAAAGTCAAACATCAAGATATAGGCAGGTCAACTTGTGATTACAAAAATCACACAAAAAAAAAAAAAACACAGCAAAAAACAAACAGTAAAACCTAACAATACAGACAGTAACTACCTCATAAGGTTGTATTCTTTAATCACGGCCACATCTGTTTGAGACTGACAGGTTCATCCTTACTGCAAGCAAGCAGGTGCTCAAACTCCCACCTGTCTTGAAAACACCTGTTTTCTACTTTTCCACTTTTGGCTTGCTTGTCAGGAGGAGGAGAGGGTGGCGGCACACACAGGTGTTTCATGGTGCTAATGGTGCATGATGTTGCAATGCATGCTGGGGTTTGTAGTATCTGCATTTTGGGCTATATGGAACCAGCCAGTATTAAGAGAAAGTCAGTGATTTTGCAGGCTGGATGTAATTGTACTACGGGCCTAATCTGGACTGCTTGCCTTGAGTTTGTCATAATGTGGTCTAAAGAAAGAGGAATGGAGAGATGAGGGGAGTAAACAAGACGTTATCAGCAAGGCAAGAGGATTGCAAGTCATCCAGGTGTGGAAAGAGTGACAGAGAAAGAGAGAGTTGCATGGATGTGAGGACAAACAGTCGCCCACCTCCTCTTTTTGTCTAACTTGTTGCTCCTTCACTGTGCCAAGAGCTTACGAAGGACCTTTAAAAAAAAAAAAAAAAATTAAAAAAACATACGGTGTGCCTGAAAGGAAATCAAGGCCCCCCTCCTTCATTCCCCTCTTTACCTTTTAAACCCACATGCCTCAAAAGACTTTTTGTTTCAAGCAAGCTATTTAACTGGGTGCTGAGGGTTGAGCAGATTTGATGTGGCACATGTCCTTGGTGCTTTAAAAGAACGGCAATGAAAAATGAATCAATAGCATGTGTCTCCCATGCCCTCAGCCAGTGTTCACCATAGATTCCATCTTAAATTAAGATCAAGGAAAATGCTCTGGAGGGGACTGTTTGAATAAGATGTTTGATTGGCTGAAAGTTTCCTTTGCTGTACAATTGATGGACATAAAAAGTTGTCTAGGACTGAGACGATAACAGAGGTTTTAGTTGACAAACTAATGTTGAATGTTAATGAATGCTAATGTATCTTTAGCAAATGTGTAGTCTATTTGTACTGAAGCTTTTAATGGATATAGACTGAAAATGTATCACTTCATCCACTCATATGCTTTTTTATTCCTTATTTTATTGATTATTCTCCTTTGGTAGGGATTCAGCTTCTTGCTCAAAGATACTTCAGCAGGACAGATGAATACATGCGATATAAGAATAGAATATATATGAATACTCGTCACAAGGTTTACAGAATACTTTCAGAAGGATAAGAGTAAACAAACCCAGGACTGAATGAATACCATTCGTTTGTACATCACTGATCATGAACTCGTCATCTTTGAGCTTATGCCTCACAGCCTGAATTAATGTGAACTTCATGAACTTCTGTTGTTTTGCCACTAGAGCAGCACTTAATACTGTGAGCAGAGATGAGTTGTTATGCTTCTTCCATAGGGGGATGGCGATCATCAGTCATAGCAGAGTTGCCTAGACCTCAGCCAAAATTACAAAAGAAAAAAAGAAAAAAAGAAAAATAATTATAGTGTCCACCACCCCAAGCCCCTTTAATTTATATTTATATTTCAATATAGTTAGATTTTAAGCAGATACCGTTTTGCATATAATTTAGGTGCTTTTCTGTGAAGAATTAATTTAGAAATGTCATGTGGGATGTGATTGATTCATTTGTCATCCAATCTGTAGACACTTTTATAAAGGGTTAACTTCACCTCTCTATTTGTAAGAATTCTGAGAACTCATATTGTGTTTGGGAAGGCGAGGGGATTTAAATAATAGTGCCTCACAATTAAATCAAACTGTATTGTACTGGAGCACCCATTTCAGTCTCTTGACAAACCTTATTATTGCCAACTTTCTCTACTCTTATGTCTTGAAGACAGCCTTTTAAAAATCTTTTGAAATATAGAAAAGTGAAAAAGTTTGATAACGACTAACACAGGGATATATCTTAACATATCTAACATGACCTACTGCTGTTTGAGTTAGAAGTGCAATCTCCTCAGTGTCATTTTTCACATAATGCTGTTCAACGTCATGGTATAAAGAAGTCAACTTTGCACATTATGCTGAATGGCTTGTCTTCATGCTTTCATGGCTGGGTTGACCTTTCCTTGCTGTGGAAGAAGCAAAGGTTTAACATGTTAAAAAAAAAAAAAAACATAGCTAGCAATGATAGGGGGCGGACTGTGTGGGAAGGATCAAGTCAACACCAGCTCCCACAGGGATGAAACAGAAAGGTCCCTTCTATCCTTTCTTCCTTCTGTTTCTTTTCATTTTTTCTTTTCTTGTCTTCTTCATTCAAACATTTCCTCTCACCTGTATTATACAACATATGTCTTTTCAAAGGCAGAAACAATCAGTCCTCCTCTATCAAAAGGGGAGAGCTGGATCTCATTATTGTGAAGGGAACATGAAAGGCTGGAGTGGTCACAGTATGCTGATATTGGATTGAAAGGAGGCTATGGCAGTGCTTTATAGTCGCTCTGAATTTGTGTATGTGTGCATGCATGCATGCTCGTGTGTCTGTGCATGTGGTAAGTAGCTCTGTTATTTTCCCTGCAGTTCCATTAGTCTTGTGTATGATAGCTTAGATTTTGATATTGTGTAGGAGAGAGATAGAGTTTGATGGAGTGCATCTTAGAGAAGGGGAGGGTGAGGGAAAATATGCAGGATTTTTAGTTTTGATTATTGCGTATCTGTGAATTTTATATTTGTATACGTGATATACAGCTGTGTGTGCGTATGAGCACAATCCCACTATATTAGATGGACCAGTGATGGTGCTTGTGAATACTGCCTATGCTCTCAGTTGTACATCTCTCCCCCACAGCTCTGTCACACACTCAACGGCACTGCCGGCATTGCTCAGCTCGGCAGGAGGCTCCTGCAGGGCCGCATTAGGCTCCATAAACTTTATAGCATATTTTTACAACCCACCTCTCTGTATGCATCCACCATCACTTCCCATCACATCTGCTTTAACTGTTCACACAGCTGTGAAATTCTGTGTATCCCTATGTTTTATGGTTGCCCACTCCTCCAGTCACTCTAGATTTCTTTATTTGCATCTTTTGCTTTTTGATTCGCTTCTCCACATCTGTGTATATTTAGTAAGTTATTTGCTTTGGTCGATGGAGTTGTCTGCTTTTTCTAGATTTGATCTCTGTGAAATGTGGGCTGTGTCTGAGTTTGTCAAGATTTGCATGGGGAATGTTGGTGGTAGGTGATGTGATCTTGCTTTTTCGTACATAACCTTGCCAGCCTCTCTCCTGTTGTGCATTTTCCTGTCCATATCAAATACAGTGTGACTTAATAATAACAGATGACATGTGGATATGCCTTACTCTGTAGGGAGTGTTCACATGTATTTGTACATACAGCCTACTGATTCAAAACATCTCTGGCAACTGAAACTGCATGGATGAGGAGGAGGAGGACAAAGAGAGGCGGCAGTTCGCAGGGACTTACAGTCAACGTGAGGCGAAACCAAAGTTGTTCTAGCTGTGGGGCTTGTAGAGAGCCACATTGATGGCCTGTTTATAATCCCCTCTACTCTTCCAGTAAGCCTACCAGGCCCTGTGGGATCCCCCTCTGCTCAGCCAACTAGTTCACTCAGCAAAACAGAGTGCTAACAAGGTATAGGCTCCCCCCTATCAGCTTCGATGCCTTCATAGCACTGTCATAGTTGGACGCACAAGAGTAAAGCCACATAATCACCTCATCAACAGCCAGCTTCCCAACTGATTCCCTAGACAGCTCTCCACTGTAATGATTGGTGACATGATCAAGGCCAGATCACTTGCTGTGTTATTGTCTGGCTTGCAGTTTTGTTTTTTAAAGAGTTCCCAGGAGAGATGGGCCACTGTCTTAAAATGGCATCCTTCAAGTTTCATCACTTTTTCTTTTGTATGTTCTCCAATGTGCCCTTGCAGAGCACTTAAGGAAAAGAATAAGGACTGAGTATGTCATTAGGGATATTTTACAGCACTGTTGATGGCATTGGATCTTAAGTTTTATCTGCCTTGTTGAGGGTATATCACTTTCATTGCTATGAACATAGTTGTTGGTCATTGATGCCTCCAGTTAGATAGAGGCAGCAATGACTGCAGTTCTAAAGCATTTATTGTAATACTGAAGGCCAGCACTTGGTGGCAGTGGATGCCCATTGAATTGGCCATCCAGTGCAGTGCACAGGGGCTGAAAAGCCACGACTGCCATGGAATTGACCTAATGGGTTTCTCTCAGCCTGCGTAGCTCACCACTATGTCTGCCACTAATGCCATTTGTTAGAAGTCTGATCTTTAAAGTGGAGAATAAGTGTGAAATGGCTCAACAGCATTCAAATGGATCTGTCTTCTCTGATCAATACTTTCACCCTCTAAATGCTGACTGGAAGGTGGAAAAAAAAGAAGGAAAAAGAACAGATTCATCATTGTTATCTTTCCTGTGTACAGATTTAAAAGTGCGGCCACCTCTGACATGGCGGTAGACAGGCAGCCCCTAGCGGGTCCACTCTGCTTTTCCTTTTAACGCTTCACTTGCACAATCAGGGCCTCTGAGAAACCACGTATAACCTCGCCTGCTATCGACAAGACCTCACTATTGACCACACTTTTATGCAATCAGACTTGAATTATTTATCAGACGGGAGCCATTGTGATGAACAGATGCAGTCCCTAGCTAACAACACATCGGTCATGCTTGGAGAGCCACACCATTTAAATCACTATCTTTCCTCCCTCGTTTTCGCTGTACATCCCTTTTCTACATTCTGCCCATAGACTGACACCACATCACCATCTCACACTTCTTATTTATTCCACTGCAGTTGCTTCTCCTCAGAGATGCGCACACTAAACCTCTATCTCTTTTCTGACCCTATCCCTCCATGTGGGCAATATTTGCTTATTGACTTCCTGCGCTCTTGACATGACACTGAATCAGAGCCACACATGTGCAGTGCTGAGACATGTTCTGGGCTGGCTATGGCTTTGTTTGCCCAGATTATTTTTCACCTTAGACATCAATGACAGAGAGTGGCGGAAAGGCACATCTCTGCTCCTCCACACATAGTCTGCTCGCTATCTCCAGTTCCTCCACCTTGTCCCTCAGCTCAGGTGCCCTCACTTACATGCTGCATCAATTTTTGATGCACAGCCATATGGCAGTCTTGTTTTTTTTCAGGTCTGTGCCAAATAAATATGAGTAAGATTTGAAAAAAAAAAAAAAAAAAAAAGTCCCCATCTCTTTTAGCTGATGATTTGACACAGGTTATATAGATTATTGGCTCCATCAATTGATGTACAAACCATATCGTGTACTTCTTTAGAATGGAGCCAATTACTAGATACTGGCCCAAGGCTGATTTGATGGTGGATGTATCGTGTTCCAAATGATGATGTCCTTGATGTTGAATATAGACCCAGCGGGTGAGCTGACATCCAATCATGTTGAGGGATGACTGACCCGTATCTTTATGTCCTGAGTGGTGCTGAGAGATGATCTTTTCTTTTTTTTTTTCTTAAGGCTGATTGGGCAACCGCTATCTTCACACCTGAGAAGCTGGCCTTGGATCAAACATAGTCTGCCACAGGATATGATAAAAACACAGGACCTTACAATGCAGACCCGTGATGTGTGTAATTACGCAGTCATTTAATAAGACAAGCAGCAAATTCACTGTCATGTGTGAGGTGTTTTTCTTCCTTCCTGTCAAGATTTCCCATGTTAGCTTTCAGTTGGCTGTCTCTGCTGCCGACGGGTGTTGTTTGCTAGATTGTTTGTGTGTCACCTCTCATGTCTCAGTGTGAGGAGGAGGAATTTGCTACCACAAAAGAATGAAATGAAGAGGAAAAAAGTTCCTTCCAAGCCTTGCAAGTAGAACAAAAGAACAGAAAAAAAAAATCTTGATGTTATTATGCCGGCAACATCTTCGGAGCTTCTGATATAAATGAACTAAGGGTTCTAAAATTGTCATTTGAATTATGCCTTTCATCTCCCCATGGTTTTTAGTGAAGCAGTTCAGCCCAAGTCTCCAGTGAATGTTTTTTCCTCCCCTGTTTGCATTTCTGAACAAGCGCCATAACTGTAATGAATTCTATTATTTTAAAACCAATTACTGTTAGTTGGGAGCTTTTTTTCACCGCCGTTGTCTTGCTCTCTGTGGAATAGTGCTGCTGCAGTGTCGGCTGCACTCAAACCTGATGGTATTTCTTTCTGTTCCCCTTACCGCCCATACTAATGTAGTTTGCTGGTGTTACTATACCTCCCCCATACACATTATTATCTTTCCAAAGGATAGAAAATTTAAAGGAATCAGAGAAATAAATGAATTTTATGGTATTTTATCTGTTCAGTAGCACAATGTACCTTGTGAAATCAATTCAAAAAAGTTAATACAATGTTTGAAATAGAAGATGCTTGAAAGGAAATACATTTCAAATTGTTGTCTCTTGATCTTTACCTTTAGGCTTACGATATTAAAATGAAAATCAGTGCAAAGTAAAACTTGAAGAATTTTTCAATTCTTTGTTATGTTTTAAGAGAGTTTTCCATCAAAAGCAATGGAAATGGGAAATGATTTAATAGAATGAATAGAAAAAAAACTCACAAGGACTACAGAGTGGAATTCTAATAATGAACATCACCCTGAATTTAACAATAATATATTTATGCAAAATACAACATGGCATTATATAATAAATGTGACCTCAGAACCTCTTAAGCTTCTTTTCTACAAGGGCTTAAATTCTCTGTAGGTGCAGATGCTATCTGTAATAAAACTAATGATTCATGATTTACATAAAAGAAAGGGATTCTATTGTGCACAGAGAGAAGAGACATACGCATGGGATAGAGGGACTTGTGATTGGAAATTATTATTATTATTTTTTGTCTTATCCCTTTTTCCCCATTAGATGTAATTAATGCTTCATTGGTCTAACAATTGCGTGTCTTTTAAGCTCACATTAGACCACACAATGCTCTTTGTTCATGGTAATTATATTTATTCATGATTACCAAAGACGTGTACAGACACTCTTACAGACACTATTACCAAGTTTCTGTTTGACACTCTGCTTCATTATTTCTTTTTCTAAGCATGGGACTAATTGGATCTCGCCTGCCTGCTTTGTCACTGTTTGGAGGTGGACTTTTTTGTTCATATTTTTTTTTCCTCCTTCTTTTTTCCCTTTTCTTTCCTTTTTCTGTCTTTCTTTTTTTTTCTTTCTTTTTTGTTTAATAATTTTAATGGGTTCAATAGAGGCCACTTTTACCCAGTTTCTTGCATCAACAGTGTGCTATTTCAACATCACAGGAAGTTGTGATGAACTCTGTAGTGCTGCACAATGGTCCTTATAGTCTACTCTAGCACACATGCACACACTGGAGGTAAGCAAAAATGAGAGGGAGTGAGACACATTCACTCATTAAAAGCCATTCTGCCATTTTGCCCTAAACATTGATTTATAGCTTATTTAATAAACTGAAAGGTTACCTCAAAGCAGATTTTCTCCATAATTGACCAATTTCCGCGCTGCTCGATAAGCATTCGTGTCAAGCTGAGACGCTGAGGTATTTCTGTCTCTCACATATTCTCTATCTCTCTGTCAAGCATTACAACTGATATGAAGCTGACATGATTAGTTGTTAGAAGAGATATGAAAAATTCAACATGTTGTATTTTGGCAGTTAATGGGGCGGGGTCCAAAACCTGGGCCCAGTGGCTGCTGTGTTAGTTAGCATCTCTGAATGTGCTCCTAATTAGCTCACTTTGCCCAGCAGCTGTCTGCTATTAGGGCCCTTTGTTCCAGATGTTATCTCATTAGAATGGCATTGATCATCCTAATGACTCTAGGAGAGATGATTGGTCCACATTAGTGTGACCCACTTGCTTCCCCTCTCCCCGAGGTCAGACCACAATGGTTTCACCCATCCGTATGTTCAGTCGACAGGTTAAGTATGGCGACCATTTTCCGCAGTCATGGTTGCTTGCTTGTGTGTGTGGAACGCCAGTGAGTGGGGACAGAGAATGACTCAGAGGAGAGAGCTGTTTGCTAGCTGCAAATGGGGCTAATTTGTGGATGAACTTGCACATTAGGCGCATTTTTAGTGTTTTATCATTAGGCTAATACTTAGTGTATACAGTTCTCGGTCTTTGAATTGGGGTGCTAGTGTCATTGCACAAATGGGTTTGCTTTGTAAAGGAATGGATTAAGGTTTTGAATTAGATGTTTCTCTTTGCTCCACATTACGTTCCACTTTGAGGTTGAGGGCTATCAATTTGTCTACCAGTTACCTTGTCTGTGAAAGCAAGGCTTTCTGAAGGCTATGTCGGAGCAAGGATATTTGATATTGTGTGTGTTTTTATTCAGAATATCTAATAGAAATACGATTCAGTATTCAGAGCCATTGGTGGCTTTGAGTGGTCTCATTCATAATATTCTACATCCAAGGCTTTCCGTTTGTTTTGTGTGTATATGTTTTCTAAATAGGTTTAGAGTGTCTGTCTTCATATGTGTGGAGGCGGTGTTGCCGTGGTGGGAGGAGAGGGGATGTTCGAGTCCTGATCTCACTCCTTGGTTTTGGTCTGAGTATCTTTGTGCCCATATGAGGCTTTACCAGGGCATCACTGACAGCTGAGAAGCAGGCAGCTCCCTCCTCTGCTGCAATGAGCACAGGAGAACAGAGAAATCTGTGTGTCTCATCCCTCCCTTTGTTTCCCCTCTCTGCCTGGGTTGCAACTGGACATCTCACAATTCTGCGAAACCAACGAGGCATTCTACATCCATTCTGGGGGTGGGGGTGGGGGGGTGGGGGTGTAAGGGAGAGACAGACAGAGAGAGATGGGTGGTTGAGAGGAGGCTGGGATAGAGAGAAAAAGAGAGAGAGCAAGAGAGGAGTATATGGGGAAAGTGAGAGAGTCCAAGATAGGGAGCAGTGAACTGTCTTATTGCACTCCTCCAGCTTGTCCCTCCCTCTCAGTAGTCAGCAGTGTAACTAATCCTGACTAGGCCGATTCCCCCGCACTACAGTGTGAAGCTACCTTCTGCACCACAATGTGCCTCTGTGGTCAGCTCATTCTCTATATGGCTCCTTGTGTGGCAACATTTTTCTCTCTGTGTGAGCACCTCAAGCATTAACTCGACACCACAGTTTTATACTTGGGACTCAAATGTGTTGTAAAATAACCATTCTTAATTGCATCCATCTCAGTGGCTCTATCTTCATTTTTTTAGGCTCCACGGCCTAATGAAAACAGAGAGGCATCAGTTTAATTATAATGTACTCGCTTTGTATCGGGGAGAGATTGTTTTTATTTGGAGCTCTAATGAATTTCTCATCAGTTTGTTATTAACATCAGGCTATCTTAAGCTCAAGTGGGGAAACAGCCAATTACATGGCTTTGTTCTCCCTGATGGACAAGTATTTGTTCCTCTGTAGAGAGAAATAACTTGTGAAAATGCTAAGGGAAAAGAGAGCTACATCTCCCTGCCAAACAATTTTCCACCTCAGGTGAAGAGGAATGTGCATATGCCATTTCATGTAAAAATCTTTATAGTAATGCCAGCTAGGTGAGCTTTTCATGTAACAACTGATTTCTTCAATAGCCCAGATTCCTTGAGAATGGTGATGTGGGTGGCTGCAATAATGGCTTAATCTATACACAGAGCATCAAAGCTGTACTGGTGGTGTTATGGATGAATCCAGCCTAGTCAGCTGCATGGAACATAGCATTGGCAAATTAGCCCATTGTGTCTTTTTCCTCCTCAGTTCAAATTGAGCTATTTATAAACTGGCTGCATCAATACAGTTTATTCCTTTGTGGGGATGAGTGGATTGGGGGGAGGGGTGAGCAGTCTGACACATAATGATAAAAATTTGACATTCTTACCCATGACCCTGGCTGCATATGGCATGGTTTTCTTATCCCAAAGCCCATTTGGAACTAATCTAATGGGATATGAAGGGAACATAATGATGTGTGGGGCCTTGTTATTTGCCTTTGTTCACAAAACACTTCCCTACTTTATTGCATTTTACGGTTGGAGGGCTCGAACACTCATATTATGGCTTTGTAAATGGGAGTCAATAAATTACCCTCTGATTAAAGATGATGCCCTCACTTTAGGTGTGAGAGCCATTCGCTATGCATGGTTAGCATGAGTCTTTTCGAGTGTACTAGTTTAATCACTCTAATTTCTCTTCCATTCTTGCCCTCTTCACCTCCATCACTCTCTGACTTGTGCCCGACAGTTGAACATGGCACAAACATTTTTGAAAAGCTGAGTGATAGAAAGCAGTTGGGATAGGGAGAAGCACCACCAAGATATATTATACCTGTTGCCTGACTATAAAATGAAAAAAAAAAAAAAAAATTAAGATGGAAAGCAAAGGAGAACATGCATTTTAAATCAGCCTCTCCCATTCATTTAATGTCTCTGTCTCTCTATCTCTCAGATAGGTGTAGACGTTATTCGCACAGCCTCTCTCCTTCTCTCTCTCTCTCTCACACACACACACACACACACACACACACACACACACACACACACACTTGTATTATAGTACACGTCCTTTTTCTGCCTACAGGCCCAGACGAGCCTCAAAGTCTCGCTCCCTTTGAGCTGGACTTGTCTTTTTATGTATCACTGAACGCTTGCTCTTGCCCTCTCTCCTCCTTGTCATACAGGTCATGCTTGACCTGAGTTTTGTAAACGTGTCAATCACTTCCAGATATGCAAATACACATCTGTAGTGTCACACAAAAAATGTTTCTTCAAAAAGAAGGCTTTTCAAGAGTGAAGAAAAGTTTTCTCATTCTCAAGGTATTACAACTCAAAAAGTAAAATAAAATTAGGTGCAAAGTGCATGAAATGCTCAGCCCACAAAGGACCATGTAGATTTTAAGTTTAAGTTTTAAAAAAAAAATCTACAAAAAATGGGCAAATGCAACACTTGTTGGGTGCTTTTTTCTGGTACTGTAGTTATAAGTAACCTGTCAACTGAAATATAGAGTACCCTTAAGTTTTTGTTGAAATGTTCCCTTGAATGTCATAGGGTTTGTAAGATAACACTCAGTGAAATTTTCCAAACTACTTTGGAGAAACGGGTGATTGTGGTAAGGCATTCAGTGTCATTGGCAACTGTAGATAAAAATGTAATTGTTCCATTTTACATGTATAAACTTTTTTTCTGTATCAGCTAAATTAGCATTCCCCCCCAATTATCCTTCTAAATCTGTTGACAAAAATAGTGGATTGATTTTATTTACTCAAGAAAAAAATGCAAATGTGTTTAAGCCTCCTTAAAACCCAAAAAGCCCTGCAATGTTTACGTCGCGTATAGTTATTTAAACTCTGCCACTTAATTACTTGTGGTCTCTTTATCTTATTCATAAATGCAGCTCTTCATTGAAAACTAAACTGAAGTTTTGGGCTTTAGGAAAAACAAGGATGTGGTAAATAGCAAAACAGATGGTCCAGGTCTGTTGACAGCTTCTTTATGCATGGCAATAGCAGAAGAGAATCATACCCCATTTCTGCTGACCTCCTTGCTTTGGGAAAAACTGCTGATACCCTCCTACCTCCCACCCCCCAGTTTGTTTCATGCATCTTCAAACCTCAGTCACACTGATTGATACACTGTGGAATAGCCTCAAGCTTCATTTTCACATGAAAACCGTACAAGTTCCCAAAAGCACAGAAGTCTCGCAGGCCATTATAGGACTGGAGAAGCACAAGCCATGCAAGATAATAATCTGTTTAAACCCCTGTCCCGACGTCCACCCCTGCCCCATTCTCTTATGTTCCATTAATGAATGAGAAAATAAAATATCAAAGCAAAAATAAATGAAATTTTATGTGGCGACGATCATTTATTGATTATATCTGGATCCAATGTGGGATGTGATATAATTCAGATATAGCAGCATAAACAGTCTGCTGTTGTTTTTTTGAAATGCAGAGGAATATTACATTTTGCTTAGCTGGGGACATTGGAACGGATTTGAAGATGGAAATGCGAGACCATGAGCAATTCTCCATGGGTCTTTCCCCTGTCCTCACAGTTTTCTGTGTTCAGGATAACACATCTGCGAGCTAATTTATTACCAAAGATAATGAATAATACGTGGATTTCTCTGGAGGCACTGCAGTTTTCGTTTCAGGGGGATATGACACCTAATAGACATTCCCATTGTACACTGTATGTTTTCTTCAATGGCTGTAACACCACAGCAGTTAAATTACTGTGTTCTGTAACAGTCAGTTTCTCATGTGCCTATAAAGGTTTTTCTCTCCGGGGCTGAAGGACTAAATTAGAATTGTTCCAAAGCCATGCAGTACAGGTGTGGTATTCCTAGTAGAGACTGCTCTGTCAGGCTTAAGTCCCACCACCTGTGTCTAGTGTAGTCCCATGGCTGGGGGAGGGTTGGAATGAAGGGGGTGAAGGGGGGATAATGAGGGCATGGGATGGGCCCAGGGGTGGCCAAGAAGACCCGGCCAGGTGGATCTGCCTGTTGTGCTAAGCCTCCTGTCTCACCCCATCCTCAGTAGCATCCTTTGACTTGTATAATACATCGTGTTTCCTTCTGTGGAATGTGGGTGGACCAGCAGCAGTTGCCACATACTAATCAACATCAGAGTCTGAGTGGATTAAACCTTGAGGGAGTTGCGTGGTGATCAAGCATACTCAAGCGTACTGATGGTCAAGTTTAATGTTGTAAGGGGTATTCACATGGTACCAGTAATGCCATGCACCCTTGGCACATGTGGTGGAGAGGGCTAGAATTTACATGTTTACCTATTGAGGCCACAGAATAATAGGAGATGAGCTCATTTGAGTTTCACATGAGCCTAATTTTAGTCAAAATGGAACATATCATAGAATTTGTTCAATGGCAGTTTTTTCAGCACCATGGACTCTCCAACCAAGATACGTACATGGCAGAGCACTGCTACTGGGATGCTTGTGAGGTGCTTTTCCAATTTCTTTCTCCTCAGCAAATTCTGTCTTGGTCTTCTTTTATAGATGGGGCTCAAGGTGTTTGTTGGTATACTGTCTCAATAAAAGCTCCCTTGCTGTTTTTGTCTTCATTTGTACCCACCATCATTTTGTCCTTGTTTCCTTGTCAGGAACAGCAATTACAACCATTCCTCAATGCAGTGAAAGATAATAAATGATTTGCAATGGTGTGAATAGAGAAACTGCAATTACATTTGGTTGGCCTTGGGGGTATGGGGTAGGGGTGGGGGTGTGACATGAATGGTTTGTTTTATTGGGTTCTGTGCTTGATGTCATGGTTTGGATTGAGCTGTGTAACAATAAACTGAGAAAAAAATATTTTGTGTGTGTGTGTATAGTAGTGGTGGCCTAGGTGACTGTCCTTGGCACAGGCCTTTGTGTGGGAGTTGAGGGAGAGGGAGCCAGCTCTGGTGAGCACGTGCCTACAACATCATCAAAACGAATGTGTTAAAAGTCATTAAATGACACTCAACTTAATCATTCTTTTACATTATATAATTAGGACCCAAGGCTGCTGTCGCTTGGCTTTTGGCCACAAGTTGACTGGTACTAAATTAGCCTGGATGACTTCTTCATTAATACATCCGCAGCTGAAAAATAGCACCTACGTCTCATATTGAACAGTCTTCAGCAATAATTGATGCCTCGGATATTTGAGTATGCAGCCTCAAACTTCGAGTTAATAAGTAGCTTAAGTTGTGCAAGCATCATGATTTAACCTTAAGTTTGGGGAGCTACTGGTGGATTCTTAAAGCAGGAAACATAGCTGTTACAAACACTGGAGTTGTCTGCACATCTATGCACTAGCTCGCGATAGTGTGACAGATGTCACAGGACAGATTGACGTTTCATGTATATACTGTCATAAGCTTCTACACAGGCGTGAAGACGTTTGTCATCCATTGCTATGCTTCCATTCTCAGCTCCAAGAAGGCATGCACCCAGTGTTGTTTACTTGCTGTCAACAGCTTACACCTAGCAGTACAATTTTGTTAACGAATATAGATTGACTCTTGCTTGTCAAATGACATGCCAAACTGTGCAGTAGCTGCTACCTGTACCACCCTCCCTCTTTCCCCCTGCCACACACACACACACACACACACACACACACACACACATTCTTGCCCTCTCTCTCTCTCTCGCTCTCATTCTCTCTCTCTCTGCTGTAGGGAATGTTTCCATGCTGGGGTTGATGTTTGGACTACATATGTTTATTAGTGCGTATGTGAGAGAGGAAGAAAGAGAATAGCAAAGAGAGCAAGAAAGGGAAGCGAGAAATGGCATTCTAAAAGTGTATCTATATGCATATGTTTGTGAGTGTATGTGTTTATGTGAGCACAGTGATGCTGCGGGTACAGAGCAGATGTCTGTCATTCTTCTGCTCTAGTCCCGCCTCTATAAATAGAAGTCTATGCGCGCTTCAATTCCTGGGGGGCTTTGTACTCTTCTCCCTTTTTTCTCTTCATCCTCATCCCCTGCTTCGTTACTCAACCCCCTCCTGTGACTCCTGTCAGACTGTCTTTCCATTTATCAAACGGCCACATTAGGATGTTGCATCATTACTTAAGAATAATTAACTCTGACATGGAGCACCCTCATGTACAGTACAAACAGTCATTACTGTATGTTATCCCATTCTTCATCCTTCATGTCTCCATTGGAATACCTTATCCTTCAAGCTTGCATTTTACCATTTGTTTCTCAAAATCCACCTGAGTGATTTGATATGTTTATCTTTGTAGGCCTATGTCCTTCTTACTTTTTATGAAATTGATGGGTTCCGCCCAGTTTCTGCTTTAAATTACCTCACACTAGGAAACGTAACACTGACCACCCAACATAACCATTTCTGAAAGACAAGAAATAATTTTGTTCTCAAGGAGCCTTCGCTGCTTGTTTATAGGTTGTATAGGCATGAGCAAATAGCAGAGAATGGCAACTTTTGACTTGTAACTGTCACTCAGTCAGACAGCATCAGGTCTTGAGTTTCCTCACCATCCGTTTCTGTAGAAAGTCACAGTTTAAGGCTGGATGATGGTTTGACACTTTGAATTAAGTCCAAACTAACCAGCCAAATCTGATGGATAAAGCTGTCTCTGCTAAGAGTGCTGCATGAAGTGCCTGTCACCCTCGACCTGCTTAGTTTACAAGCCTGATATCCCATATGTGTTGTCATTGTGTGGATTCACAGAATTTCCAGTAAATTTCCAGAAGCTTTATGGAAACTTTCCATAGGAAGTTACGCTGTGAAATTTGGAAATTTTGTTTTGTCATAAGCAGACATGCACGCAAACTTTAAAATTTGAAAAATGACATTTTTGACTTTGAGTAGAACTTAAATCGATTCTAACATTGAACAACAAAAATATGAATGTTGAGTAAAATACCCATCCCCAAAACAAAATAAATAAATGAAAATAATAAAATGAACGCATTTTGCTCAAGCTTCACTAGCCTCTGGATTCTGCATTTTTTTTTTTTAACTATGTTTAAGTTGCCTGTGGTATGCTAGCCTGCAGTTTTGCAAATTCCATATGTTCCCGTTAATTCCTATGGAAAGCTTCCAACTTTGAAAATTCCTGGAATATTACAACCCAAATCACAAGTGGTATTTATGCTGATGTGTTGCAACATGATTGATGATGAGCTATTATGATGTAATGCATACATGATAGGAATGTGAAAAATCAAGGAGGTTGTTAGGTAAAAAGAGTTAAATATGCTAATGTCACCTCACTGATTTCAAGTCAGTTTTACAGCACTATCTTTAAATCATGGCTTGAATCAAATATTTGGAGCGAACACATTCTAAAAGAAGAGACAGCAGCATGTATAGATTTTATTAAATGTTTCTTTTGACCAGGGAGTCCTATACAAAATGTTCCAGGATCATCATGAAAATATAATTCATCGTTTCTCCTTTGATGAAATGATCCATTTCCACACAATTTTCTTGGCTCATAAGTTGATTTGAATCCTAAATCTAAATAATGGCATTTGCCAAGTGTTTGCCTTCCAAATAATTACCATCAAGTGGGACGTGACGGCAGGAGGCTCCAAGGGCTGATAGGAGCTCATCAGGGAGGCCAGCCATTTAGTCCAGTTCACATAAAGACAGCCTGCTCTCCCTCAGGTCCTCCTACCCACACCCTGAGATGCTGACTGTGGGGTAGTGCTAATTAACATAATGAAGATGAGGTTTCTGCTACAGTTGTCTTTAACAGTGGTCAGGTGTGCCACTGTGGTGGCAGCTTCAGTGTGTCTGGCTGCATGCCAGTTTGGCTTTCCCCCCTCTGTTCACCTTTTTAAAAAAGCTTTTCATTGTAGCTTTTTCTCTGAAAAGGGATTTTTCAGGTGTGCCCTGTGGTTCACCATGTAGTGCATATACCACTTACTCCTGAGGCTAATTTAGCCGCAGGGGCCTGGGTTCAAATCCAGCCGTGACCCTTTGCTGCACGTCATCCGCTGTCTTTCCTGTCTCTCTCTAACGTGTCTGTCTAATAAAGCAGAAACTTCCAAAAAATAACAATCGCAAAAAAATGTGTTTTATGTATTGGACATTCTTCTGGCTTGCTGCATTTGTTTTTTTTTTTTTGTGGCTTTTTTGGTTCAGTGAATTACTACAAATGTACACACAATTACTATGTACCATTAGAAAAGACAATAACTTTGACTTTGAGTAAAGCTGGTTCTTGTATTTTTCTACAGCTGCCTTCATACCACTCATAACTCTCAGAAATTTCCCTGATAATATATTAGTTAATAATATATTATTTCTCTTATTGCTGCTTATTATTAACTCAGTGGGAATTTAAAGAAAAGCAAAAAAAAAAAAAAAAAAAAAGATCTCCCTCGGTTTAGCTAATTGCCTTTATAAGGCCTCAAAGTAGCAATGACTTGACCATAAAGGAGGAGAGCAGAGAAGGTAATTACTGTGTGGAGGTCTTTTTTTTTTTTGCAATGGGGAAAAAGACAATGGAGACGGCATCAATAAGGACAAACTCTCCCCAACCTTTTCCTTACACAACCTTTAATGAAGACCTTTGCTTTTGGCTTAGATGGATGGCGGCAGCTCAACGAGAGAGAATGCGCAAGAGGCAAGTAGATGTTTGTTTAGGGCCAGCTCACGGTGGATATATTGGAATGGGAGTAGGCCTGTCTGATAGGAGGACGCATTAAGACCGGGGTGATTAAGGAACAGAGTTGATGGAAAACGAAGTGGTATTGACAAGTCTTTGTCTTCCCCTGGTTTCCCTTGTGCCTACATTGATGCCCCTGGCTAGTCTCCTCTAGGCTAAGCTACCCGACTGGATTCACAAAACTTAAGAGGGATTGATCGTTCTGCAGCAATTTTCTATACAAGCCCAGGCCAGCAGATCGATTTTGCAGAGCAACTTTAGGAGTGGTGGTCTTATGTTTGTATTACTGTTAATCATTACTCTCCTGGACTTTTATCTCGATCATCGGTGCTTAAGACCACAGTGTATCATTGATGTCCTGGGCATGAGCTAGCAGGTATTTTTTTTTTGTTGTTGTTTTACATTCCATCATGCCATATTTATTTGCAAATATGTATGTACATATACATGCCATCCTTCTCCTGCAAACACACACACACACACACACACCACCACCACCACCACCACCACCACCACCACAAACCCATGTCTGTCTCCTTCCCTTCTGTTGTTTTCTGTTTAGCATACACCCACTCACACTGGAATAACAACAGATTCACATTCATACATGTACTCATAATGTACTTTATCAAACACAGACACACACACAGACACACACACACACAGACACACACACACACACACACACACACACATACATACATGTACATGCACACACCAGCATCCACCTTAAAATTCACCCAGAAAGGCTCCTGTATGGAATACAGAGCCAGTGCTCCTGACTTGAAAGCCTCTCCACTGCCTCAGATGTGACATCAGCTCGTTCTCTCTGTCTCTTTCTCTCCCCCTCCTTCCTCTATTCCCTTCCTCTTTCCTACCGTCTTTCATCAGCTGAGCCCATCTTTTGACACTTCAGAAAGTGTTCTTCACATGCCTGTCACCTCTCCCCTCCTCCACTAACGCTTTCTTCCCAGCTCTCTATCGAGAGCATGCGTCTCTGTCTGAAACTTATGTACTTTGTAGAGTTAACGCTCTGGCGTTTGCATCACCTTGAAGTTGGTAAGTGGTACTGAGCGGAGAGACCGATCTTTAGTGTTTAAAGAGAGAAGAGCTCTCAAACATTCTGTGTTAGTGCAGCATGGTGAGCAGGCAGGCATCACACTAAAGAGGGGGGAGGAAGTAGCTGCTTCACCTTTATATCTTTATACCTCCACTTCCTTACAGCTTTGAACAAAAGACTGTGAAGGGGTGGAAGGTTAGGGACCTCTTCTGTTTCTCTCTTTTTTTTTTTTTTTAAGTTTTACTGTGCTCTGCAAGAATTTCTGCCTCAGTGTATTCTTTTTACAGCCATCTTCATCATTCTGAATATGAAATCAAATGTTTTCAATGCCTCACAAATGTTAGAGGGAATTTTCCTTGTACTGGTTTTGCATGAGTAATAGATACAGTATACATATCACATTAGGAAGAGGCTATCCTCAGTGGTTGGCTTGTCATGTTGACTGTATATATATACACATATACATGTATGTCTGTTTATATCTGTATATCTATATATGTGTGTGTGTATGTATATGTATATATGAATATATATATATATACATATATATGTGTGTGTGTGTGTGTGTGTGTGTGTGTATATGTGTGTGTGTGTGTGTGTATATATATATACTCTGCTTAAAATGTAATGTATTCCCCACTGAGACAGTATCACTGTGTAAACACATTGGAATGTGGGCTGAGCGGCACCAGAGCTCCAACTGTGTCGACTCCCACATGCCTGCTTAGGAGCTGCTTGGCTGGGGCTCAGAGGGAGCATGTTCTCTACCCATGGCCGGAGGTGGTTTTTGGCACTGAAAAATTTATTCAGTTTGTTGATATGTTGCTGCTTTGTGGTGCATGTGATGTGTGTACATATGTGCGTGCGAGCTTGTTTGCTTGTTAATGTGTGTGCCAATTATGGAGTCATACCAAACAAGAGTTTGTTTGTGGGCTTGTGTGTGTACATGCTTATATGTATGTGTTTTTGTGTTTATTTGTCTTTTTGTAAATGTGATGTAATTGTGTATTAATTGGGCTTAAAGAATCTCAGACTTTTTAGGAGCCAATTGGTTATGGCCAAGCTGAGATTGTGTGTGTTTTCTTCCTAAAATCTTTGTTCCTTAATGGTGTTTGGCTTTCAGTCTAGATAGTTGTGTCCTCTCTGCTGTGCACTGCAGCAGTTATTAGTCAATACATATTTGGTTCACTGTCAGTTTGGCTACTGTTGACCATTTTCTGTTGTGTCACCTCCTGTAATAAGACCACATGTACAGCAGTAACACACACACACACACACACACACACATTCTCACACTTGGTGAATGAGGGAGATGGCCATGGCCCTCTAAGTTAGCTGGCACTGGATTGGCACACCCTGGTTGCTGCTTTGCTTCAGGTGTGCTGTGTACCATTGCATCCTCTCCGTTGATAATGAGACCTTGTTGAGCCAAACTTAGCATTGATTTGCTCTGACTTTGAAATAGAATTCTTGCACAAGCCCCTGGAATTGCCACTTCAGGTTGCTTTTTCTGCCCATGTAGAACAACAGCTGCATTGTTGGCATACACCGACAACGCTGCCTTTGCTGAGTAACTGTTGTATTGTCATTGTAGTGATCGAACTATTAGAAAAGCTTTTTTTGTTTAGGACCCAGAATAGACCGCAACAGTCATGTGGTACAACTAAGTGCGACATAGCCATTTCTAAAGGTATTGACGATGATTGGAATATAAGGCTTGGTTGAGGCTGCCAACCCAAATTTGTTTTTTCGCATTTTCAAATTGTATCGAGATTGTTTTTAGAAAGTGTGGACAGCAAAGAAACATATAAAATGCACGTTTGGAGGTGGTCTGAAATTTGATTCCTGTTGGATTTCTTCAGCTGTGTCTCACTCCAGACACTCTGGCCACTCAAACAGGACTTCAAACTGTCTTCTGTGTCACTCGCGACTTGACACACAATGACATGAAATCCAGAGTAATGGAACAGCATCAGAGCAGCTGAGCAGAATACATGCTGCCACCAGCACACCGAGAACAACACTGAGAACAACAGTCCAGCTTGAAGAGTATTTCTCTTCTGTAGAGGGCAAGATGATGAATTTCATTTTCTCATGCCTCCATGTTGGAAAACCATGTCATCAGTGTATGTAGTGACTTATACCTACATTGTTACCACAGCAACCCATGCAGATAGGTTGTGATGTCTGGAGACACAAATCTAATCTGATCACTTGCGAGTAACAGTGCAGACAGTCTCCCTTAAAGATCTGATTTGAGAAACAAATCTGATTTCATCTCATGGTAGCAACATTTGAGAAAAGGAAAATGAGCAAAAGATAAGACTGGGAGACTGGGACGGATGTTCACAGTGAGTTCACAGTGAGATGTGTGTCCTCACGTTCATCCCTTTCTCTTGAACGCGATGCCTCAGGAACACCTTGATGGGGTTTCTTGAAATTTGGCACAAATGTCCTGTTGGACTCAAAAATGACCTGACTAGATTTTGGTGGTCAGAGGTCAAAGGTCAAGGGCACTATGATGTCACAAAATACATTTTGGCCGTAACTTGACAATTTATTCTTTAATTATGACAAAGTTTCACTCAAATGCCAGATAGAATAAAACGATGAAGTCATGACAATTTATATTCAAAAGGTCAAAGGTCAGCTTCACTGTGACATCATCTGTTTTTTTCTTAAAACACAAAACAAGGTAGCACCTTTGCCATGCTCAGCCAAAGTGTAATTTGACTGGTTTGAATCATGATGACAGGCCACAGCATTGTTGCATGTTTTTCTATTCTGTTACTAGTTCAAGTTACTAGTTCAAGTTCAAGTTACTGTTCAAGTTTTGCCAGGCCTACCTTGTTTAAGCTGGAGGTGTAGCTGCGCTAGATGACATTATTAACCTTTAGGAACTCCTTCAGTTGTGTGTGTCTTCTCAAGTGATACATTTTGTTGAACTTGAACTGTTTAAAATCAGTGTTAATCCTTGAGTACACATTGTAGGCTACATTGTCAGCTCATTGTAATAACAGATCATTGCAGGAACAGGTTAACTAATGACAGTAATACCTCTGAAGAATTTTCCTCTGAGTTTCAGTATCTTTCACCTAAAGAGACATCAGTGGCTCTAGTGGCCTTTTCAGCACTGTCTCCTGCACAGCCAGTCAAGATGCAGCAGAGGCAGGGTTCCATTTCCATGGTATTATCCTCTCCCCATGTAAAACCATGGCTCCTGTCGAGGCCTAATCCCCAGCATGGGGAGAGAAGGGCAGGCATTTTAGATTTATTAGTTTTTTTGCACAAAGCTAAGGAAAGCCCTAGGAATGCAGCTCATGCCACGCTGAGATCAGTATGTGCGCAATGCACACAGACAAAATAGGATTCCGGCTGGTCGAGTAAGAGAGCGAGGATAGAGAGGGGGGAAAGTTAAAAAAAAAAAAAAAAGTAATGCAGGGACTTGAGAAACATTCCATTCTAGGAAGCTTTACTTCATTATCAAGTGAATTTATTATTCCCTGGAGTAATGCTAACATTAAATGAGGCTTTTTTAATATGCTGGTCAGACACGTTGCTGCTGGCCATTTGAGCTTTGAAGGAAATAGACACAGAGGAGTAAGCAAAGCCGCTCAAACTTTGGCTGAGGATTTTCTGCCCCTCTGAATTTAGTTATTCCTCGGAAGGAGAGGGAGTGGAGTTTGGTATTTCTCAGTTTCTTTTGATTACTGTCTGTTGCTTTTTGTTTTGTTCAGTGAACAATGGCATGGTGCCATCTTTCTCTGAGTTCCATAAACACTTCCTACAATGATATTATTCTTAGGCACCAGGCCAGCCCAGGGCTGGGGAAGCAGGGTTTTATTAGAAAACATGAATCTTGTCACTGAATGCCTATCGAATATGGATGGTGTGCAGTCGCGGGTCGGATGGCATTTGCAGATAAAGTGGAGCTTAATAATCAAAATTATCATAGTGATATCTATGACATTCCTCAACTAGCACCCAGTGCTTATCGATTGGGTGCTGCCTTCAGAAAACGAAATAATTAATTAAAATGACAAATCGATTTTTAAGGTAACAGATTTTGTGGTGCTGCTGGGATGCCACATCTTATGGGAGATGATGGATGTTAAGAGCATAGTGGCAAGAATATTCAAGTCGTTGTGGATGGGTAGCTCACGACAAAACTTTTTTCTTTCTGTGGGGTTTTGTTTTTTTGAAGCTGGCTGCAGCGATTTGTTAGCTTGTTGTTTGGCAATTTTCTACTGTATGCTGAAATTAAATTCAAACGGGATACTCACATAAATGAGATTCAAAGTATTTTGAATAATGGTTCTTGATAGAATCAAGCCATATTGCCTGCCATCTTCATGAAGAGCAGACAGAAGAGTACTTTTATCCCTTGTTGTCATTCCTCTGAGGGTCACCTCTGCAGTTGAACTCATGATTAAACTATGCTCTTCTTGAAACATTTCTTTTTCCTTCTTAATCTCTCCTAGATGAGTTTTAACTTGTCGTTTTATGTGCTGTAACTGACACACCAAGCTCCTGAATATCCTTAATCTCTCTTTGATGAATTAGTTTGTCTTTTCGATGGGCTGTAATAGACACACTAAGTTCCTCAACAAAAACAATTTCCTTGCTCCACTTTTGAGTCTGTTAAATAGACATCATTTCACTCTGACAAGTTAATGCTTTGTTTCTCTGTTTATGGGGCGTCATGTGGGCACAATGAGTAAATTATTGTCACTGCTGTCGGAGCTATTAAATCTCCAAAAGTTCTCTGTTATTAGCATTTGCCTAATTTTGTGAATAGCTTGGCCTGTCTGTAGGGTCTGATATTGCCAACTCTTGTTTATGGCATCGCTTTCCCGAATTGGAGCAAATTAAGATCCTCGTTATTTTATTTGCTGGATGCAGGGTTTTTAATGGTCTTTCAACAAATTAAATAACCTTGGGGCATGGACAGGATTAATTAGATAATAAGAATCACATCTCTTTTTATCTTTTTTTAAAATAGATTATGTCTTGATGGTTCCAGGGATGAAATGGGCTTTTGTTTTAACTGCGGATCAGAGTGGAGAATCAGTGCACCAGAAAATCTACTAATTATTTACAGAGAACGGAGAGCGCTTCGTTTTTTGTGAACCTGTTAGGTAGTGGCCACCTGGTCTCATCCCTAAATTAACTAAGGAAAACCAAAGAGATTTTTTTAGCTTATGAACTTTGTTTCATTCACTGGACACATTTTGATTTGATTTTTATAGAGTTTTTGTTGAGGATCACTGGGATATTTGTATATTAGGTTCTACAGACTTTAGTGTAAACGATTTAACTCCCTTAAAGAAGAAATAAATTGAGGACTTGACAAAAATGATATCTTTCCTTGGTGTTTAAGAACTGTGCTCTACCTATAAAAGACCATGGAAACAAATAATTTCAATAAAACACAAAATTCACTAAATTTCAATTTCAGGGTTTTCCACAAGATTGTTGATACACTTACATTGCTGTTTCATGCTACAATATGTACTGTACCTTGCCAAGACAGAGAGCAGTAGCATTTTAACTCTTCTTGACATACATCAGTCTTAAATAGAAATGTATTCATTTCTCCAATGGAGTGGGCAGATTATATGTTTGTGGTTGTAGTCTTTGCATGATGTTATTGTGACAGTGAGTGCCACTAGGAACAAGGTGCTGATCTTTCTTCATTATGAATATTTAAAAAGACCCCAAAGCTCAGTCCTTTCCAGATGTAACTATGAAATGTATCTGCACATGATTCTAGCTAACATTAACAATCATATTCAAATGTTTAATAATGTAGAATGCCTATAAAATTACAAAATCACTGTTTGGTAGATAATACCTGTGTATTCCAGCCCACTGTGGAACAATGGGAAACACTTTTTTACATCTCTAGCTTGGCACATTAGTTTATACTATCCAACTCACATTTATCATTAATGATATATTGAACCTTAATTCCCTGCAGTAAGAAATTCATTGGATTTTAAATGAAGGGATTGCTGCTCTTATGTGTCAATGGTTTCTTTTGTGTGCATGTTTGGCACACAATAGGGGAGGCCATAGTCGAGGAGATTTTGTTCTATTTCAGCAAGAAATTAACTCTGTAATTCTGACTCAGTTGATTCTGTAAGCAAGCTTCATTTAAAGTCATCCACTAGGCCTAATAATTGATAGGTAAGGGAATGTGATGCTTTTCTACACCAGCGGTCTGTGGTGCAGCATTTAACCTTTGCTACTTTTTGTCAGTTGGCAATTCGCACAGTAGATCTCAGCCAGCTACATCATCATAGATTGCCTCATTATGAAGGCCTGTACAATTTGATGGAAAGGTTTGACGAGAGGAAGAAGGATGAAGGGATGAGAGAAAGATTTGGAGGAGGAGGTGGTGGCATTCATGGGGGAGCAGTGTGCAGATAAGCAGAGGGATTAAAGCACTCGGTGTGTGCACCAATACAATTAACAGCAGCCACGGCCAAATCCTATTAGGCAAGTGTCAGAGAATTAGTTGGGGGGAGGGGGGGTATGAAAAAGTGCCTGACCTGTCTTTATTAGATCCTGTCACAGAGAACTAAGCAGATTTAAAACGGCATGTATCAATCACAAGCGGTCCTGGGAGATAAACCCATTACTTGTAAGTTATCAAGGCTTGGCAGAAAATTACAGTATCTCCCTTTGGTGCTGGAATGTATTGTGTTGTTCCTTAAGAGATACTGAGTACACCATTGAATAAAGCTGATTAACTGATACAGTACTGTTGTGTCTGCTTCAATTATACAACCTGGCTAGTTGCTGCTGCTGAAATCTGTCTGGACTGGTCGCTTCATTCTGGTGAATTTCTTTTGATGCTGTAATTCTGTTACTGTTCACTTTCCTATATTTTTGTCAACCATCCTCTATTTGATATATCTGTTTTCCCTCCAGTTGCCCCCTTTCTTATGTATTTACGTATCTATCTATCTGTTTATCTATCTATCTATATCTATCTATCTATATCTATATATCTATATATATATATGTATCTCTCTCTCTCTCTCTCTCTCTCTCTCTATATATATATATATATAAAACTTTCTCTCACCCCATGGTTGGTCTCACTGCTCCCCTCATTTCATCTCCCTTGCTTTTCTCTGGCTTGCTTCGTGCAAGGTATGCCACCAAAAGCCTGTTGCATCAATATTCATCTGACTTTGGGATTGCAAGATCATGCCTAGGGGAGCATGAGTGAACTGGTGCAGGACAGGACCCCTTTAAAGGAAGAGGGCTCTGGTCCTTCCATTTTCCCAAGTGGCGACTTATTAGATACTGGACCTCTTAAACTCAGGAAACATCATCTTACATCATCTTATCATCAACCAATGATGCTGCCTAAAAGACTCTTTCAAAAACAAACCAGGATCAGCAACAGGGAATAAGACCAGTTATTCTTATGAGTTTGTGAAGATGCTATGATGTGAATGCTTTCTTTCTTCATAAGATTCTTAAATCAGTTTATGTTTTAAGCTTTCACTTGATGTCATTGTCAGTATTTCTTACTTTTAAAGAGATACATAAATGTGCTGTCTATTGCAGAAAGCACAGTGTAGTGCTTCAGTGTCACTTACCAAGGTATTTCCATTGAGCATCTTAAAGCCACGTATCATTTATGGCCTGATCAAGTAGGTGACCAGAGAAATAGTGTTTTCTTAATGGCTTGACTAGCCAAAATCCCATCTGTAACGCTCATGCATGGCATAGGCAATATGCTGGTATTAAGAGGAGAGAGTTGAGTACTACTGCTGGGCTCCATTGTAAAGGCATTGTTGAAGGCACCCTTTGATTTTAGGATATTGTATAGATGAAATTAAGTGGACTTCATTTCTTCATTTATATGCTAGTATATTTCCTTTGACTGCCTAATGGAGTGAAGACATATCAAAAGCCCCATCAAAGCCAGAGACTGAGTGGTGCATTTATGGGTGTTAAAGCGCTTTCGCTTCAAGAGCTGTAGTTTTGCATGATCTAATGACTGGAATAATGCTCACTCAAACTCATCTTAACCTCTTCAGTGAGAAAAAAAACACTTCACATTAGTTGCTAAAGATGGAATAAAAATGGTTGATCCATGCGGAAGACTGCTCTAGATGAGGAAGAGAGGGAATGTGTGTGCGCGTGTGTTGTTTGTATGTGTGTGTGTGTTCTTGAATGTGCTGGGTAAGGTAATCATCAGGGAGAAAGTTTAAAAGTTGTGATGAAGTTGTGAATAAAGCTCCTGTGGTTGGTAATTAGGGGCTGGCTAGCACCCTGAGAGCTGCTGCTGATGTTCCCGTAACTCTGGCAGGGAGAGGAAGCAGCCTTGCAACTCTTGTTAATGGCCTCTTCACTGTGAGGACTTAGTTATTAATCGCATCACAGTAAAACTCCCCCCTCTCTCATCTCTCCACTCTTTTATGTGGTTACGGGTGCAGGGAATACAGCTCTGCCAATTTGTGTGATGGTATTAATAGAGAGATAGGATTTCGGATGGCCACTTACCGTAACAAGAGCTCATAATGGTTGCAGCAGAGGTCGGTATTGTGACAGAAAGATCCATTCACTTTATCGTTCTTTCACAGTGCTGTCGAGTCAGTGGATGGCTTTGCTGTAGTATACCTCATTTCACCTGTTTTACATTAAAACTACACCAGCCTGTAAAAACCACATTTCTATGTGAGCGTTACTTCCATTGTGTTATTGACCAATCTAGATTCAAAAAATCAATTTAATATGCACTTGAACCTTTTGCCTTCTTGTCTAAATGTTTCACCAGGGAAAAGTGAAATCATTACAAAAATTGCATCGTTACACTTGCTTGCCATCTCCATTTAGGGGCATTTACATACACAATGAGCTTTTAGATAGCAGCATAACCACTGCTGTTGAATGAGGGAGCACCAGCGGCTATGCATTGACACGCAATTCATTTGAGCTCGGAGGAGTCCTTTAGGCGAGAGTTAATTTCTTAAAATTAAACTAAGCATATTGGTACAGAGATTTATGGTAATCTGACCAGTTTGTCTCTGAGGCATTGCATTTTTGTTCAGTGCTTGTGGCAGAATATTAAATGGCTGGTTGTTTGTTATTAACTTCATTACTTTAGTGTTTGATGGAGGAAGAAGATGGGTGAGTGGGGATTTCCTGTTAAAGTTGCACTAATGCACACTGTTTTTGCTACCAACCAAACTGAGATTGTAATGACTGTGTCAAAGTGCTTTGAGCTTAGCTCTGCACCACTGTGCCAGGGTCTTGACAAACCAAACTTTTAAGAAACTTTTGTGGCTTTTGATAAGGTAGAATATAGTGGAAAGTGAATGTTGGAGGGAGGAAAGGCATTCAATTTGAAGGTTTGAACTGACCTCAAACTCAAAATGCTGATTGATTCATGCCCTAGCTGACAAAACCACTTGGTTGCGTTGGTAAGCTAATTTCTTTTGAGATGAATTTTGCCCAGATATATTATACAATAGACTTTGAAGAGATGACTTTAGTCTGTTAGCTGCATTCTACCCACCAGTGTCTTCGATTCAGTGTTCTTGTGATGTGCTTTTACAGCACATAAAGTCACCACATAAAGTTGGAACTGTGTGAAATTGCCTTTCTCAAACTGAAAAAGCTTGCTGAAGTCTTTAAAGTAAGACTCTCTCTGCCTGACACAATATCTTAGATAGTGCCACATGGCATGTGGCCTATTGGCATGGCCCAGGCCTTTGTGCAAGGGGCAGCTGAAGATGAGAGATAATAGCATAGTTCTAATGAGTATCTTTATTTCCCCTTTATTATCTCTCCCCTGGCAGCACTGACTTAAAGGTGGCTCCATGCAAGGTTATCTCATACACAGAACATAGTCACACCCATACTCTTGCTTTTTCTCCTTGTACCTTTTTTCTGCTCTCATCTCCCTGCTACATTTGCTTTATGCTGTTTCTACACAAATAGATTTCTTTATTTTTTGCATTTCAGCATGGATTCAATGTTTGTGCTGTACACGATTTGCATAATGGTTGACTCAACTATTTCTTAGATGTCAGAGGATCTACGAATGCATTCATGTGAAAGATATTGTACGAGTTGCGCCTGCAATTCATACCCACTATATATTGGAGGTGAGCGTAGGAGTGTATGGGCCCTTGTAAATATAAGAATATAATGCCCCCTGTGTGGAGAGGCCTTTATTGGGAGTGCATTTGGTGGTCATTGTGAAGAACAGATGATGTTGTGTCTCTGGACAGCGTTCTGTTCTCCCTTGACCCAGGTTAGGTTTGGAAGAAGAGACGATTAATCACAAAATCAATAAGAGGCATGTCTCCATGGTATTATCTCAGGGTTGCATCATCATCCTTGGGGAAACAGCTGTCTGTTAATGTACCTACATGTTTACATAATCAGATAGTATTTAGATTGTGACCTCTCAGAAGGTACCAGAGGCTTGCAAAAAATGATGTAGTTGCCACCAATGTATGTTTGGAGCAGCCGGGCAGCGATATTGCAGTTTAAGGTAAGAAAGTCCCCATAGTAGCTACATTTGTAAATATAGCAGCCCAGGGAAACAGGCACTTGTGGTTTACATCCATATTCCTCTCTTTATTGACCATGTGGAGTAGTCTACTGAGCACTGAAATATTCATCATCTTTTTTTTTGTAGATCCTTTGCTTTTTGAATGCTAAAAGGCCTGGAAATAGCACGTCCACCTCGTCTCATTCCATCTTGCCCTAACTCTCCCCTGCAGAGTGAAGTGAGGCAGACCCACGGAAAGATGTTAAGTGTTTGTTGATAAAATTAGAGTGCTTCCTTGGTCAAACATGTTTACATGCATGTATATGTGCTGCTTGGTGATTGAAAAGCAGTGGCCTGTTTCATTTGTCCAACAGCAGGGGTATTTGGTTTTGTAACACAATTCGTGAAATTGAAATGTCCTCATTTTTTGTATACCTTAACCGTGATTCTTTGTTTCTGGGAGTTAGGGCTTTATGTGTCCTGCCCCACATAGATGGAGGAGTATGGTTTGAATAGATAAATAATAGATAAAAGATACAAAATTGTTTTTCCCTTCCACCCCTCCTCTTAAGAGGCCATGAGTTACACAAGCACATCTAGTCCCATCAGCCTTGTATCTACCTAATCTTAATGTTTTGATAAAAGAGAGACAAAAAGTGAGAGAGAAAGTGTTTTGCAGTGGTTTTCGAGTTTGGTATTACCACTTGTGTTCCCATAAAATTGTTGATATGGTGGGATAGACTGTTTTATTAGCAAGCCAATATGCGGATGCACCCTGTTATCGGGTTTGGTTTGTAGAAGCCATGTCAACTCTTTTGTCTCCCTGTTCCCCCTCCTACGTCAAGGCAGGTAAAAATGAAGAACTTAATTGATTTAATGGCTGTTCAATCCCGCATGCACAAATAGATGCAACATGAAACAGTGATGGAAGAGGGGGAAAGAGAGGGAGGATAGAGTAAGAGAGAAAAAAAAATACCTATCACAGAAGGGGCACCAATTTAGAATGTTCCCAGGTGATGCCTTGATTACCAAGGGAGTGGAAACCTGTGTAAGGGCTGGTTGATCATGTATACTGTGGAGGGTTGGTGGGGAAAGACAGTGGGCCATGTAGCTGGGGCGAGATTTATTCCTATTCAGAGGACCATTACTGTTGACCTTGCCTTGCCTGGGAAAAGCCAGAGTAAACAGAGGCCTAATAAATCAACTTTAACAAGCCCAGTAGTCCTGGCTGGTGGAGCAGCCATGCAGCTCTGACACACGGGGCTGGATTAATCCACACCACCTCCTCTCCACAGAGGATACCTGTAGAGTCCGATCTGGCTGATCGCTTTTACGCAGACGCACAGGGACATTTAATTGCTCCACTGAATGCATCTCCCTGGCCAATGTATTTGTGTTCACACTCAAAGCTGTGTTTGTGTGAGAGATACAGAGCAGTCAAAAAGAAAGAGGATGTATTATCATACTCTTATGCAGGGTTTTTATACTACACTAGAAATTTCATTAATGCTTACCTGGTGTTCCAGAACAGGCAATATTTGTTGAGCAGATTGACTTGGCTTCGTATTTGATTTCTCATCAATTTGATATCCCTTCCATTTCAGGGTAGATCATCAATAATTCATATTTTATACTGCAGTTTCTGCAATGTAAATGCATTCATAAAAACTCTAATATCCCTCATGTTATGGCAAAGTCATAAAACAATTTACCAGACAGCGTTGTGTTTTTGTCTGGAACCTCAGATGACTGTTTTATTGCAACATTCCCTTTTTTCTTTAGCAAATGACAGATACAAATTACAGGAGTTAAATCACAACATGTTGTTTCGCTACAGCACCCCTTTTCTGCTACCACCACAACTCCACCGCCCACCCTCACACTCCCAGTCTCCTGTTTTTTGCCTCAGGGGTGTAAATGTGAGTGGGTGCTCCAGAATGTGAAATAGTAATTTTTGAGGGTAGCTCGTGGGATGGGTTTAGAGTGAATATATGCAGAGTTGGCACTGTCAGTCACTCAGTCTGTCATTGCAGTTGACAGGTTGTGGAGGGGGGAGCACGGGCATCTAAATAGTACACAGCCATTTAAAGCTGCTCATTAAGGGAATTTTCAAATAGAATAAAGACAAAAAAAGGTTATAAGATTCACCTTAGATATTTAAATGATTACGCAAAGGTGTGTCTGTGACAAGGGGCATATGGGTGACAGACTTACCTCAATGCATTTATATGGATAATGCTTACTAAGTGCTTGCTATGTATATATATTAGGCAAAAATTGACATGCATATTGTGCATGCATGTGTCCATGTGTGCAACTCTGTCTGTCTGTGTGTACGTGGGTGTGTGTGGCGGCCGAGTAAGTGCAGGAAAGAGTTATTCTTCCAGTGTCATATTTTTGGCATGGTGGTGTTGTGTCCCAGGCTGCTGCACAGTTGGTGAATATCAATGCAGTGTGGCGTAGTGACGGGGACTGGAGCTGACACGCTGTCACACTGTGATGAAAAGCACTCTGAGATGATGTGGCGGGAGTGTTCCTCCTGTCCACAGAGAGATGGCAGGCTGGCTCTGGCATTTGTGTATTAGTTTGTGCCTGCACGCCTGTGTGAGTGTATGTGTGTGCATATTTGTTGGTATCTCTCTGGGTGCGCCTGTGTTTCTGTATGCCTATTGCATGGCATTCAAGTCCATACCACTTTACACACCGACGGTGAATTTACAATGCCTCCATTATTGTTTTTGATGCAGCAGTGCCAATAAGGCACTGCTGGCACATAATGTGCCCACCAAGGTGGTGTTTTCGAAGTAACTAACTGGACACGTAACCACCACTACCACTGAAGAAGTTGACTAGTGAGGCAGCCTCACCTAACACTGACATGTGTTGTTTAAATTTGCCAGATTTTTTTGTGGCAGCAAGAGGTGAGAAGAATTTTTGGTGACATCACAAAGATTTGATAAAACTCAGCAAAAGCTGGTCCTACCTTTTTTAGGTAACACAAGTTTGTACTTGCATTCTGCTCTCATATTCAAGCTACTATGTATCTGCTGCAGAATCCCCCCTGAGTTTTGCCGTCATGGTCTTGGTTGTGCAGAAATGCCTGAGCTAAAACTAAGCCAAGTTTGTGAGGTCACCAGTCTCTGGACACAGGGATTAAGCCCATTTATTAACAACATAAAATTCCATTCTCACAGAAGAATTCACAGCAGAATTCATGTACTGGTGCTGTGCAGCTCTTGGATCTATGCAGCAGATACGCTGACTTAAGTGGGTATGTGTGTGTGTACATGCAGTGTGCATCAGATGAAGCCTTTTCTCCCTTTCTCTGCCTTGCGAGTATTCCTGCATTTCACAAGCACTTCATCTCATCTCAGTGAACTTGGTTTATTCTCTGACCTCCATATCTCTGGAGAGCTGGCATGTGAGGGGGAGAGAGTCACTTTTCCCTGGCTGTGACCGTAGCTTCAGTCCTGCTAGACTTGTGCAGACTCAAGAGGGTTCTATTCTGGCCTCCCTGTTCCTGTTTTGGGCAAAGGTTTGGCTCTCACTTGGGCATGAGCCTGTTAAAAGCTTTGCTTAACGCATATCTTTGTCTCTGTGGACCTCGATTAAGACTTGGATAGAGGCAGGCTCCACCACTGGTCACCACCCGGACTCTGTCAGTTTAATTATTGAACAGAAGAGCGTGAAGAAGACACGACTGCACAAGGGGCCTGCATGGCACAGCACACTGTCTGAATCTCTGTTTCTCTCTCACTCATACACACCCACGTCCACACACACACACACACACGCACGCGCGCGCACACACACACACACACACACACACACACACACTCAAAATACATTTGCGGTCTAACATTTCCCATAGGGTTGCTCATGTACAGGTATGCAAACAACATTGAAAGGGAGAAGTAGTTAAGACAACCAATCAAACGAACAAGGCACAGAAGCCTGATCCATGCATATGCTGATCCACATGTTATGGAAGAAATGAAGTATTGACAAACGTATTAGTGTCACCACTTATTTTGTGAGTTTTATATTACAGATTATCTTGAGAATTGGAGGGAATGAGAGAACAGGTGCTAACTAGAATCCACCTTATTCTATCTGCTGGTGAAGTTGTGTTTGCTATTATGTTAATTGCTTCTCGTTTAGTGTGTGTATGAAAAAAAAAGGATTGCGAGATTTGGGGAAAAGAACGTGATTGAATCCTTGCAGTAGTTTTTTTTTGTTGATATCCTGTGTGTATTTTTGACTGTTTGCGCTATTTTTACATACTTGTGTATTCCTCCCTCCATGGCTGCCCGTCCCCCCGTGTTAGCAGCATGTTGCTGAATATGCAACACCATCAATCAGGGAGTTGTCTACTGTCTCCTCTGTCCTAATTGCACCCCTAACCCTGTCTCTCTTCTCCTCCAGCCTTTGGTTGCAACGTAGCATTTCATCCCCACAGAAGAGTCCTTTTTGATACAATAGTCTCATTGAAGTACTCCTCTCCAGATGTTCCCTCCATAGATAAATCTGCTATTCAGATCTCTATAATTGATTGTAATATGCAGAATTAATGCCTAGGGTTATAAAGAGAATTCTTGGAAACGTTTTTCAATTTCCTTTTGAAATTCAAAACAAGAAAGAACCACAATGCACTTTTTTCTCCCTCCCCGACTTAGCATACAAGTACAGTGCCACGGTTCCTATTTGCATATTCTCTAGCTGATTCTGTGCAAAGCAACTTGGGTATTGTTACAGACATAATTAGGGAAGATGATCAAACAGGCTTTTTTGCCACATTCAGTCCCTCACCCTTTCTCTCATGTTGTTTTGAGTAACACTAGTGCCATTGCTGAATTTCCATCTAGAGTTCAGTTTTTATCGCGAAGACTGGTTGCTAATGATGATTTTCATGCGCAGCAGTAATGAATATATATGCTGAATTTAGGAATGCATGCTTTTGTCAAGTTCAGAAACAGATGGAAAAAGTCAGCAAGACAGACAGAAAAATAGAGAAGGAGTGAGAGACAGACAGTCAGAGAGAGATAGAGAGAGAGGGACTGTGATAGAGTGACAGAACAAGTGAGAGTACCGAACTGATTTGGGATTCCAGTATGTCTGTAATAATAAGGGAACCTCAGCAGCCCTTGTTGAATTATAGATCACACCAGCGTGATTGGATGAGCTTAGGCCATTGTAACGCCAATTTAATAATTTACAGATTGTATTACTACAGTAATAATTGCATTGGGAAGGTAAGTATTTTTTTCCTTCCTGCACATAGTGACAGAAAGAATAGAGATATGTCACACTGTATCTTGAAAAGTAACAGACAAGGACAAATCTTGACACAATGGCTCATTTGGTGTATTCTTGTGTGTTTTAAAACCCCAGTTCTGTGCATTTTTTTGCAGTCCTTCAGAATGCATTGATTTGATATGAAGGCGACAGCATTTTGGGGTTGCTGTCATACACCAGCTAATTAAAGGTACTTTTTGCCTCTCTGTTTTTGAAACATTTCTTGCTAGAAGTGGAGCAACACAGTGGGAGGAGCACCTTCTGCCTCCCATTTCTTCAGTAGCCAGTATCCTCATTTAAACCCTCTGATAAGCATGGGTATAGCGTCACTCAGTGTCAGGCTCAATAATTCAGCCTACTTGGCTTCAGTGATGTTGGTCCACACATACAGTCACACTTACATGTACTTACATGTATACGCACTCATAAACCAAATTCTACTTTTTGTTCTTCTAGCCTTAACTTTTTCAGTGTTCTCTCCTACTCTTAAAGCCTGAGTAGAAAGGACACATGTGACTCCGTGACGCATTTGCCATGTATGCATTCTGTCCTCTTGACTTAACAATGGCATGCCTCAATTCATTCTCCTTCAATATATCTGTTTCTGAACCAAGCATATCCCCGCTTCCAGTCTGCCAGACTCATGGCAGGCATTGTTTTCCCAGAGAAAAGCGCAGCAAGAAGCACACTTCATGATGATTGGGAGAAGATGGGAATATATAGAGGGTTAGAGGACATGGGGGTCGGCAGTGATAGGATCATGGAACAACCTCATTAACTTCACCCCCCATTGTTGGCAGTAGGTGAAAATCAAGTCAGGCAGGCACACACGTCTTCTAGTCGGCCACTTTTTCCCCTAGACAGACTGCTTGTTGTTTGGCCTTAATATGAGCTGACAGACAGTTAAGTATCCTCACTGCACATCTATGTGTGTGTTTATGTTTTTGTGTGTGTTTGTGTGTGTGTGTGTGTGTGCGCACACTGGTGTATTTGAACTGTGGATTGCAGAGGAAGGACTTCCTCAGTAGATAGTGAAGTTACAGCTGAAGCAGGCTGATTGTCTCTGTATTGCACCAGTTAGAAGTCAGTAGATTAATAATTTATCATCTCTGTTGATATTAACAGTGTAGTGTCAGACAACAAATGATGGTCTCTGAAAAGAGAAAAAAAAAAGTCTTAAGTTAATCCTTTATAATAAGATAAGATAAGATAAGATATTCCTTTATTAGTCCCACGGTGGGGAAATTTCCCGCATCACAGCAGCAAAGTGGATAGCAAGTACATCTTGGCTCTCATGCTGATTTTTTTGTGTCACCTATAAGGGTTAGTAAAATGTGTTAGGTTAATTACTATATCAATTATTGTATTTACAGATATTGAGTGTCAGTCCAGTACATTTACAATTAATTGAAAATATAAGATAAGTATATCTTTCACTATACTTTGTGAAATACTGCAGTGACTTAGGTCAGACAACTGTATCCCAAAGGTCTTGAGTGAAACTATCGTGCAATCAGTCAGAGATATTCTCATACACTGTACGTTGTTGTACATTTGAGGGTGGACATTCTTGACTGATGGTGTCAAGAGGGCAAGCTACAGTGTAGCTACTAATTCTCTGTCAAATGATGAAATGGCGAAATGACTGACATTTTCCACCACTGAGACAGCCTGGTCACCCAGGGTAATAAAACTACATAATCCTTCCTGTTGAATGAAATGAATTACCCCACAACAGTGAAAAAAATATGTTGATTAATTGGTCCTTATTTTTCATCACATCCTTGAATGTTTGCTGTTTTAGTCATAGACTTCCTCATAGATAGTGTGTGAGAACTTGAACCTCTCAAAAGATGTTTCTTTGATAGCTTGGTTAGCAGTAATTTTATTAGTTCTTCTGCTGCTGTCCTTCAAAACAAAAACATTACAAATAGCTCTTTGACTACATCTGCTCTCCAATCCAAAGTATTTCCACACCTCAGACATGACCACTACTTAGCTGCTTTCCAGCTTCCAGCTTTCCAGCTTTGTTTAAAAGGCACAAGGTCTTCACTCTCTAATAGTGCATATGTGAATGAGCAGTGACAATTGTGAAAATGATATTGGTACATTTTCTTTTAAAACTATTATTATTATTTTTTTAAACAAAACTTTGAGAATGGAGACCATTACCACCAGGGAGAAAAGTCTTTGATGACTTGAACGCCATATATTAAAGCCAGTCAGTGAAGTACAGACAGTGAGAAGATCAACAGTGGCATTTTACATTGTTCCTTACAGGGTGCTAGTGAGGAATAGGCTAATAATGGTCATGTTGTCTTTTCTTACCTGAGTTGGCATGGATGGATCAGGGACTAGAGACTATGTAATTAGATTAAAGGTTAATTCAACAGCCTTTAGCTGGTATGATACAGCAGATTCTGATACTGGATGTAGGATTGCTGCATCCCCTTTTCAGACTCAGATTGGCCAAAACCTGAGCGGATGATGCACATTGGCACCCACTGATTGGCTCAAGGTGGAGCCACAATTGCAGATCCAGACAAGGTGATATATCTATATGTTAATGGTCCAGATGGGTATTCGATCTGTGGAGAACAACATGTTTACGGTTCCCTTTTTTCTTTTGAAAGCACTCCTCCTTGGGTTTAGCATGATCACCACAAACGTAAAAATTTGCTGCATGTCTTTCCCACTCACGTTATACTTGGGCAGCCCACCCGGGTGTAATAACAGCTGCCCAAGTATAATTCGACCCATTCATTGTTTTCCCATTATTAGTGTTTTAAACTGTATGACTTCGCTTAGCGCCACAGTTTAATACACAGTTTCACATCACCCCACCCACCTTCACGGTCACAGTCAGCATGTAACCAGCACTGTTGTTTGCCGAGACTCAGACGAGTCAGTATATGTCTTTTTTTCCCCACAGATTTTAGTATGCATTTCTGACTATTTTAGGGATTCATTTGGAATACAAGAGAGGAACAGAAGAGCCTTGAGAAAGGAATGTGGATTTTATCTAAATTTATGATCCTGTCTAGTGTGTGAAAGAGGATAGAGAAAGCCCCCATAAAACTGGCTCTTCTTTTCCTTAGAATTCAAAAATAATTCATGGTTATAGCATGATGGGACTTCATAAGAATGCCACAATTATGCAGAAAGGAATAAACTCAGTTCAGACATACGTGTTCATAGGTGCATGTCTGTATGTGTTCGTGTGTTCATCTGTGGGTGTTGGGAAATTCCAGGTTAGTGGAGTCTGTTTGTATCTGGACGGAAAACAAAGTTGTTAATTCCAGAACTGTCCAATTTAGTGCTTTTAGCTGAGAAGAAAGCTTGTCTTTTAAGTTCTGTTCAATGTTCTTCCTGACATCTTTTATGCCATGAGGTGAGAGGTCATTTTGTGTGTGTTTGCTGTTTAAAACACACAGGTAAAATGTTGGACTAAACAACATAAGATTTCTGAAAGAATCCAAACTTGTGTTCCTGGGTTTGCTACATTGGTATTTATTTAATCATTCAGCTGCTCCTGGCGTGTCCACACGAAGAGAGGATACAATTTTAAATGGCAAACATCTTTCTTGCATAAAATGTATTTGGGTGTAAAGAGTGGGACTTGAGTTTGTTTGATTTGACCTTATGGCAGCAGAAAAAGGCAATTCATAAATGGAGAGTAGCTCCTTTATTTTGGTTTGTGAAACAACACTACTTCGGGTTCCAATTTTTAATGTCCCCATTTATGCTCATCAGTGCAGACGAAATGAAAACAAGGCTTTTTAAAGCAACTTCTCTCCTAGGCCCAGTGGTTATACAGCCTGTTTGTGACTGTCTTTTTCATTAGGTTTTAAGGATGGAAAGCCAGTAACAAAATAATGAGGGCTCTCTTTGCAGATGATTACAAGGAGAAAAAAAAAATCCAAAATAATGTAATTGCTATGCAAGAAGGCCATAATCGTCCAGTCAGGTTTAGAAGAGCTAATGGAGGGCAACTGAGGCTAAACTAAATAGATACTGTTTTTAGAGACTTTTCTTCTCTGTCATTTTCTTCATGGCAAAAGGGAGGAAAGTCAGTGAACATACCCTGTGAACCACAAACAGAAGCAAACTTGGGATCCCAGTTTAAAGAAAATGAGATTTTGTTTACTTAGAAGTTGGACATGCTTCTCCTTTGTTAATATGTTGACATACTTGATCATGGAGTTTTAATGTATTATTGAATTGAGTTTAGTGGAATGATGGCATTTTTTGTGTTCATTTGTTGTACCCCAGTTATCAGATTAAAGTAGAGTGATTTGAGACTAAATAAATATTAACTTGAATTTGAAAAGTGAACGTAATGAGAACATTATAACAAGTTTAAGAAAACATTATTATGGTAACTGGTTTGTAGGATTTTCTACTGCTGTCCAACACATCCTTGGAAATAATCTCAACTAACAGAGACAGTAACAGTAAAGATAATCGAAGATAATATTTAGAATTAACATATACTCGGAATCTAATATTGGTCAACATATTCTGCAGCCACATTGATGATAGAAAATTATTTTTGGGGAAAAATATTACAGTACAAATTGGAAATCAGAGTTATCCCATAACTGGAAATTCTCATTTAAATCTGAGCAATCTATAGCCTGGTCTCTCTCAGATGGGGGTCTGTGAACCACTTTCTCCCAGCATGGTGGAGGAACCTCTCCTGCCCTGCAACTCTTTTAATTGGGACGCTACGGTTGAAATTGGAGTGGCTGGGACCCACGGGGACTCCTATTTCCATCTTCCCTCATACATGCTTAACTCTCAACTCGCAAGTTAACAACCATACCAGACCGTTATCTTTAGACATAGTGTGACTCAAAAAATCACAGAACCCTCATTTAACACCTTCACCTTCAGTTTTCTTAAAATAATCCATACATTTCGCCAAGCAACATTTTAAACATAGAAACTTGCATCGGCATGCCAAGAAGGGCGGTGTTTTGGTTGTATTTGGATACTCTTATTAAATGCTACTCCTGCTAGCATGGTGTGTAGTTGTGCTTTCACACATTTTTGAGACCCCAAGCAATATCTTACTCCTGCGCTCAGTTCTGGAAGTGGGCCACAGTTATAGGAAAGTCCATATGGAGTTTGTTGGGAGGTTCAAAATGAGAAAAAACCTGGATGCTTTCTATTTTATATTGAGTTGTCAAATGAACGTGCCACAACAGTTTTTTTGCCCTTGCTGCTGGTTTGATCAGAAACAAATTAATTTAAATGTCTGATGTGGGTATCTCATTGGGGGACAACAGCTTGTACTCTGCTCTCTAATAAGATATGAAACAAGGCCTGACTCCTCAGACAACACACTCCTGTCTCACTTTTTTGCCCACTCAATTTCACTCTATCTTGCCTTTGGAGCAATAATTCTTTCTCTTTCACCATATCACTTCCTCTCTCTCTCTTAAACACACACTCACATACACACACTCACTCAGAACACACAACCTTTGCCATTTTTTTTCTCTCTTTCATTAATTTTCTTTTTCACGCCACCTTTTTAATCATCACAATGTTCTGGAACTCAGGGTTTATTGCTTTCAGTTTCTCTCTCTGCAGGACAGAGTCTCTTGAGATGTGTCTGGGAGGTTCTGTGCTATTGGTCTCAGCATCTCAGCAGCACCTTTTAAAGCTTCTTCAGTCCATGTCAGAGCTTGGAAGAGAGAGGATGTTGGCGGGCTTAGGTGTCCTGCCAGCTTGTCCATCTTTCTCTACATGAGCTGCTGCTGTTTGAGGTCACTGTTCAGGCCAGCTTTAGAATCCATCAGCCGTGCTAGCTCTCTGATGTTCTGTCCCTGTGGTGTGTATACACACACATATACAGAGAGTGGACAAAATAACAGAAACATGTGACAGTGTATGAATATTGGACATCTAATTAGAAGCAGAGCCTTCAGAACAGCTTAATTCTTCTCAGAGAGCTTTTTCAACACTCCTGGACAGTGCACAGTGTGAAAGTGCACCATTCTTCCACCAAGAAGCCTTCTAGGTCCTCTTACCCACTTGCCATCAAGGTTCAGTGGTATTTACATCTGTAAATCAGGGAGGCCATGGAAGGTTTTTGAGGTGGTATTTATAAATCCAGTCTTGACTTTGTGATGGGATGGAGATTGGCATTAAAGGATGCACTAGTTAGAGCAAAATAGCTTCACGTTCCTTGGCTGTTCAGTACACATGCAGAACAATCTCTGGACCTAAACACTCCCTTTTTGACTGCCTGTAGCATTACAGACTCATTATCATGTTTAACTGCTGACAACAGTTTGTTGCGCTTGCCAGATTTAATAATTTTGCAGTTCAGGCCCTGATTGCCTGGCCTTTTTGGAACTTGGTCTGTTACCACACATTGCTTTGAAAGTGACCGACCCTTAACATATTTAACAGGACAGAAAAAATTCTTTACAATTTCCTTATGACAAGATGTATGATGCTGGATTTCTGAAATTCCAGTTTTACCTTGTGCAGACTATTCATGTTCAAATTTGCGATCATTTTTTTTTTTTCTCAAGAGAATTAGAACTCTCTTTCTCCATCTATTAAATCATTGCAGCACCTGGTCTGTCTGCTATTTGTCCCTCTTATTAATTTGGAAGAATTTATTTTTTCTGCTTCAGGGTTGCTACTCTTCCCTGTTAAAAGAAACAGACCTTGAAGAGACCTCATTTGAGTTTAAAAGCAAAGCATAACAAACAAAGCAAACACAAAACTTGAGCAGTCGCATTTAGTTGGTCAGAAGAGGTATACCATATTGTAAATGGAACAAGACACCAGTGGGGTCTAGTGGCTTGATATGGGACTTGTGGGTATTGTTTTTGGTTTTCTTGAGTCTAAATCATTTCCGTTACCAAAGGTCATCCAAATAATTTCCTAACTTCTTTGTTGACACCTGATATGTTATTTGACTCCAAAGACTTATGTTGAATAACTTCATGTCAGTCTTAGACATTTGGTTTGGAAACTCTTAATTTTCAGTGTTTGTAAGACTAGAGTGTCTGGATCACGATCTGGATCTCAATTCAGTGGCTTGAAGACGAAGGTCCACCCCTTGATTGATGGTCTAAATTACAGGTGTTTCAGCTGACCACACCCACACCAGATACTTTTCGGCACATCATTTTCTAGAATTTCCAGCTTAATGTAGGGTTGTAAAACAAGTAACATAACTCAACTAGTTAGCAAACTTACCAGTAGAGTTAGAGGAATGCTACTTCTGTACTTATGCAAAATGCTTTTTCTGAGTTGCTTTTCTTTTAGCCTCCCCAATTTGAGTTTTCTCCAATCAAAATTATGGTAAAATTTTGGGTTCTTTGGTGTCCCCAGCTCAGTTGTGTTTCTTAAGAGTGAGCAGAGAGGAAAAATAATCCAGTGTGAATAACCTTGTCTTAGAGATGCAGGTGAGCCTGATCCATCCCTCACCACACAATATTATGTACTGTGTCATTTCTGTAGCCAGGGTGTCTTCATACATTCTCATGCTTGTGCTTTAGAACCACAAGTTGTTGTTTTTGTTGTTGTTGTGTAGTAACCTAAAACACCTTTGGTCATCTTGAAGATCCCTTTTCTTGTGGTGTTAATCTTTGATTTTGTCCATCATAAGTAAGTACACTTGCATACACATGCACACAGATACACACAGATCTATGCATGCACCCACACAGATTTGTCATTTTCAGCTCTGCTGCACTGGCTAAACATCCTTAGAATGGTAATGCTCAGGGAGGCTCAGGGGTGGAGGAGTTAAAGGGGTTCCTCCCTCTCTCTCATCACTCTTTCTCTCTGCCCCCTCTCTCTCGAGTTGTCCTCTCCCTCTCTTTCCCCTTCCTTAGAGGCTAGTTTCCGACATGAGATGGAGCTGTGGCACCCCCCTTCTCCCTTTGATAGAGGTGTGGGGTCTAATGAAAGTGATGCGATGGGGAGTGGGAAGAAGATGAGGGACTGTGTAAACCATGGGGGTCTGGCTCTGGAATTGGATAGTTAGAGGGTTGCCACAGTGCATTAGTGCGGGGGACAGGGAATGGGAATGTCGGGATTGGCTTTTTTCACCAGTGATTGGGTCCCTTGTCACCAAGCCTGCTGGTTTAAATGATGCCTGATTAATTGAATGAGCCACACACTCCACATGGACTTCCGTGATAAGGACTCCACACAACACCACTGAATCTGCTGCTTTTCACTACAACTGTAACATGAATCTGTTCAAGATGGTTTAGCTCATCCAATGAAACAATATTACCCACAGTGCAATAGTTTGGCAGTGTATCAGGGTTCTCAGTTGTGAGTTCAGTAATGGGCCTCATAATAAAAAAGGATAGTATTAGATTCTCACTCCTGTTTGTGTTTTAAGAGGGTGTTTGTGTTGCACTGTAGGTTAATTAAGACCTCTTACACACTGATCTCTGTGTACCCTGGCCTCCATATGCTTGATGTATCAGAATAATGAAACAATATGTTAGCACAGTTGGGAAAGCCCTCACACCACAGTAGACTACAGTACATCTGAGAGATTAACCAGGTATTCAGATGTATTAGAAACTATTTCAAAGGATTAAAATGTTTCAGCCCCAGCTAAAGTGCGACATCAAATACAGTTTCCTCACTTGTAGAGGATAAGAGGATTTCGGCTCTCTGCCTTCATTATGTCTGAATGCTATTGAAACGGCCCAGGACGGACTGGCGTCAAGATGTGTACAGTGGATCGATTCCTCCTCCTTAGAAGCGAGCAAACGCTGGGCCCCACGCCTTTGCACTGATGCATTAGAAGATTAAAAGTAATGTCTGGACGTGGCTGTCGCTTCTTAATTGATCCTGGGCCTCCCCCCTCCCCCACCCAATCTCCACTCCCCTTTCTCCTTAAGATGAGGTGCTGCACTGTATCGATCCCTGACGCCAATTTCTTGATTGCGGATTCTGATGTGAAGAATCTAGCCTAATGCCATAATCATACACTTGTGATGATGGGGGAGTCTCCTCTAATCAAAGACACAGGCCGCCGTGCCAGAAGGCAGCATGGGGAAGCAATCAGTAAGTGATCATTTAAGGAAACACACTGAGAATATCTGGAAACCTTGTGAGCCTTTCTTTTTCTCACTACTTCAGCTCTGGCATAGACATGATCCTTAACTTTGATTGCAGAAAGCTGGATGAAAATGCAGTGCTGTTTCATGTAAATTGAGATGAATCTACAGTAATTGCTATTTGCATGTCAAATTACTGTGCTCGTCAGTGTTGAGGTGTGATCCAGAAATTACTGGATCAAAGCATTTGTGCCTCATTTAGTGTACTAGAAAGCACACTCCATAGTCAAAAGCTAGCGGTGGCAGAGTTAATCAGAGCTCATAAGAAAACACAACATTGTACACAGATATAGCTCTTGTAGAAACACATTTTTTTGCAGAGTCAAAGAGCTATAAGGTAATTGATGACAGTATATAGATAGTTTTTTTAAATCTATAAACTAAGACAAAAGCTACTTCCTTTGGGCAGCGTTGACATTTTCAGGCTGCTGCTTTATTACTATATAAAAAGTTCAGCTGAGGTCATTGGCAGAGGTTGACAGGGTGAAATATGTTGTTTCCTCCATTGACACCAGCTCCTGCCCCAAGTAGCTAATTAGCTTAGTAAAGTGGTTGTGTGCAGGGGGAGGTGGAGCATGGATGCTTCCTCCAGAGCTCACTTTTTAATAAGCTGATTCTTCTTTTTAAGCAGAACAGAGAGACCCCTAACATCCAGCCAACCTCTGTACTTAACGTGTGTTAAGGGCCAGGGCAGTGGTCCAGAAAGTCAGAAAGAGAGAGTAAGAGTGTAAGAGAGACCGATTACGGAAAATTACAAGCCATCCTGATACAAAATACTGCACATACTCCTCCTACTCAAAGACAGTTTTTCCCTGTGCGATTTGTACCAAGTGAGCAAATCAAGATATAGCCTTATACCTCTTCAGCCTGTATATTGCTGTCAATCACATTTTAAATGCAATCTTCAGGTACTTAGTGTTTCTTGAGTCTCTTTTCTCTCCAATATGTCAGTGTAGTAAATAATGCTAATAACTTCAGGATGTTCACCTTGACAGGAAGCTTGCTGTTCTCTTTCAACAGGCAATTCAAAGACTCGTGTGGTGCGTTGTTTTTTGATGTGCAGCAATAGGGTACTTCAACCGCTATTGTTTAACCTATGGGGAATAGTGCTCTGTGTACCTGCGATCTTCACAGGGATGGAAATGAAATCACATTGGATGTGAATGTGCCTGTGCCAGTCAATAGTATTGATACATTAACTTTCTTGTGTCTCAGTAGCTGTAGTGTTCCACGTGATATTCATCATGTTCTTTGGGGAACTGAGCTGTTCTTCTGATAGCAGGAGCTTAAAGACTACAATTTTGTTGTCAAATAGATAGTAAGTCATACTGAGCAAACAGCTGCCAAGGCAGCCCAGTTTCACATTTCCAGATGAAGGAAGACTGAATTTTGTTGTGACACTTGATTTGGTCCTTGAAAATTTGATTATGCCATTATCAAAACTGTCATATTTGAAACCACCATTGATTTCCATTCAGTAGTTTAGAATTTGCTCAAATGAATGCTATAATAATTTTTCAAAGATTGAAATTATGTTTGCAAGGCACACACATTTACATCAGGAAGTGTTGAATGTGAAGAATGCCCTTAACGAGCTGTACTTACCATAGGAAATCATTTTCCCCTTTAACAATGCTAATGTGTAATGTGCAGGTGCAGTGAAAACATTTCCCTTTGAATAATGTAAACGTCTGCAACAATGCCTCATTTTTAACAATGGTTTTCGGTGAGTAGTCAAAGAGCAACAATGTCATCAGTGGAGGCAAATGGTTCTAAAATACAGCCGTATTTGTGGGAAAAAATGAAGGTAGCATTCCAACATCACAGTTAATGGATCGCCTCATATGACTATTTATAATAAAAAAAAATAAAGTGTGTAATCTGTTTTCCCTGTGCATTTTAAGTTAACAATTGAATCTCGACCATACCTCTCGGCTCCACATCGCTGCCACTCTCCCACCCCGAAGTTCACACAGCCTGCCTGCAGAGGGTAGTCAGTGACTGCAGTAAGAAACAGACACCAATCCTCAGCTCACATGGTGACCACACACATGCATGTACACTGTCACACACACACACACACACACTCATTCACTTGCTCACATAACACAGATACACATCCTGCCTCTCTCATTCCACTGTATTTTGGACCCTCTCTAACAAACTACATCCATATCTGATTATGTCTTAGGAAAGAGTGAAAGGAAATGGAGAGGTGTGATTGCCAGATGTGGACAAATTTTTACCAGATAAGCCCCAGACAGGTGGAGATGGTGCAGCCCAGTACCAGGTTGGAACAAACCATATACCTACAGGGGTTGCCTGGATGAAACTAATGGGATTTTATGTAAACTGCTTGTCAGCACAGATACACACTGATCCTTTTTTCCACGGGGCTAGGGGGTTTTGGGAGTTGCTACAGTATGATGTGCTGTGTGTGTGTGTGTGTGTGTGTGTGTGTGTGTGTCTGTATTAATGTCTTTGCATTTGTTCTCCCACCCCAGGTTTAGGGGGAGATGGGTACACATGCAGACACATACACACACTTGTCATAGGAGCGCTCTCACACTCTATCAAATATGATGTGGAAGCTTTAATAATGGATGTGAGCAGCAGCTGGAAAGGTGGAAAGGCATTGATTTATACCAGAGGATTCCTAGGATTTTTATAGGATTGGCTAAATGTCATTACTCTGCAGGTGGGGAGGTGATGAACTGTAATAAACTTTGATGTGGATGGGTGTGTGGCTGCTGTCATTAGCTCGTAAACTGGAACATTGTGGCAGGTTTTGAAAGATCCTACTCCCCTCCCACCTCCTGTCATCATTTTGAATATGTACGGTATGCATAGCCACACACTTGTCAACAAAAATTTGAATGTGTGCAAATGTGAACACACATGTGCACACATGTATTGACATATGGGATAAGGGGGAATTTGACAGAGTACTACAGCTGCTAGACCGGCTGTCGTATTTAGCCAGAACAGTTTTTTCCTCTTGGCTTATTGTGTGTACTGTACATACAAGGTGTGCAAATGTGGATGACTGAGAGCTGACATCCACATGTTTGTATACCAAATCTTTGGAGAGTACCGATTGTCTATGCATCTTTTTTCAACCTGTAGTATGACTGAGTATTTCTTATATTGGTCCGTCTCATTAATTAATCAACTAGTGAGAGAATAAAAAGGCTCCATGTAAACACTGTATTGGCATCAAAATCAGTGGCTCAAAGAAATGGCTTTTCAAATTGTGTCTCTTAGTCAAGGCTTATGAAACCATAAGTTTTAAAAATAGCCCCAATTTTAGTGTAACTATAAACGCTTTTCCCCCCACTGTTACACAATTATCAGTTTAACTATCTTAGACAATGTCAAAATTCAACATTAAAACAGCAGCTGAATTGTACAGAAAAAAGTCTATACTACTTTATATATGTTTATTTTTCAAGGACGATATTTGTTTTAGGAAGATAGAGCTGGCAAAACAGTTTGCACTCATGTGCGGAACTTATTCAGTTAGGGAATTCTCATGAAGTAGATGAGCTAGAAAGTATTAGCTGCTGAAGTCAAGCAGCTGTTTGGGACTAAAAATGATCTTCATTGCCAGGTTGTTAGGAAAGTTCATTGTTCTCCTGCAGTAGCAAGTTAATGTTTTGATGGTTTTAATGAGATCTCGTACTAGCTGTGGTTTGGCATTGTTTGCATTGCATATAGTATTCAGATGTCATGGGGAAAAAAAGAAAAAATTCTAAATGAATGAAAAATGCCGGAAAATCTGGATGAAAACTCCTTAGTTTCACTCAGTGGTATAAGGACAATATGCTTTGTTGTATTAGAAAACAGTTTTTTGTGTGCAGTGGATCTTTACCTTGGGGATGTCTGTAAAAATGTTTTACTAAAACCTAATCTGGTATTTTCTTTTGTGTGTGTATATCTGCATGTTAATTTTCTGAGCACTGTGGCTCAAGACATATTTGAAAATCCTTTTCAGTGTAGACTCGTTAGAGAGGTAGCAATTCACTGGCTCCTTCACTAAGTTTCCAGTCTGGTCCCCATGTGCTATAGTCATCTGCCTCACGCCTCCTCTTTTTGCTCAAGTTCAGCGAAAGCATCCTAATGTCATCCAATATTAAACAGCTATTAATTCTACCTCCATCCTTCTAATCTCAAATGAGCAAATCTGTCCTTGTTTCCCATCAACAAACAACTGCAGTGGATGCACCTTGAAGGTCAAGTCCCTTTCTCTAATTAATTGGCCTGGACATTTCTGATAGTGTTACTAGGGCAGAGATCTCACTAAGCTGCCATTAATATTCACACATCCTTGTTTTTCTGCCATTGTGCTTGTTGTGTTTTTTCCCTCCTGTTATTTGCATCTCATATTCGGATAGAGCTCAGGCTGAAATGCTCAGTTGGATAGTTGTCAATTATTCCATTGTTCCAGTGCGGGTGTCTCCATCAAGGAGTCCAGGTGCATTCTCAGGGTGCCACTTGGGAGGTAGCATTTACTTCACTCATGTCGGCACTGAGCCTGCATTGGGGGATGTAGCGTAAAAGTCTCTCAGATCTTGAGAATTCAAGGAAGGCTTCATTAAAAAATGCAAAATGTTGTCAATACAAAGCACCGTGTGAAGAGAGAGAATGGTAGGGTCTTTGACTTTTGATTGAGTTGTGCTCTTGATAGCAAATTATTACAGTTTTTTAAATCCTCTTGCATGTTGCATAATGATGGCTTTTTAGAAAAAGTACACACCTCTGACATCGCTGCTTCCACAATTCGTAGAGACACTTTAAAATGTTCACACCCCAGTGCCCATGTGTACTCGTTGTAATTCACCAAACAGGACCAATTGTGTGCATTAACAATGCGATAAACCTCATTATGTCTGCCCACTAACCAGTTGTGCATTATCTGAAATGGTTTATGGGGCTTATATAGGCCAATTTACCACAGTGCTTGGTTCCATTGTTGGTCCGTGAATGTGATGCTTGTCTTAGCCCGAGTGAGCTAATGTTACTCCTGCACCGAATGAGGATGCACTCTTCCTTTGCAGTCTTTGTATTGAGGTGATTAAACCCTAGGGAATTTGCGTCCATGGAGGGACATTATTGTTGTCACTGGTGCATAGCAAGTTGAACGCACCTTTTCGCATGTTAATAGTCAAAGTCTTACTCTCATGTTACAAGGAGAAAAGAGTGCAATGAGAAACTTTCTAATGAAATGCAAAAGCGAAATCAGGCGCTTTCGCTACTACACCATATTTATAGAAGCAGTGGGTGAAAACTTGCTGGCTGTAAATTTCTATGGATTGTGTTATTGAACTGATTAAACACAATCAATGTGAAGTGTTGCATAAGAAAGAATTGAATATGGATTAGGAAGTGAAAATAGACATAGCTCAGAGGTTAGAACAGCTACTTGGAGCCCTTGCCTCCGCCTGCACATAGTGTAGTGACAGATTGATTGTGATATTGGTTTTATGGCAGGTAGGTTCACAGTGGGGTCAAAAAGAAATCTGATCTGTGTGGTTTAGCCTTAAGAAAAAGGCATAATATTAAACCTACGTGATCAGCTATTCAGCTCAAATTTTAGTACTGATCATGTTTCTTCACTGATGTAGGATTAGATTTGATTATCTAGTGTCCTGTTTCACATCAGCACTGACAGCCCAGCCTATATTCTTGTTTATTATTCTCTCCCTCTGCTACTACCATCCTTCCGAACAAAAATTCCATTATTGTGACAACTCTCTGAGGTGTTTGTAGATGCAGTGACAGGCAAGTCATACTCACTCACCGCATTTCTCTTGAAACCTAATCCCCAGCATGGCCTTGCTCACCCGCTGATAGGCAGATAGTAGTGGGAAAGGCTGCTGATACACTCGCTGTCACCAGTCCCACTCAGAATATGTCTCCTCTCATTAGTATTGACTCTGTGCTTTGGCTTTATAGTATCTTACCAGTGACCCATGTAAGATGGAGTTAAGGCAGGGCCATGATGCTCAGTAGCCCTTGATTGCATCAGGAACACGTCTGTCATCACTGCTGTAGCTAATGCTAGTTCAAAGTGGTGTTGCTTCACCTAAAGCCATGTGTATAGGCAGAAGGGCTCAGGGGCTATTTAATATTTGTGGTTATTGATCGTGGCCCTCGTAATGTAATTTCACCATCCGTTTTCCTCTTTGCAAATATTGGGGTTAAAAGGAGAGCGTCACCTATCGTAAATCGTCTTCCTTTTCCCATCTGTTTTCCTCTCTATTGCTCTCTCTCTCTCTCTCTCTCTCTCTCATGCTTTCTCGAGCAGTCTCTCTCTTCTCTACCATTGCCCACTGGGCAAAGGCCCAGAGCTGTAAAGTTCTCTGGCTGATGGAATTTTATGGTGGCATCTTGGCGGACTCCTTCATTTCACTTTTATCCTTGTCAGTCTTCAGGCCACCCAGAAAACTGCCTGTACAGAAAAATCATAAAACCCTGTCCCTGTCACTAGGCAAATTTAGAGAACTAATTTTCAAATCAAATTATAAATCTTTTAACTTGGCTGTCCGGGTGGCTGGCTGGCTGGCAGAGTAGCCTAGTGAGCAGAAGTTTGAGCAATCTTTGCCTGCTCATCAGTCTTCTGGAGAAGGCATATCAGTCTGTGGTGGCTGGCAGGGGTAGTGGAACCAGACAGAGTTACGGTCAGCTAAACCAAATGGAATGAGATGAAACGCTGAGTGATTTTGGGGCGAGTAATATGTTCATGTTCTATTACACAGTGGCATGATTCTGAGCCAGATACCAGTAGCTTGTGGTGCTCATCTGAAATGTTTTGTAGGAGTGATGCAGTACAGTGTATGTGTTGCAAATGACACCACTGGAAAATGTACACATGTAACTTGTCTTTTTTACAATCACACAACTAAATCTAGATAGCTCACACAAGTTAATAATCAAATGTTGAACTTCAGTATTGCTGCAGATTGTGAAATGTGACTGTATGTGGTAAAATATTGATGTGAGTGTAGTTGCTGGGGTTAGTGATGTGTATGGGTCATATAGTGTGGTCATGTGTTTGATGTGTGTTTGCACATGTATATTTACACATAGGCATACATGTGCGTGTTTGTATGCGCGTCCATGGCTGTGTGGGTGGGTGAGTCATTTGACACTGAAAAGTGTTCACCTGCTAGTGAAATCCTCAAGCATCTGTTCTCCCGTTATTACAGTAGAGAGGCTGCCATGCATTCTGATGGAGCTCCCTTGAAGCTGCATTGAAGCTGTCACTGCAATGCAAACTGGAAGTAATACAAGATCACACCGGAAATCTTTCCCAATTTGTCCTGTCCCCCGCCCACTACCCTTCTGGTTGTCTCAGCACCATGTCCAGCTTCCTTTTGCCAATATTAGAATTCAACAAAGCACATTTTTATTGCCTTCGGTGATGCTATTCAGAGCTGCTACCATCAGATCCTCTCCAAATGAACTTCATCTGGAGCAGCAGAAGGTTCATCCATGAGTAAATTGCTCATCACATACACAAAAACACACACACACACGTGCATACAGTCACAGAGGCATCATACACATGCAACGGACAAATTCCTGCCTGCCTCCGCTTTGAAGCAGCCATGTCAAAGCTGCCTGTGCATTACTAAATCCCATTCTCAAAGAGCGTTTTACCCCCTACGTCTGAGAGGCCCTTGGCATTGGCTTAGAACACACACACACACACGCACACAATCTACATGCCTGATGCAATGTGCAGTCACTTGAGCAAACAGACGCACATTTGACTGCATGAAACAGCATTACAGCGTCTTCTTCCTTATTAGTGAAGCAATCCTTTATCAGTTCCACAGCTCCTCTTTATGGCTTGTTTACTGTATACTACAACATTAGCAGGGAAGGTTGTACTGTTGAATTGTTTTACTGCTGCTCTATTGTGTGAATGTTGCCTCATTTTGTTTTTTCCTTTTCCTGGTGCTCTCTGAACGACTCTGTATGACAGCAGGGGTCTCACACTGAAGACCCAGCTGAACCAAAGGTTTGAGAGAGAAAAGATGAGGATCAGAAGGACAGAGGAATGGGTGGATAGATGTATGGATGAATGAAGGCAGCGGCCCCATAAGGCACCTTGCGCTCTGGTGCTACTGAGAAATGTGGTGTGTGTTTGAAATGTTGCCGGCTAGCCTTTGGCATTCTCTGCTGTGTTTGTTATATACAGGCCCTGCTTGAAAAATCACCTTCACCTGCTGAAAGAAGTAGTCTACTCTTTTGGGCCCATCACTTGTCAACACAGCCTTTTGAACCCATCACTTGAAGTCTATAGGAAGGGTGCAACTTGGATTTTCAGACTGCAGGAGCAATTAGAAGTTTTGAGTAGCAGATATTTGGGATGCCTATCAAAGTTTTGGCATGCATATTATCCTTCCTGATCTCTATTTGTGAACTCTGTGTTACTGAGCTCTCTCCATTCCTTGCTCCACAAGTTTGCTCTCATTACCATGTCTTCCAGGCAATGCAGAAATCCCACGGTACAAAACCTTTAGGCTTTGATATTTTCAACAGCCATCCTCCCTCCCCGTCTCGCTCTCACCCCTTGTTGGTGGACTGGAATTTGAATAAACGAGATGGAGAGAAAGCGGTTTCCCCAGTGTCCCGCTATATTCTGGCGTGAACACAGACTGGGCAGCATCTTGCTCCATAGTATTCCTCTGTGACCTTCCAGTATCAACAGAGAGGAATGGAAAGATGGAAGGATGGAGGAAAGAAGGAAGAGATGTCATTACCAAGCCTTACCCCAGGGTTTAGCAGTTCACTGTAGAGGTTAACTGGTTTGGCTGTTCGGCGCCAGTTGGCATGGATACCATTTCCCAGGGTATTGTTTGGTCCCCTCCTGGTATTTTCAGTGGTCCCCGTGCAACCATCATTCAAAAGGTGGCCATTGGAGGCGCCCTGCTGAGCTGAATCGAGTGGCGAAGAAGCTCCATATGCATCCATCTGTTGATATTGTCTGCTCTCATGAGACTGCAATTTCCTCTTAAACATGAGAGATCACTTGTAGCATAGGAATGGTTGTAAAACAGCAAGGTACTCTTTTGGGGAAAAATGTCTTGAAATAATATTACAGTGTAACAGCAATAATAATAAAACTCCCCATCTCTCTTTTATGACTCTCCAATAAGTGAGTTGTTTCTGCATCTCAGTAGTGAATGGAGAATCGGGAGGAAAGGCAGCACACAAAGCAGGCAGGCAGGGGCCCTGGTCTTTGATGAATGTCTCTATCTCCAGGCATTAGGTGTTCTATTTTTCATAGCGGGCCCTTTGGTCATGCTGGAGAGAGCCTGGGACTCACATGCGCAATCGTGCACGGTCCCACAATCCTCAGAGATGGTGACTAATCCAGGCCGAGTGTCTGGGGGCGAGAGTGGCCGCTACCAGCGCAGCCAAAAGGTCACACCTGTCAGAGGTGGGGAAAAAAAAGAGGACAGAAAAGGAAGCCAGCATCGTACTGGCCTCTGTCTGAAAAGGCACAGCTTCGTAGTGTCTCAACTACTTGGAGAGACACACATTCACACACATAGAAGAAGTCTCTGAAGAGACAAATAGCTTGTTACAGAAACAATTACATTTCTGCTCCTTTCATCCTTGCCAACCAAGTATCTCACTGTAGAACCAAGTTGAACTGGCAATGTCTTCATCCCATGTATTGTGCACGTGTGGCGTTTAATTAATTCACCCAAGGTCACACATTATTTTCCCTCTACACCTGATTTTTGGTATATTGAATGGTGCTACCGTAGTATTGCTAATGACAGTATTGATATATAGTTCAGGCATATTGTATTTGCAATATCTCTTTAATTAATCTTCTGCTAATGGACTCCACCGTGGCCCATTTTTTTAATGATTTCTCTTTTACTCATTATTGCAATCAAGATTGTCCTTTGCACCACATAACCTGAACAGGGCTATAATCTTGCTAGATTTTTTTAGTCTCACTGTTTTATGGTACTGTGCTGCTGCACCACATCCCTCCCAAAACAATTGATGAAATATCTATCTATCAATCTATCTTTTGCTAGGGCTATTGTGATAACTGCAATATTGCTATACTGCTCTATTGATAAGCGAACCACAGGGGATGACAAGCACCTGCCACAGCTGCTGTATTCACATTTTTCATGGTTTTGTATGGCTTTTTGGATTGCGTAGGTGCTGTGTCGCTAGTGAACATGGGGCAGGGGGTGCGAGAGAAGAGATTCCATGTTTACACATGCATTTGTGTGTAACGGAAGGTTCCCTTTCATCAACAAGGACTCTGAATTCACATTGAATATGGCACCTTCGCACCTGTAGGTGTATTTTTTGTCTTTCTAGCTTGCTTCCACTGCTGCTGTCTCATGCTCTCTCCCCCATCTGAATCCAGAGCTGACCTGACTGAGAACTTTAGCCAAAACAGAGCTACTAGACTGAAACCAAAATGGTGACGTAGCCAACATAAATAATAACCTAACAACAAAGTTTATTTATTTAAAAAAAATGGCGCCTGTACCACATATGACTGCATACTGTGCTGTTGAGCCACCTTAGATCACCGCAGGGGAAATTCCTTCACCACAATAGCCCTGTCTGTTGATCAATATGCATACTTGTTTCTTCATTGTTCCCTTTGTTTATATTTTCCATAACTGCATGTATGGCTCAAGGAGCATTTGACTTTATATCTTCTTGCCTTGGCAAAGAAACTTGCTTTCTGTTCTCTGTAATGCTTCTCCTTTGACATCATACCATGTTCCTGGTCCATGGGAGGCACCACTGCACCTCAGCATCAGAAAGGCAACATGCCACACCTTGGGCATCAGCTTCAATTCAACAGGCAAATTAATCTTGCTTTGTTGGGGTAGTCAGGCCCAGCCTGGGAGAGAGTTCACCTAGGTGCTGCTCTGCTGATGCAAGTGCTTTCTCTCAAGTTGGGAGCCTTCATTTATGGGCAGTTAAAGATCTCTCCATCTGTTATTAGGCGGGGTCTGGGCATGGACGCCTTGATGAATAGGTATTTCTACTGCTATTGAATGGACTGCAGCCTCTCGATGGAGACGAAGTAATGGTGCGGATATTAGAAGAAACTGCTTTTGTTTCCCCAGACCTCAATGAGAATTCATCCAATAAGGCTTGATTAGAAGGGGAGCCCTTTCAAGTCTGAGACACGCGCACAAATGGCAGAAATCATGCTTGTACTCAAGCACTCTCCCTCTCTCTATCTATCTTTCTCACTCAATCTATTTCTCTCAGTTTCTATTTACATACACACACACACACACAAGCACACGCACACACACACACACACACACACACACACTTCTTCTATCTTCCAATACAGATCACCCCTCTCACCCTTATCTGTTAGCTGTGCTGTCTGTGTGATGAGAAGATAATCTCTCAGTATGGGTTTTTCATGGGAAGATATTTCATAGATCATGTTTTTCTTCTGATGGGGATTTCAAATCCTATTTATCTAGCTAACGGGGAAGAGGAGAGGAAATGTATCTGCGGTTATTAGAGATGAGACGACCCCAGCACAGACATGAGAGGAAGATCAAAGCTGACTGCCCTGGAAATAATAACCAAGTCCAATGTACCCAACCCACTGGTTTGATGTTCACGAAATGCCCAGCTTTTCTTAGCTTTGTGAGTTTGTACTTGTGTGTGAGTGTGAGGGAGTGTGTGTATGTGTGCGCGTGCGCAGGCGTGTTCACATGGGTCTTTGCATGCATGTGTGTGTGTATTTACCTGGTCAAAGCTCCGTCAGACAACTAGATAGTCCTGTTTACAATCCTGTCTAAACTGAGGGTCAGAACTCTTTTCAAATACAAACATGTACACACTTACAGTACAAATACACACACACACGCACACAAACACACATACTGGTTATTCTGCTCCTGGCAAGGCAAGGTCCATCCCCGGTCTCCCAGGACTATCACTGTCATAAATCATGCTTGTCCCCTCCATCAGCATCTGTCCACAGAAACCACATAGGGATTGGACATCATTAATGTCTGTGCCAAATCATGTTTACCTAGCCCAGTTTTTGTCCTGAGTCACTGTACATATTTTCCACATTTTCCTTCTCTTCCACCTTTGTTGTTTCATTCATATTCTTGTCAGTTTATGTTCAGGTTAGATAGGCCGACCAGAGAATGATAGGTTGCTGGTGTTGTGTCTGGCACTGATGAGAGTATACTGTATTCCAGCTGCAAAGGTTAAGTACAGAGCACAGTGCCTGAAACAAGTCTAGTGTGGCAGACTGTGTGTGTGTGTGTGTGTGTGCTGGATATGGCTGTTTGTTTAGGAAAATATGTGTATCAGGGTTCATACAGTCATGAATCTGAGCTTTCAGTTTCCAGGCACTGGAAAAGTCATGGAAAATCCTAATTTTATTAAGGTTTTGGGAAAGTCATAGAGAGCTGTTAAACACTGGACCATTTAAAAAAACAATTAGCTAGAGTGTGGAGTTGTTGTGGTGATGCTTTAGGACAGGGGTGTCAAACTCGTGCCATGGAGGGCCGAGAGGCTGCAGGTTTTCATTCCAACCAAGAACTCCACCAGGTGATTTCACTGATCACCCTATCTCGAAACAGAGAGGCGGGACTAATCAGTGAAATCACCTGGTGGAGTTGTTGGTTGGAATGAAAACCTGCAGCCTCTCGGCCCTCCATGGCACGAGTTTGACACCCCTGCTTTAGGATTTCTCTTGTGTGTGTTAATGTATCAGTTTGTCTCAGTCTGGGGAAAAAAGTTTTTCGCCAGACTGAGGTGTTATAATTAACCACTGTGAGTAAATACAATTCACATATCTGGTCACACCAATTGCATTTTCTCAGGTTGTCCTGGAAGAACAAAGTTTCTGTTATTCGTTTGTTCAGGAAATGCTCATATACAGTATTTGAAACTTTCACAACATGTACAGGTTAAAATGCACCTTTTAAGCGGCAGCTCTTAAAAATAATTTGTTTTGGTTCTTTAAATTATGCTAAAATGCATGCCAAAGTCACTGAAAACCACTGGTGAAAGACAATATGAACCATGGTCTATGGAAACCAAATTTCAAAACACAAAACTTACAGTTTTGTAGTGTCAAGTCACAAACTGACGTATAATCTGTCTCCTGTTCATCCTCCTCACTCGCTCTCTCTGTAGCAATGTAGCAAGGTGACAGGCTGACTCATGCGCTCTCAACATGGCTAGAGCAACATCAACCCTGCATACTCTACCAGTCTATGCTGGTTGAGGGTTCTGTTCATGATATGTTTTGCTTCGGGTTGTGTATACACAAAGCCTGAAGCAACTTATCATTAAGTCAACAAAGACAATTGAAGTGTTGTTTATCTTACCTGTTGGGATTGCAGTTCAGCTGAATTGCTTGGGAGAGTAGAGCAGAAAAGAAGAATAAAGCAGGTAGAGTAACCCAGACTTTGTGCCCTCATCGCATGTTTGCCCTATGTATGTTTTATCTAGGTTAGTCCCTTACAGAGAGGGTCTGTGAAGGAGGAAGGAGTGTAGAGGAGCATACCGCATCAGAACAGCTTCAGTACTGTTGCTCATTTATTCATTGTTTTAGTGCTGTTTCCCTTTTTTTCTTAGCTCTTTTGTAGTCCTTTTCCAAAGTTTTAGTTGCTAGCTGGATCTCTTGGCTTCATACCCAAGCTCCCTGGGCTGGAAAACAGAAGAGTACAGAGAGTTCATTAGACCTTCACAATGCAATCAATGCAGCAGAGACCACGGCAAAAACCTAAATGAGATCCACTGTGACTTTACCTGCTTAATGGCTTGCTTGTTAACCCCCTCCTCCACCACATTGGGAGTGTATGGCAAAAAGCGTCTGGATTAGCTGATATGCCTTTCGAGGTGTTTTCTGACATTATTGCATCCTTCAAATCCTTCATGTCAGCGTGGAAATTTGACTGTTTTTCCATCCTTTTGCATATGAAATATCTCGTTCCTTGGTGCTCTCGAGGAATTTTCAGGACTATATTGAACCACTGGGTGACCTTGAATTGATTGGTGAGAGGTTGGAGTGCAGTGCATTACCTTGAAAGCAGTGTGAGTCGGTGTAAGGGTTCGTTATTGAGTTGATTTGGAGGAAGAAAATCCATATGTCTCCTTAATGATCTTCTTCCATCTGGATTTTTATACGCAAACAACACCTGTCCATTAGCCATCTTCAGTCATTCTGTATACAGCACTGTTGTACAGTACTTGTTTTTGATGCAAAAAAAAAAATCATTGTGATATCTTTAAAATAAGCTCAAGTCTTTTGTTGTACATAGCTACACGTAGACACATAACTTTAGACTGTTCTCTGCAGCTAGTGTGCGCTCAATTTTTCTTACTCCACTTTTTTCACTCTATTTTCCCTGACTTTCAGCAAGCTGGCTGACATCTGCTCCTATCTTTATAGAGGTGTCATTGAAATTCAGTGCAGACATGAGTCCTGCAAAGCAACGGGAGAATGACTTGAGAAATATTCCGGCACTACACCATACACAAACATGCTCGTATACACCCATACACACTCACACACTTGCACACACACACACACACACACACACACACACTCTTGCACAGCAGACATGCTCCAAACTTGTGATTTAAGCATTACAGCATTCCCTGTTGCCAGGCATTAATTAACTCTAGCATTATTGGCCTTTATTAAATATGCACAGAAAAGTAGATCACCTTACTAAATAAGGTGATAACGAAGTGCTTTGAATATGATTCCAGTATATTATAACAATGTATGAGTAACATGAATATGTTACATGTCAGTGTGAGTGCATGTGTATGTGTGTGTGTGTGTGAGTGTGTGTGTGTGTGTGTGTATGCATGTAGAGTGAGTAAGTAAGTAAGTAAACTTTATTATCCCCTAGGGGCAATTCGTTGTTCAGCCAGCAGAGAATAAATGTTACTTGCATTGGAATGTAAAGAGACATTCTTCTCTGTCCAAACAAGTTGCTACAGTGCAGGTATGGAAATCAATAGGGTAAGGCCAGATTTCTGACCCAGAGTGTCTGGAAACCAATACCAGGTCCCAACTTCTGCCCTTTCTAAGAAGCAGATTATTTGTTGGAGCCCCGAGAGAATAAAAGGAAAAGAGGGGAATCATTCCAAACTCAGCAAAATCTATTGTTGCCTAACTTGAATTTAGATGTGAAAGACTCACTGAATGAAAACGCTGCAGTAGATCCATATGACATACTTTACATATGGCCCTACATTACAGTAGGGCCATCTGAGTTGAATTAGACTCTCTCTCTCTCTCTCTCTCTCTCTCTCTCTCTCTCTCTCTCTCTCTCTCTCTCTCTCTCTCTCTCTTTCTCTCTCTCTCTTTAGAAAAAAGTTTTTGAGTGTTTGGTGTCTGCAGGAAATAATTCATCTTTACTGTTACATCCTCTCTCTTTCACTGAATGTGAGTACTATAAAGTCTTTTCCAAAAAAGAGCTCTTTGATGTGTATTTTATTTTATTTTATTTTATTGTATTTCATTTTTATTTTATTCATATTAATTTCCCTTGCTTATTGTAGCTTCCCTCTTCTTCCTCTCCCTCCTGCCCGTTTCTCCAGGATTTTATCTTATTTGTCAGTAAACAACCACGAGTTGTTTTGGGACAGGTTTCCTTTCTTTTCTCCTTTTCTCATCATTAGCTACTAACATCCCCCTTTTTGCCTCTGGGTGGTTGGCTTGGATGTTGGATCATGTTTTATTTTATTCACGTGCATTTAAAATTCGGCTTACAATCGCCCCAATTTAACAGGATGGTGAAGATTGTTGCTTGGCTTTCACTCAAGTCTCTTGTTCACTGGAAGTTTTATCTTAATTTTTTTTGTTCAATCTTTTAATGGATGACTTTATAGTTTCAGTTAAACTCAGCTAGACAAAATCCTTTCCTTCCTTGAATACACACACACACACACACACACACACACACACACACACACCACCGCCCTTCTAATCGGTCTCTGTGTATTCTGTATTCTGTATCATTGCAGAAGTCTTTCGAATGCTATTAGTGAAATCATTGATGATGCTCTATTGCAGGTCAACTCTCGGTGGGATTCAGTAAGCCAAGCAAGTTTGCTGACAATGTATATTGGTCTGCTCTAACCTTGTCTATAACTGGGGCACAGCCAGCAGAGCAGAGACATTTGAGGCAAACTGTGTGTGTGTGTGTGTGTGTGTGTGTGTGTGTGTGTGTGTGTGTGTGTGTGTGTGTGTGTGTGTGTGTGTGTGTGTGTGTGTGTGTGTGTGTGCGCGGAACTTTTCTTCAAAGCTTGAACTGGCTGGCTGGGGTCAGGCTAAAGGTGTCAAAGGGAATGTAGGAGGTGAGCCACTTCCAAGTGGTAAACACACTGGTTGTTAGTCAGGTAAGGGTCAAGGTGGAAATATCACACACGGGTTAACTTTGAACTGACTTTGGCTTTGACTTTGACACGATTTAAGCAAGAAAGGTGGGTGGAAGAAAAACACTCGAGGATCAAAAGGTGTTTAATTCTTGTTTTTAGATTTTTTGGTTATTTGAAGCTTCTCATATAATTGAAAAAGTGCACAGTCAGTGAGGACATACCAAGGAACATATTTATTACCACTGATATGGCTTGCAACAAAGACGGCATGTTTTAGCTGTCTGTTCTGACCTTTAGCGTTTGCTGCTGGAGCTTATTTTGTAAAGGAATGCATTTAAGTTATTTGCACATCTTTGTCATTGAAAAGCCTGAAATTATGGTTAAAGGCATATAAGGCTTTTTCTATTTTAAGCATACAAATGTCCAAAAAAAAAAAAAAAAAAGTGAAAGAAAAATTCAAAGCCTACAGTGGCTTGCTTCGTTTCTGTTTTGTTTGAAAGTTTAAAACCCATTTATAAGAACATGGCCTCCCTTTAATAAAAACATATCCCAGTATAAATTCAAATTATGAATAAATAAATATGATATCTATTCAACCCCACGGTTGAATAGTTATCATTTTTATGTCTGACCTTTCAACATATTTATGCATACAAAAACACATGTGTGCATGCACACACACTCACTCTCTCTCTCTCTCTCTCGCTCTCTCTCTCTCTCTCTCTCACACACACACACACACGTGTGCACACATATGAGTCTCTCAGTCTCTTCTCTACAACAAAATTATTTTCATTTGTCTCATTCCAGCCATGTTAGTCATTTAATTGTCTTCATAAAATATTGTGCTGCTTTTTTTTTATATTAAAATAAACAGAGTATGAAATTGTTTAATGCTGAAAGATCTCAAGGCCCTGTACTGTCACTGGAGGTTCTTCCTCTTTACCTGAGGGCTCAAAGCACACTCACACACTTGCACCCACACAGAAAAGTGATGACTTGGCTACCACCCAGTAGCCAATGTTTCTTACAAATTGAAAACTCGGTTTTGTTTTCAAGCAGTTCCCATCCCAGCCCAATCTCCCATTGTTTCTTTTTGTATTTTTTTTCTCCCAGTCTGCCCCTCTGTGGTGGTCAACATGTCTGTGGACACAAGATGTAATACCAGTCCCTGATTATTGAGGGAATGCTGTTACTGTGTCTGTGTTTTCATCAAATGGTAGTTGGGCAGACACATGAAAATAAAGCTGCACTGGCTCAACATAGCAGGCAGTGAATCTATATACATAGAGGGAGTAAAAAAACAACCCTGGTGTGTACAAACATTTCTTCCAGAGTTCAAAAACAGCTCCCTATGGAAAGAGAGAATGAACGAGAGACAGACAGGATAGAGAAAATAAAAAAGGAAGGAAAGAGAATGAATTGGAGATGGAGGAGGTAGAGAAAGGGGTGAAATGCTCAGCCACATGGCCTGGTGGGAAATCCCCCGCTGAGCTGGGAGCCCTGCGCCCTGGCTAGATGAAATGTCTTATCTGCCTGCAGCAGGGCTCTGTCCTTTAAGTAGGGCGAGGGAAAACTCATTGTCCGGCCAGCCAGCATCTCAACTGATCCGTGTTCCAACTGACCTTTAGCACCGCTGCCACAGACACATGCCAAACTTTTGATTGCAGTATTTTCCCTGCCATTATAAGACTTAGGCGCAGCACCCAAGAGGCTTTACGTAGCCCTCAAGTCGATTGAATGGGAAATATTGCGGGAAAAACGTAAAAAATTATAATATGAAGTGCTCAATCTAAAATACATCAACCTAATAAAAACATTTTGCCTGTCAGTCTGTGGAAGCGGAGCCTCATAGGTGGACCCCCCACACAAATGTGACCAAGTCAAATGTGAACTTGCACTTTCCAAAAAGAAAAGGTTTGCTATACAACCTGTTTGGTCTAGTAGCTCTGCCTTTACTAATGTTTTGCAGAAACATTCAGGTCAGCTCTGGCTGCAGGCTCACCTTACTGATCAGAGGGAAATTGCTCACTCACTCAGTCATTTACTCACTCATTCACTCACTCACTCTGTCACACACAAATGCTCTCTCTCTCTCTCTCTCTCTCTCTCTCTCTCTCACTCTCCTCTCTAACCCCCTCCCAGTGAGATAGCACCTAAGCCTTAACCCTTGATTGTATTAAATATAGGTTTGCATGTTTATTTAATGTCTGTCATCTGTGTGCGTGCGTGCGTGCGTGCGTGCGTGCGTGCGTGTGTGTGTGTGTGTGTGTATGTGTGTGTGTGCGCGCAAGCATGCTTGTGTGTGTGCTTGCTGCATTGGTTGTGTTAGCAACACAGTTTATATAGGTTGTGTTTATCATAAAATCATGTGACATTTGTCGCCACCTGACCGGTCACTGTCTTTTACCTCTTCTTGTTGGGGTATCCTTCCTCCCAACCAATCAGCCAACCCCTAATGAGCAGGAAATTAAGTTATAACGTGGCTATCATGCTGCTTGATGTGCACTAATTGCCAAGATTGTATCTGTAGTTTTCCAAAGACCAGTGGGGCGCTCTGGTAATTTTAATTAATCACACACAAAGCAGAAGTAATTAGATTTTTCATTATTCTTTAACTTTTTTTTGTTTAAGAATTTATTTAGGAGAAAATATCTTAATATGTTTCAGTTCGTTACTTCCCAATAACAATCATATTGTAGACATGCTACATTCTGAGAACGTTGCCCTGCAAGTACCTCTAGTCTATTAAAAAATTTACTATCACATCATCCAGTATTATTAATATGTGTCCTCTGTCCTGTGCAATTATTTGCATGGCCAGACTCTTGATTTAAATGATAAAATGTCGATGTAGTCACCAAGAATGGTCACATGAAGGAGTTGCCACGTATTCCTTGGTCCTACACCACAGAGATGTAAAACAATTAGTCTTTCTCAAAGTAATAAGAATATTTTGTGAAAAAATAAAAAGTTCTTTATTATATGAGACCATGGTAGCTTGCTGATTTAGATTTATTTATATTGTTGGCAAGAACATTCTCACATAAGTGCTTGAACAACTTGCTGATTTTTCTTATTTAGAAGTGTTTCTGTGCTATTGCTTAAATGTCATGCAGGCCTGTGATGAGTCATGCCATTCGAAGGAATATAGTAATGTCGTGATTTTTCTCCAAGGGGAATCACACTCACAGACACAAAAGCATTAGCACAAGATATTAATTGAGGCAGATGACACAGGGCTTTCTTGCTTGCCATCTAAGAAAATCATTCTAGCATGGTAACCTCATGCTGGGATGAATTACAGTGATACATGTGTACACTGCTATTCCCCACTTACATCAATTGCTACAGTAATTATACCTCTTCAGCTCATAACACACACTCAGATAAAGGAGTTGGGAAAACATAGGTTGGAAGATAGCATGGGTGTTTGTGTGTATGTGTGTGTGTGAGAGAGAGAGAGGTAGAGAGAGAGGTACAGAGGTAGACTGAATGAAAGAAGCAGAGGCAATCAGCTATCTCCCTGCTCTAGTCTTCCAGACACGTTGCCGCCATGTGGTTTCCTGGTAAGCTGACAAAGAAGCTGAATAATGTATCTATCACTCTGCCTGAGTGCGCCGAGCACTGGGCACTGAGGAAGCTGCCAGCTTGTTATAGGCTCATTACAGGTGAAAATGACGTGTGGAGGTGCAGCCGCCTTGGCATTGTCTCCCTGCCCTGCCCTCGATAGAAATCAGAGCACTCCCTCACTCCCAGGGCATAGAGAACGGGAGATGGAGGTGAGAGAGAAGGAGGGAATGAGCCTCAATGCTCCCCTAACCCCCCAAAATGAAATTGACAGGCCTGCTGAAGTAATTGCTCCCAGCACTATTTTCTTTGGCAGGAAATACTGTTATCGACAAATAGGGGATTCAATAAGCGGCAGGAGATGAGGCTCTAGGCTGTGGTCAAAAGGCTGTATCTGTCCTCTGCTGTTGAGGTTGCTGTGTGTCCTGATGCTCTATCTCCTTGCCCTTGTGTCTCTCTCTCTCTCTCTGTCTCTCTCTCTTTCTCTCTCTCTCTCTCTCTCTCTCTCTCTCTCTCTCTCTCTCTCTCTTTTTAGCTCAACCCCCACCATTCTCTAGGTCCCTCATACTGCCTGTGCCTCTCTCTCATAAGATAAGATAAGAAACTTTATTGTCATTGTACTGCTGTGCAAGACAACACTACAAAATTACAAAAACAGACACTCCTCTTTTCTCTCTCTTGTTATATCTCACTACTTCATCACATACTACCAGCACAACTTCTGTTTTTTTCCCCATCCCTAAATCCTCCCCTTCTCCCCTTCTCTTGGGTCTCTTTTTGACCATTTTCCTCTGTTGACCATTTCTGTGAGCCTGAAGGGGAAAACTCTATTACTCAGTAGCCAGCAGGTACCGCTGCCCCCCTCTGACTGTTGCTGTGCTGTTGCTGCGGTGGTGTAATGTTGATAACATCCCAAAGGATCCCATTGATTTGGGCTAGGGTCATTAAGCAGCAGTTTATGGTCAGTGTCTTTGGTTTCCAGAGGTAAAGGTCACAGAATACAGTGAAACCAGAGCTCTAGCTTTTCTGGACATAGTGGTATGCTTGATGGGAACTGCTGAGAGGAAACAAGATAAATAAAAAACATTATATGTATGTTTGCCTCATATTGCACCATGTATTATTCCGGAAGCTGTGAGCTAAAAATATAAAATGGCCAAATCTGTCATATCCAGAGATGGATTTGATTGTATGTGAGATTCGTCAAATTTGGTGTCCTGTGCTCAGTTTATAAGTGCTCAGTTTTAATTAATTTTATGTCTGATGAGCCAACCCCTTAGTCTACATAACATTACCCATACGATTACCCAAAATTTGATCAGAGCTGATTTATGACACATGAAAGGAAGACAGGGTGTCTCATGAAGAATTTGTAATACACAAAGTTGAAGCAAAGAACCACCTTCTGGTCACGGCAACAGTAAAAAATAGGGAGAGGGAATTGATTTACAGAGTGATATGATAAAATAAATAAATAAACAAATAAATAAGGAATATATTTTTTTTTAAAACTCAACATGATTTTGATACAGGTCAGACAGCCAAGCAGCCCAAATGCTACCCACTCATCCAGCCAATTTTATTCAACTCAAATACGGTATTGTAGACATTAATAATCTGCCAAAATGATACTGACGATACACCAGTGTTATTTGCTGGAAAATAATCAGTGTTGAAGCAGTTATTTTTTAAAAAATGGTTCAGGGTGTGGCAGCTAACGCAGACCAACATAGTTAGCTTTATGCTCAAATTTCAGGAATGAGTGATTAAGATTGAAGCGGACTACATGTGCATTACATAATTTGAATACATAGTACAGCCAATCAGCAATGGGTATTCACTTTGTCCTAACATATACATGTTCATGCATGGCCTCATGAGTAAAACTATATAGTGTTCATACTAAGATACATACATAAGATTAATGCATAGACCTTTTTTTTTTTTTTATTGAGACGACTGAGGATTATTGAGTTTTGATGGAAAATGCAATTCACTTGAAATGTGTACATAACAACTTGACAATGTAGAAAGAGGAGACTTGATAATTTTTTCCACAGCTCAAAGAATTTCAAGAGGAAATTGTGTTGTAATCTCACAGATGCAAGAAAAGAGACACTTGTCACAGTCCATTGACTATAAAGGATAAAGTTCTTGTGTACCTTGTTCAAAAGTGAGTCATACATGAAAGGTGGCTTTTCTCAGCACTGACTTTGAGAGTTTGTCTCAAGAAAATAAGATGTTGCCACTGGGGGGAGGGAGGAGGGGGCAACAATGATTTTTTTTCCACGCCCCCCCACTTTTTGAAGTTTTTTTAAAAAAGCAAGTACAAAATTGTGATTGCTGTGACTGAACCCACTATAAAGACTGATGTGCATCAGTGTCTAAATGGAATCTTGAAGTGAACCACTTGTCAAAAGTTGCCAGGTTTCCCCTTGAGGATCCATTGAGCATTTGTCTGTCTGTCTCTTTCTACTGTAGCTTCCCTCCAATCTATCCTTTAATCTTTACACACATCTACTGCTAAAGTGCTACATTCATTTATCTTTGTGTAGCTGTGGTCAAAATGCCCCAAAAAAAAAAAAGCACACCAAAAATCTGAGGCTGAAAGGTCCACGGAGAAAGAGAGCTCTGGGGTAGGTGATAGTTGAGAAATACAAATGGTAATGAGAAGGATCCTCACCTGTCCCTGTAGCCTTATAACTGCTTCGAGCCAGGTAAGTACTAAGCCAATCATGTCACTGCCCTCAACACTCACCCAGTGGTGCTTAAGAGAGAGATGAATGGCACGATTGTTAGTATAGATGGAGCCAAGAGACAGACAAAAGACAGAGGTGCTGTAAATGGACACATTACATCAAATAGTAGGAAATGAGGAAGTGTGCATGATAATTGTTTGAGGCTCGGGTTGAATGCTCTTTAAATCTACACTTTCTCTCCTCAAGCTCGCTTAAGTCAGGCTGAAGACAGTGAAATGTAATAGAGATAATCTTAGCATGTTGAGTCAGTTTAAGCACATGCATTTTTGTTGCTTTTCCTAAAGTTCAGGCCCAGGAATGTGATTTACTCCAAACATTATTAAATAAATTCCTCTGGTTATGTGATTATGTCACCAATCAGACCATGAACTCAGATTATACCTAATGAACACAAATATTTGTGGCATGCTGATGCTAGACTGCTCCTGTTTTCTCCGGCAATCAGCAAGCTGATTCTTTCACTTTTGCTCTGCATTGTGGGAGTGCAGTAGGCCTCTATTCCATTCAGATAAATGAGCTATCTTATTACTTCCCAAACTGCCTATTAGCACAGCTCTCTTGGTGGGGAACCAGCAGTCTAGGGGTGAACATAGTGAAGATGATGTCGCCTAACATTCTGGTCCAAATATATCTAATGTTTTCTCACTTTGTTTTGTACTGTACTCAGGGCTAAATCAGTTTTATCAATTAATTTGAATTTGTGGTGTAGGACGATTTTTTTTAAATTTAAAATCGTTTTTCCCTTTAACTTCCTCTGCCGTCGCTCCCCTTGGGCTCCAGTAGTTAACAGTGGGCTCCGCCCTCCCCCCAGTGTTTATTTCCCACAGAGATACACACACAACAACATGGCACCAAGCAGAGTTTGCGGTCTTGTCAGTAGTTTGGAACTTGTTCGTTTTTGTGGCGTCAGACCTCGAACAAACCCACGGTCCACTGCAAAGTTTGTTTAAAGGCTGTTGCAACTAAAAGCAGCAGCATGACCAATTTATTTCAACATCTCAAACAGAGGCATGCAGTGGAGTGGGAGACTGCAGCTGCTAAAAAGCAGGCAACATTAGCGGAATCAATTTCCCATTGTATCCTGTATGACAAGAAAGCGGCTTAAAATTGTAAATTGAGTTTGACGTGAAAAAATCGAAGATTTTATTTTTAGGCCATACCACCCAGCTCTGACTGAAAAACACACCTGGATTGTGGCTCACTTTGACAACATAACGTAAAAATGACAAATTTGTTTACGTGTTGCCTTCTGTGGAGCTTGTATGGGGAATAGTAGTAAAGTTATGCACTAAAAGTTATTAACCTCTCACCTTGTTCACACTGCAAATCCTGGAAATATCGTATGTCATGTTTGCAATTGGAGACTTTTGATGCGGTGAAATTAATGGTTTGATTTGGCTCTTGATGCAAATCCTGTCTGACAGAAACTATGTCTGCCATACTAGTGACAAGTGTTGATCTAAATTACATTGATTGCTCTGGATGATAAACCTTTTATGTTAGAAGTATACATGCACAGATGTGTTTGCAGCTAATACACATAAAAGACATTTCTCAAAATGCACATGTTGCTTTAAGTGGAAAAAGTCCCAAAACATTGTATCTGGAATGAAGAAATGAAGAAGACTAACTGTATTAACAGATAGATGTCGATGCATATTTGAAAAAAAAAAAAAAATGCAGTGGTTTTAAAAATGTGCTCATGTGGCTCTGAAGTCCAGACTCTTATTCAGCACATACCAGATAAAGAATATTTTCAATTCAAGTAAAAGTATGAAAAACACAAAAGTTTGAGTTAAAAGGCTTTCACATGACTGGATGGATATGATGTGAACCTCACTGTAGACTGTTTTCTTTGAAATGTAACAGGTTTGTAGCAAGGCAATAATATTGACTTCATTGTGTCCTGGAAGAGTGAGTGTGTATATCTGTGTGGGTTCCCCTCTGCCAACAGGTAGACTCTTTGTATAAGCATCAGTGTAGCAAGATGTTCCTAGAGCCTCTTTTTGGAGATTATACACAGGAATCCATTTACCACATGAGCTGCTATAAAGGGTTTGCATGTTGAGCGAGCACTTGGCAGCTAACCTCAGTGAATCTCATCCTTTGGGGAGGAACTCATTTGAACCATTTGAGTTTTGGCCGATTGAAAGGAGGAAAAGTTTAGACTCATCTTAAGAACCTCCTATCACTCTGATGTATTGCAGACGGCAGTTGAACAGGAGAGACTTATTATAGGAATGACAGAGAATGAGGAATTTTAAATATTATTAAATGTATTGTGTACGTGAGGAATTTGAAGTAAGACGAAATTTATTGTCAACAGGACTAAATAGTCGTTGGTGCTTAGACCCTGGTTGGAAGTAGATTGCCCGAGGATTTGATCCCATGAATAAAGTTCTTCGATATATGAAACACCACCAGACACTGGTGATGGTGATGAGGAGTGGAGAGATGGATGATGGGATGTCTTAGTAAGAGGGAACCTCTTATCGGATGACTTGATTGGAGAGGGTTCCAGCATCCACAGATGAGGTGGTGATGGGGTGGATGAGGGTCATGCAATGGCCACAGTGCTGCATGACAGCAGAGAGAGGGAACATTTTTAAAGTTTGACTTCTTACAAGTGATTGGCCAAAGGCAAGCGTGTCAGGTTGTGATTGGATGAAGACAAGAATGAGCTGGTTGAGCATTGAGATAGCGGGAAACACTGAAAGTGTGCTTGTGACATAGAGGCCTGAGCAAGGACTCACCTAATTTTTGCGTAGCTTCATTTTTGGCTACATTTTATCGGCAGTGCCTTTGGGAGACTGCAAATATTCCTTTAGTCTGGATATTGGTTATCAAACAGTTGTACCTGTTCAGAACAGAGGATATCAGCTAAGTATAAAATAGACTTGATTCGCATTTGCATATTGAAAATATTGTTGTCTGTTCTAAACAATATCCCATGGAACATTGCTGTTATTTGCTTCTCTTATTGCTAGCACTTTGTAATAGCTTCTTATTTTTTAGTGGTTATACATGAATTGTAAAGAAATGGATAAAATAAATGGTAGGCTTCATCTGACTCGTGTTGCTATTATTTTTCAATTACTTTTCAATGTTTGTGTTTAAGAACATACAGTAGGTTACTGTCACTGCAATTGAATGTCCTGTCATTTTTAGAATTTTCTTATCCTTTGTTATATTTATTTTGTTACTCATTCCTTTCTTTTAAAGTGCTTTAATCATATTACTGGAGGTGTCAAGTTCTTAGTATAAGATAATAATTGTCCTTGTGCTATTTTGTTTGCAGGGTGGGCTGAGAAACAGCAAGCATGAGTGTACACTTTCATCCCAGGAATATGTCCATGAGCTGCGTTCTGGCATCACAGAAGAAAAGCTGCTTAATTGCCTGGAGTCCCTCAGAGTTTCTCTCACCAGTAACCCTGTCAGGTTAGTAACCCACACTCTTTTGTCACACTTGAAACTGCTCCTCGTACCATCGAAATGTCAAATAATATTTGCAAATAGCCTAACTCTTAATATTTATTTAACATGGATCACCTGATCAGTGGCACTTGTCATATCAGTACAGCTAAGATAGTGCCAAGCTGTCTGCTCCTTCCATTTCTTTAAAACTCACACCACATCTCTGGTGCATGAAACAAATTTATAAGCAAATACTTTATTTTAAAGTATTATTGCTGGGTATTCTGTAATTTGACCCAGGTCTTTTTGGCACGATAATTTAAACTGCTTAGTTCACACAGTTACTTATATCTACTTTGGTGGTCTGTCAAGCAGACCATCAGTACAGCTTGCTTTTTGTAACGATTCCAACCTCTCATATTCAATTAGCAGATCATAGTCCAGACTCTGCTGACAGTTTTTTATGGGTCAGGAGTAGCTTTGTCACATTGGCAGTGCCAGTGGGTCTTGTGGAGGACATGTCCTGTACAGTTGCTGCTTTTATGGAAATTGTTTGGCTCACCAGAGTAAAAATATTATAATAGGCTTACCAGTGATTCCCTGCATAATGGTTTGAAAATCGCACTGAACTCCTTTTTTGCGAAGGTTGAAGATGTTAGCAGGACAGCAGGATGCTTGCTTTTTCAGCATTCTTCACAGACTCAACTGCTTGTATGTACAATGAATGAATAAATAACTTAATAAATAAATTAAATAACAATAATGATACAACATTTTTAAAAATTACTTAATGATTTATTTATCAAATAAGAAATATATTTCATGAAATGTTAATAATTGTAAGTTTTTATCCACTCACTATCTGGACCTTTGTTATTGAGCAATCTTTTGTGACTGGTCTTAAGTACAACACCTCTGATTTAAACTCATGTTACATCAACATCTGTACAGCTACTTGGACAGTGCTCCTTTGACAGCTTATTTACTCTCTGAAGAGAAGAATCAGGGACTTTGCAAACTTATTCCGTAAAAGTTCCTCTACATGTCATCCACTTTAATCAGAGAAAGTTGGTGTCTGTTGGACACCATCTATTTCTAATTGGGTGTATGTTAGGAGACCTCACAGGGCCTGTTCCATGTGGAGTGATGGGCTTGGTTAAACAAGAATAGCCCATAGCATCGCCTGTTAAACAAGCATAGCCAATCGTGTGGCCGAATAAACGAGCCGGAGCTTATAGTCACTGGAAGCGCGTCTGTCATCCCACACCACTCTATCCATTAAGCCCTAATAGATAGGAAGTCTAGTTTTCCACATCAGAAAGCCAGCCATTCTCAGAGACCTTAATAAGCACATGGCTCTCACCCAGAGATCAACCATGTGTCATGTGTAACACCCACCCCCAACCTACCCACACTAAAAGTGGCCAGTCCCTGTACTCCCTCTCTTTTAATCTGTTATGAACCTACTTAGAAGTGTGCTTAATATACATTTTTATTATTATCATTATTATTATTTTTTTTTTTTCCCAGTTTATTGTGCATTCCTGTTGAGCTCTGATTGGGTTTTCACTCATTCATTATAAGGCAGCACTGATTTTGGCAGCCTTGCCTCTATTTGGTACCATTGTTCTCTGGTTTTTCTCTTGTAAATGGGATCTTCAAATGTAATTTGGTCCCACTAGTGCAAAGAAACCCTTGGTGACAGCAGATCCTCTCAATTATTTACCAGTCTACTGTTGAAGAGATGTTTCTTAATGTGAATCAATGAATGGTGCATATAAAATGGTCATTGGGTAAGTGGCAGATATTCTTTTATGTCAACTGCGGGTGCAGAGAAAGGACCTGCCAGCATGGGCCCATAGGACCAGTTATTTGATCTGTGTGGTCCTACCAGTAATATCCCTGCATCTTAACCACTTGAAAAAAAAAAGACAACAGATGGGCTTTGTGGTGGTCTCACAAGGAAAATCATGCACGCCCATTGCAACAACAGAAGTGCCACTCACTCCAAGGAAATTACTAGATGCTCATGGCTAATAACAGGAGTGTGAACAAACCTGGGTGCAGAGAAAAGAGACATAACATTGTAAATATACACACATACCATCTGTCTCTGTTTTTGTATCTTTTTATGTATCCACATATATGTATATGGATAGATAGATAAATAGATTCATGTATATGCAGGTGAATAAATTAGTCGTCCCTAGCTAGCTGTCTCCAGCTAGCTGTGGGGAGCCAAGTCAGCCTTTCCACTCTGAAAGGCCAACTGGTGCCGGGGACGTAAGCAAGGCCAGGTTTGCCCTGTGGGTGTTTTGAAATGGCTGAACCTTTGACCATCAAGTAAGGGAACAGCATTTTAAGGAGGAATAGCCTCCCACGGATGGCTAGGTCCATCCAGGAAGAAAGGTACCTTGGGCTGTGTGTGTGCTGAGGACTGTATGAGTGTGGACCGGCACTGTCCCTCCTGCTCATCTTCACGGCTCTCATTATTTCTTCCACTGGGGAAAGGGACAGATTATTTTCTTGAAGCGTGGATAAGGTTACTGCTAATTAATATGAATGCACTTAATTGTTATGGATCACAACCCACAGGAGATGCAAGTGTGGTTTGCTGGTGCTCTGATTCAACTATGTTAATGTAACCTTTGTATGGCATCTTACAGTGTACTTGAAATAAGCATAAAGAAGAAGGTGGATCAGTGCATTCATGCTTGTTTTTAGTCCCATCTTTGGATATTGGTTTGCTGTCCAGCCTTCAAATATGACATTTTATGGTAATTTTGTTGTGAATGATACCTAATAAGATTATAAATTCTACCTGATGAGTTAAATTTCACTAGTAGTAAAAATGTTCACAATGTATTGAGATATACTGGTTATTTATGCACATTGTGATTGTCACTGTGAGGTACTAGTTTTACCTCTCAATTTATAGCAGTATAGAGTATATCTCACAACAGAGACAAACTCCCATTGCAGCAGAAATGCAAATGATTGTGCTGTATTGCCATGGGCTGATTACTCACCAACACTCCACCACTCTTGACTAGGCGAGAAAAATTTTCTGTGTGAGATTGTCTTCCCTGTGTTCATATGATTTGAACGAACTGAGTGCACAGATTTAATACCACAAAATTCTTTTACATCAGGAGAAAGGAGAAGGCATAAGAAAAATGTTGCCTCTGAAATTTAGTTTGAAAACATTTAGTGACATTGTTTTACCACACTAATAAACTTTAATGAATAAAAATCTTAGTTATGTATCACATTTCAGGTAGTGAGAAAAATCCCATATCAGTCATTTAATGGTAACTTGAATGAATGGTTGACAGCTAAATATGACCCCAAACCCCCAAACTCTAGAGGAACAGTGGAAGTACATACCAGTACTATGTTATAAAATGCTAATCAACTTTAGACACTTAAACACTGAATTACCTATTGTCATTAAATTCAGGAATTAGGACTTTGTCTCAAACTTAGTTCAGTAGACTGAAATGAAAGTCTCACCATCAAAGTGTTTCTGTTGCTCACACTGAATGCTTACCACTGCTTTTTGTTGCTCCTGTGATGTTTGGGCAGCCAGCTAATTTGCTCCCAGAGGCATGTGTTTGTCTAATAGTTTAATTGGCTGGGCTGTGCACCTGTTTGGAAGCACAGGTGGCCACAGGGCCACTGTGGTAAGGGCCTTATCTCCCAGGCAGTCCCACACAGGTGTGTGGCATGCAGTCTTTGCAGATCCACCCACAGATGGCATCGCCTGCAGTGTCCGCTGCCTACTCTGTTTCCACATTTTCCTCCTCAGCTGCCATCTTTTCCACTTGTCTCTGTCATTTTGTTCCAGCCAATTATTTATCTCTTACTTTTTTCTCTCCCTTTTAATTCTGTCATCTGGGCACTCGGTTCTTAATTGAGAGGTGTCGGATTGACTAGCCACTTTTCATTCATTTCTTAATCAACTGACTTTTATTTTCTTGTTTAGGGAGAGGGAAAATCTTGTATTTTTCAGCCCTCTTTTGCATAGCCATTTTACTTTTTTCATTCTACTTTTACATTGCGAATTGTGTTGTGATCCATATAAGATCTCAATATTAGTAACAGTTCTTTTTCTTCACACCCACTGAGTCACACACTCCACTGTTCCAATCATCCACATTTTGAAACTTTGGTTTCATATTAATCAGACTTACTGCAAGCCTACTTGCTCGTGTGCTTTATTTGATAATGACGCTCTGAAGCAGTAGGGTTAGAGCCCATTTCCTCTGATCTACCTCAGCTGCCGTTCCATCAATAAATTTCCCAGAATGAGAAAAGGAGAGTGGTTTTAGCAGTTATGGGCTGCAAAGCATACATCCAAGACCCCAGCTTTGAGTTCCTCATGTTAAGCCCTCAGCATTACACTATGACTCTGTCAAATCCTGGCAGTGACTTCCACATTGGATCTGCTAGCTCTCAGATCCCCAACCCATATTTAAGAAAAATTGAACTTGGCTCCTAACTTTTCATTATGTGAAATCTTCATGGTACAACTGAGATATTTTCTCGGGGGCATTTTCTTGTGAGGTCTTTTGTGGAGTCGGTAGAGATTTGCTGACATTACAGTTTCTCTCTGTGTCTGGATATTCAAGGTGCTGGGCTGTTGTGATGATCTTGCTGCTCAACCGCACAGGTCGTCACCATGTCTGAATCAATCTTACCAGATTTCCTCAGTTGAATATTCGTAGCTGAGCATGGAGCATGAACGTGGAGCTCTAGTAATGGGCTTATTATGAGCTTTCAAGTAACCATGCCTGCTGACAGGAAGCTGTTTATCTGACTGTCCTTTTGCCCAGAGTGATAGAACACTGAATAACATGCTAAAAACAAATACCGACTTAGTAAGACTATGGTGCATTCTTTCTTAAAAAAGGATCAATTTAAAAGGCCTTGAAAGAATTTGAAATGCTAGCTCCCAATTTGTATATGCTGTATGTGGTGATGATTTTCTGAGCATACAGGCCACATTTGCATCAACAAAACTAACAGTTTGTATAATATCAAAACATAACTCCAGTTACACTTTCTTGATTTTATTGTGATCTAGGCTACTTACTGCAAGATCACATGAGGGCTTATTCTTTCTTCATTACATTTAAATTCATAGTTTTTGAGTGAGTGAGTGACTTGTTGAAAATGGTGCAGTATGTGAATTTGAACACTTAATCGTGTTGTCAGAACAAACTCTGTAAACACACAAAATGCGCACACACATACAGACACACACACACACACACACACACACACACACACACACACGCACACACACACACACACACACACACACACACACACACACACACACACACACACACACACACACACACACACACACACAGAGCAAAACAGAATAGCGAATGCTATATTGGGCCAGTTTTAGTTTTCAGCCATTGTTTTTATAAGGTTCCCAATTAATTATCTAGATTTGTCTGTTTGACTTTGAGCTTAAGTTTAAAAATGTGGTGAATTTGGCAGACTCAGCTAAGTTCGGAATGCACTGTTTGTGTCAGTGCATTACTGACTTATGAGGCTTTTTATTTGCTTTTTATTTTGTCAAGTGATTTTAACATAGCTACACATAGCATATGTTGCTTAAATAAATGACAAATGTAAAATCTGGTGATCAGTTCCCTAAATGCTGTTAGCTTGCTATCATAATCCTATTCCAGACTGAGTGGACAAGGCTGGGCCTTCAACAGCTGGAAATGTGTGTTAGCCTTCTAACAGCCAACACACTCTCCTACAAAGCCGGCATCAGCCTGGCTATGTGTGTATCTTGGGGAATGTGGGAAAGGGCATATACCCCAGAACAAATCAAAGCGGATGTACCAAATTGGCTATTTTCAGAGCTCAAAATCTCAGCAGCCATGACCTTAACAGTGGAGTAACTGGTAACAACACTTGTGAACCTTGGTGCAGTGTTATGGTTGTTAGCACATTTGAACAGGCAAATTGTTATATTTTGCACATTTATGTTCACCCAGTCTTGTTGTTTTTTTTTTTTCTAGTTGTACCATTAACTTATACCTTAACTTATTTCACTCTTCTCCTGCACCACTTGGCTGAGTCCTTCCCCTCCCCAACCCCCAACCTTGGTCTCCTCTGTCCTGTGTGGGCACCACAGCCAATTAACGCTAACACAAAGGACTACATCCATCAACAGCCACCGACTTTTGTTCACTGCCTTTTATTATCGTGATTGCCTGAACAAATACAAACATCTAAGCATTGCATGGGTTGTTTGTACACCCTTGACAGCTTTGGGCAGAGAACTTGTCTGGTACTGGCACAAAGTGTGGATAGTGTTTTGGAAGAGAGACTACTCTCAACTTAAATGACCTGGCTTGTGGCATACTGGTGTAATGAGGAATCAACACCGCATCGATGAATAATTCTTGTGAGGTATAGGCAGACAGCAAGGTGCCAGCTCTGTCTGCCATGGATTTTTTATTGAGATGAGAAACTGTTTCAACTCTGTCATTTCTGATGTGGAAATTGCTGCCTATCTGAATGAATCACCCGTAATTGATCTTCTGTATTCAAGTTGTGATTCTGGATGGTGCTTTGCACAGCTAAATCAGATCCAGTGTCTCTCTGAAAATTGAAATATGGTATTGTAAGACGTGATGTTCAGAGCAGTCAGAGATCAGAGTGGCAGGCTACCATATTTTCCCAGACCAGTTTTGATTAGTATGTAAATATTACCTCAAACTCCTAGAATTTACGCCAAATTTGGGGACATTAATATTGAAAGCTAACTCAACACCAGTTTCTAACACATTCTGCACACATTTAAAAGATGCAATTTGGCGACAGTTCAGTGGGGACAGTGGAGTGGGGATTCCACTGTGCACACATGCACGCATGCGTGCACACACACGCATACACACACGCACGCATGCGCGTGCGCGCACACACACATATGAATACTGTACATACATACATATATATGCATATAATATTGAGGCAAGACTTGACTTATGTTTACAATATATGAAAATATATTGGGCCTAGATTTTTGATAATTTTTCAGTTTGTGGTTGAAATATTCTTGTTGGCAGAAGTTAGATTGAGAAGGGTGGTTTTTCGCCTGATTCCAACTACCAGATGAAAGGGAGATACGCCTGGCAGAGATCTGCACTCTACTGAATTTACTGAGTCTAGTTTGTACTCTTGTTGTATTTGAAACGTGGGCAATTTGTTCCCAAAGACATTCTGTTTCTGAAAATAATATGTATTTACAAGTTTTGGCAATGCAACATTAACAATTATCAACTTTTACCCAGATGCTGGTCCCATATATGCATGACACCTCCAATTTGAACCGCTGTACTCGAGCCTCCTTGGTCAGATGTTGTGGAGGTGCAGCAGTACAGGACGGGGGAGGTGGCGGAGTGGAACCTATAGTTACATTATAATGGACACTAATCATCATAGTGTATTTAACTTCTTTATTTATTGAATTAGCTAAGATAACATAATTCAAGTTCCCTTATATTCAACTCCCTTGATTTTTTTCCTTTCCCTCTTATAAGTGTGCATCTGGTTATTGCACCAAACTTTCTTCGAGAGAAATTGTGTGCTGTAGGGAGACAGCCAGGGTTGGCGGCAGGGGGTAGCTGCTGAGTGGAGAAATATCAACAAAATCACTCTAAATGCTGAGGCATATTTTATTATTATGACAAGTAAAATGGTACAATTGAAGACATTGCTAGGATTTTTCCTATTCATCCTTTTCCTGTTTTAAGGGACTCTTGCTGTTGTCATTGTAATGCATCCCTGCCAGCTTGAGGCTAGAGTAAATGAATCACATCTGTTTTCAAGAGACTGAACTCATAGATTGACATGAAAACATCACTTGCTCAAATAAATAATGAATGAATACACACCAGCTTAACATTCCTTCAAAGGGCAGAGCCATTTCTGGGAGCAAACTTGAGAATCAAACTGCAGAACACTTGGTGAAGTTTGGTCCATGTCTCTCAGTTGTTGTGGGGTAAGGGTGACATATGCTAGCCTCTCACATGCTGCAGTGCCTTAAGAGGAAAAATGTTATTTTTTAATTTGTAATTTCCTGGAATTTCCTTCTCATTTTCTCATTACCACCTTCATTTATTAATTTTTAAGCAAGCTCACATCATAGATCTGAAATACATCATCAGGGTCTCCAATTTATGCAATAAAATATGTCAGGCCATCACAATTTTATTTCTGCTGCCCCAGTTTCATGTTGTTAAGAAGAACATATTGCTGTTATTATTGTTGTTATGATCATTATAATGGTCTTTACTGCCTTACCCTGTGTCCTGTTGCATGAGCCAGGCTGCCACTTCTCCTGTGTAATGGACAGTTTTAGTTGCTTCATTATTGAGGTATGAAGCTGTCTAATTAGGCTTTTGGTTTGTTTATGTGTTTATCTGTTTGGGGGTGGAAAAGATGTTTTTTAGTAGTTTATAAACTGAATGCCTAAGGACATATTCAGCATCAGTTTGACCTATGGCATTTTGTGAAGGGTAGGTGTGCACCTAATTTTCGCTGTGGAATATGAATCCTATCAATAGAGTTATCTTAAAACCCCAATTCAGAATTGACTTCGCTCACAAAGCACAGCAGTTGTGCAGAGTATTGCAACAACACAAGCGAGAGTTTGTTTATATCTGAAGGTTTTTAAACTGTAGGACAGCAGGACTATTCCATTGTGTTGTTGGGATCAGGAATCAATGTAATCATCAAGCTACAGTCAGTGTTACTGTAATCTCTGCATCCAGATCAATTACAGCAAGCTGTGTGTCATAAACTCCAGACCTGACAGGAAAAGAAAAGGTATAAAGCAAGTCTGATAAGCTGCCCAGTGAAAGTTACAAGATAAAAAAAATAAAAAATAAAAAAAAAATACTGGTATAGCAATGCACTAAGTTTTGTTTATGTTGTAATCAAACTGCTCTCTCTCTCTCTCTCTCTCTCTCTCTCTCTCTCTCTCTCTCTCTCTCTCTCTCTCACCTCTCTCTCTCCCTTCCCTAACTTGTTTGGGTGGAAGTCCTGTAATTATAAACATGAAATAATGAAATATGAAATAATCATTGATTGATTAATAATTGGGTAAATGGGACAGCATTCACCTAGGTCGATACATACATACCAGCATGCGAGGTCCAACTTTTTGTCCTGGCTGTTCCGGTTCTGTCTGGCATCCAATGTCGAGTGCAGCAACCTCAGTCTTAGTTGTTGTCTCCCACCAGATTCTTGGATAAGATTTGATGACATGGCATTGCATTAGGTGGATAGGTTACTTTTTTGAAGATGCATGACATTCCAGACTGAATATATAATGTTAGTTAAAAATCAGTTATCCAGCCTATCTAAGATGTGCAATCTATTTCAATACATTAACTCAAAATCTGCACTATGAGCTCGCTGGTTGAAATGTATGATATCGCAGAGACAGACTCATGATGAAAACCCTATCTTAGCTGTCAGAGCAATCCAGAGAGAAGTACTGAATGCAAACATGCAGGTGAGTGGTGTTGTAATCCTCTGGTTGACCAAGGACATTCAGCCAAAGGCCTCACCAGGTTGAAAGGGAAACCAAACAGAAGCATAGTGTTCTGACAGTCACGAAGACTATACTGGATGACTGTCTTTGCTTTGCAGAACCTAGATTAATGAGCTAGCCAGCTAGCTACCAAGAGCATATAACCTAATAAAGATCAAGGTGAACCGAGTATTCAATACAGTTTAAAAAGATTGAATTGCAATATAAAACAACATAAAATTTAAATACAGTACAATTGCAATGTACTGTTGTAAATAAAGACTACTGGTTAAAAATCGAAAAATTTTAGAGTAGAGCTTATAGAGCTACCCTCTAAAACCAAAGACATACATTTTCTAAAGTATTTTATTCTTGTTTCACAACATGTGTATAATTTATAATGTGGTGACATATAGAGAGGTCACTGGGTATAAGCCATGATCGCAATCAAGGACACAGAACAGTGTAGTCTCTGAACTTTCTGGATCAAACAAGCTGTCTTTCCATCCTTTCTGAGTTGTAGTGGAAAACTGGCCATTTGATATCCTACCATGATTATCAAGTTCTGACTTCCTCCAGGAGGACTGGGGAAGGAAGTATGAGAGGGAAAAGATATCAAAAAACCTTAACCTGTCAAGGCCATGAAATACATTGTTGCTCTTGCCACAGCAAAAGAAGTGAAACAGGGTTTGAAGCTCTCCACTGGGGTCATTTTTTTCTTTGTGCAGTGCTGTGGGACTCTACTCTCCCGTCTCCCATTGTTATTACAAACCATTCTCAGCCACTCCCCAGGCCTCAGACAAGCTCTCTTTGCTCTGTCACTTGTCAAGGAGAAATAAGACAGGAAAGATTGGGAAATTATATAATCATTAAGGTAGAGGACCCTAGGCATGGGCTTCTTTGCTTTTCTGTTTGACAGAAGTAATTTTCTCATTATTGGCTCCACATTCATTTCTGTGTTTTGCTTTTTATTTGCTATTTCAAACCAAGTTTGTACCATCATTACACTGTCATTCAAAGGCTTTTATTAAAATGTTTAATTTGGCACCTACTGTATCTCTTAACTCTTTGTCTTCAACAAGTCTGAGTTTGCAAAAGAACAAGTTAGCCAGTTTTTGTCCCTCATGTGACTGACTTCACAGTTGACATTCCCCCCTCTTCCTCAGAAGCAGTAAAAACGATTTGGAGACATAATGTCCTCAATGTCTGGGTATATTTTAAGAGTGATGCCCATTTCATTTTATGACACCATCTGTTAACCTCCAAGATAGCCATATCTGTGAAGGCCCTGGAGCGAGGCATACATAATTCAGAAATATCTGATTTGAATTCCATGTTGATTTAGTTGGAAGTTACCTTGCACAGGTACAGGAAATAACTGGCATTTTACTGCCATGTAAATCACTAGATGTCCTTGTCATTCCCACCTTCCCCCTTTTCCATGTTCTTCCTAATTCGAAAGTTTGTGTTTAGTAGTATAATAATGTTTTATATCATATTTTGAGTTTTAATAAACTGTACATTCTTTAATCGAACAACATTCTAATGGACTGATATACTGACAAAAATCTGTGCCTAATCTGTCATACTAAGTCTCCCTAAAAGTGCAAGAATGATTTCAGAAATGTTTTCATGTTTTCTGGTATTTGGGTCATAACATAGAAACCCATGTGTCCTGACCCACTTGTTTTATTTTTTGTGAGATGAGTCTAGACACTTATGTGGTTCTCTATCAGGCTTGCAACTGAAGCCATGAGTGCTGTGCTCAATAAAGAAGAGATAATCTGTTCTCTATCTATCTATCTATCTATCTATCTATCTATCTATCTATCTATCTATCTATCTATCTATCTATCTATCTATCTATGTCTATCTATCTATCTATGTCTATCTGTATCTGTCTATCTATCTGTCTATCTGTCTGTCTGTCTGTCTATGGATACTATTTCATCCCAAAGTTGATGCAAACTTGAGATTCAAATTTGATTTGTGGTCATTGACTTATGTTTTCTTTTTAATTGCTTTTAATCACTGAGGTAGACACATGAGACACAGAATTTGATTCACTCATTTTGTAGTGCAGTGAGTGCAAGTTTCTCATTTCTTAAAGCTTCCTTAGCCTAAGTGTACAGAGCTCACAGAGGCAGGAGTGGTATGGCAACCCTCTAGAGAAATCAAGCAACTCAGACCTTTTTCTACCCAGTCTTTGAAACACCGCAACACAGCAATATACATTAGTCTAATGAAGTTAATGCACTGCTATAATGAAATGACAGCACAGCATAATGATTTAAAAAAAAAAAAAAAAAAAGGTTTGTAGTTATTTGGGTTTGGTTTTACTTATATCCTCTTGTATCCAGCAACACTTTATGGTCATCAGAATAAAAAGTCAAAAAGTCACATTTTTCAGATATTTTCTCTGAAAACCCCATAATTGGTTCCTTTTTTCTTTTCAATTAAGCATGTTGTCAGTCTTTTTTCCCCCTGTTCATTACTGTGTTACGAATAATAACACATCATCATGTAAAGGGAAGCTGCTGGAAATTGTATAATATTTTGATCCTATTGGTCCTACTGATCATTAATCATGCCCCCTCGTAAGACTTCCTTTTTTATCATTCCCAGTGAAAAGAATATGAAGTCATAACACCCAACCAGCGTAAACCTTGTTTGAATTACCCAGTTTCTCCTTGGGGATCAATAAAGTGTTTCTGACTCTGATTGTGATTCTAGTTCTTACTATTTTGAAAGCTGTCCAAGTAAATTGGGTGACTTGCATGAAATATTGAGTCTCATACCCTATTGACTTACACTGTCATCGCTAACAAATGCTAAGAGCAGGCTGGTACTAATTTGTAAAACTAAATGGCATTGGTTTAATATGGTAATCATATAGAAATTCTTCAATATTCCCTTTACAGTTCAAATATTAAAAGTCAGAATGTCCAGCTTTTAGTTCTGGCTCATGCAGTACATCGTACTGTGAATAAAATGGTTGGACTTCTTTATGGCTAATTACTCATGATAATCATCACTATTGGACGGCATATCAAAATGCTTCTTTATAAACTCTATATGAACCCTACTGGATATGCAGTCTACACCGGTAAAAGCAGTAAATACAACATTAAAAATTAGGTCAGACATTTACATTCGTGTTCATACACTGAAACTCAAAGGAAACACAAATGGTGTTATATGTGTATGAGGGATGGTCCCTCCATAGATTTAAATTAGCAACTTTATGACTTTGAAAACAGATTCCATCCCTTGAAAGATAAGGACACCATCGCATTTCTGTTTGCTCGAATGGAAGATGAAAAACATTTTTCCAGGAGTCAGAGGAATCTGTAGATGCAGCACATCAAACCTGATGATGTCTCTTGTGATCTTCGGAAACACATACAGCTTTATACCCTGCTATTCAGTTAATCAGCCAAATCAATCAGCACTCTGCCAATTTTACTAGTGTTTTTTCTCTAACACTCCCTAGCAGTAAAAGCTGTTGTGGAGGAGCCTCGGTGCTGTTCAGGAGATAATTAGAAATTTTCTGGAGTGTTTTGCACTCTGTGGGGGGTCATTTAGAAGTGTCTGGGGAGCATGGTGAACTGTCAGTTGTCCCCAGTCACAACTGATTTAATCCTGATACAGAGTTCCGCTCCCTGAATTTCCCTTTCCCTTCTCTCTCTCCTTGCTCATTCACTCTTTTAATATGCACCCACACATACACACTTGTATACAGCCCAACAATGTCCAATTCCAACTGAGGAAAAGGGGAACACTCGTTTATATAGTAGACTTGATGTTCAATTTTTGTTAGGGTCATATTTTGGCATCCTGCCAAGATTCAAATACTGTTAGAGGTGCCAAGTGCTCCTTTTCAAAAGTGCACCACTCTCTTCCCTACGCTTGGAGCTACACTGGCAATCGCATTCATGGTGTGCTGACACCAGGAATATTGTCCTCAGAGTCTGATACCAGCTTTATCCCCTGTTCCCCTCCAATCCGATATCAATGGTGCTGCTCCTTTTGAGTCTTTGAGCAGGGGAGGTTATATTACTATGACTCTGTCAGTGACATGCACCCTGGCACTGTTCGTGCTAATATCATCTCACTTGTATGACATTACATGGCAAGTTTGAACTGTTCTTTTTGAGACTTTGTCTGTCTTAGATATGCTTTTGCTTTTTCACATATTTATTTGAAATGTTGTGTTCAATGTCTTTGACATCAGTGTTGTAGAAATGATAATCAGTAAAGCTGTGGACTTTTTACCTGTTCATGTATTTTCTGCTGAGGCATTGCCTTTAAATCCAGTGTGCCTTTAATTAAGCTTTGTTTTGGGCAGCAGTGCACAAAGAACTGGGAACTTGCCCTTGGGATATTAATTGGACAACAGTGTGATGATAAAATATCTTTCTGTCCCTTTCCTAGCCAATTATCTGGATCAGGGCCACAGTATCAAGAAGGCCCTGATGACTCTCTCCCCAGCAGCTTCCTTTAGTTCCACCTGGGGGAGCCCCTGGTGATCTCAGGTCGGCGTGTAGATGTAACCCCTTCAGCATGTCCTGTTTTCATCCTGTAGTCTTCCCCTGCCAGTCCATGGCTGGTGCATCTGCAAAAGGAGACTAAAAATAAAGGATTATGTAATATTTCCTAACAAAATCATGAACGGATTTCACATATTCCTCATTTTTACAATATTACACAATTATTATTTCAATAAAGTTATTTATCAGAAGGCAAGGATCTTAATGATAGCTTTTTGCTTATCTCCCTCTACATTTACATTGCTCACTGGCATTTAAACTTACCATGCATCATACACCAAATTAATGTTAAAGATGCTGTAGTCAGGTTTGGTGAGTGGGAGGAATTTCAGCAACTCCCATACCTGTTGGTATATAATAGGAATTTCATGAATTACAATAACATTGTTTTGAAAGAAACATGCCTGCAGCGATGTTAATAAATGTCGGAGTGAGTGTTTTCCCCTGCCTTTTAATGTTTTCTTTTGTGCAGAGCACCTTGACAGTCGCATGTATACAAGTGGTGGTGTATATGCAGTTTGAAAAACCTGCAACATGATGGCCGCTGTCCTTGAACACGCATCTCTGTGCATCATTGTGCAGTCAATACATATTCTCTGGTGTTTTTGCTCATTATAGTTAGGAGTTGTGTCAGCCTGCAAGAGAAAAAGGCTTGAGATTTTACCAGCCTGTCCGACTGACAGCATCTGTCACTGGGGTGCAAAGGGCACGTGTTACCTGGAGTAACATGGAAGAGATGTTGACTGTGCAATCTGCAATGCTCTGCAAATCATCATTCCAAAGACAGCAAAGCTCAGTGTTTTAGTCCCTATCCGTGTGTAATTGCTGGATACACAAGGCGTCTGTTAAACTCAGCACTTTTAAATGATTTCTCGGCACCCTCAATGTGTCCTGGTGGTGCTGTCTCCTTTGATGATCCCTTAAAAATTCAACTGACTTGTTAGTGAGATGAAGCAACCCATGAATGTGGGTCGAAGGAAGATGAGAGAGGGCAGGCACGGTCGTGTGTAAAAGTGGAGTCTAAGCATTACATGGAAGAATTAGTTTTCATTTATTTAGTTTTATGTCACTATTATTTTTATTACAATCAGTGTATTTTAATATTGCTGGTCATTACCTAGTTGTGTTGTGCCTTCTTTAAATAAAATTCCAACTGATCAATGACCAATCAGCAGAATTGCACAATCTAATTCATTTCCTTTAGGTTTTTATGATTCAGCAATACTCTGTGCTATGCATCCTATTTATTATTTTAGATCAGGGCAGCGATTAGTATGTTTCAGGGTTGCAGGTTTAGAAAGCAGTCATACATATTAACCTAAGACATATCAGATTTTGCATATTCAGGGTTGGAAACTCACCATCCACCAAGCACCAGATGCTGATACAATTTGGCAAATAAATGAATCAGGGTCACCTGCCACATTGGCTGGTAACTTTCTGAAATAACAACATGAATGCCTTGGTTACACACAGTCTTTGGTCCTTCTCCTCAAATTTTGTCCCTGCTGTCCACCATATGGTCTTTCTAACCATAAGCAAGACAGCAGATGGAAGTAAACCATTCAAGGGTAGATTAAAAGTCATCGGTAGCCACTGAAGATAGGCAGAAGACACAATTCCAGTCTTAATTGAAATGATCCATCAAATAAAATATGATTTTTAATGAATCATGCATCCATTATCTATTGCGTTGTAGTTTGAGTTACACCCCCACTATTTGTGTGGCTATAATGCCTGTCTTAAAGACTGAAAGGCACATTATTTATACACTTTATTCAGAATTCCCTTGATCTTTCACTTTTCATAGTGAGCTTGCTGCTTGGCACATACAGCAGTATCAGAGAATGTAAAGACAAACATAATCACCATCCTCTTAAGGGGTAAATCTACATACATATGTAAATTTTATGGCCTTGGGCAGACTAAGCAGTGTTTACATGCCATTCACACAACCATAAACCACAAAGCAAAGCATCTGAAATGTAATGGCACAAAGATATACAAATTAAACCAAATGCTGAATGAATGAATGCTTATTTGAGTTAGTTTTCCTCAGTGAGATTTATTTCATTGTACACATGACAGTGAAACAGTCACCTCTTCTCAAACAAAACTAAAATTGGAAAATAAAGATAAAGACAACCTAGGAAGTTGAGAAAGCTCCTTTCTATTTTTTAGCTAGCAGGGGTGATAGTTTCAAAGACTATGACCTGTCAGACAGGAATTGTCAGTGGACAGTGTTTGATTTTTAATCTAAAGAATAAATGCTGTAAAGCATACATAAGACAGAACACAAATCTTCACATTAAGATGCTTAAAAAAAACGCTTTAGTCAGAACTCAAATGTTGCTCTTAGTTACTTTATTAGTTTTTGAGATGTGATATAAAACAGAAAAATCATTAAATTAATCTCTTATTTTAAAGATCTATATGCACTTCTATTATAGTGATTTCAGCAAGCTGTTAAATTGATCAGGAGATGATATGGCTCCATGTTGGGCATACCGAATCACTAAGCAGGTGGTGAGTCGGTGCTTGGTTTCAGGCTTTAATGTTGAGAGCTATTTGTTGCAAAGAGCATTATGCCTTAAGTGGAATGCTATAGCACTGAATAGGTCAGTAGTGGCACAGAGGCACAATGGTATGACTTTGCCTGTAATACAATATGAAAGATATTGCTTTTGCACAGGAGCTTTCAATGACAAAGCTTCCCAACTGCCCCTGATGAAATAATAAAATGGGTGTATGGTCTGAAATCAATGCACCTACAAGCCGTCGCAACACAAGACCAGTGATCAGTCAGACAGAAAGGAGTGTGTCAGCCTCTGCAGTGAAAGATTTGAGTGAGTCAGTTACTGCAGCTGGTGATGCACAGTAATCTTTTCATGCTGCTCTGACATTTCCCTTGCCAAGTATGTCTGCAAAATTTGATTAACTCTGCACTATAAACGCCTTTTTTGCCACATTCTTTGCCTTGATATCTGGTGTTCTTTTTAAGTCATGTGTAACTATTTGTACTCCCTTGAGCAAGACACTAAGTTCCTTCCTGCACCAGAGGCACCACTCCTGGCTGTATCGGCACTCTGACCAGTCTAGTAAAATGCATACATATGGCAGTGGAAAATGTAAATAAACTGACAGCTGACGTGCTGTCGTGGTCTGTTGTGTTCATATTCTTTCTCAGTCACTTGGTAAGGCATGTTGAATTATATTTGTTAAAAGTAAACTATATAAAGATTCTCTGTTGGATTGATTGAATGGCTGGTTTTCTATAGCCCCACAACACTCTAAGTACATGTTGACTAACACACACACACACACACACACACACACACACACACACGCACTACATATAAAAAGATATTTTCAAATAAGTGTATTTAGTATGTCATGACTGCCTCTTAGGCTGTGACAAAAATCGGGAGGAGAAAGATGTTACATCATAGTTCATTTATTTAAAAGGAACCAAAGTTAACATTATAGTGCCAAAATGTTATGAGGTGTGGTAGTCAGTAATTCAGTGGTGTCAGTGTGTATGCATTAGTGGAGAGAGCAGTGTTAGGGTGTTTTATGGTGAACAGACCTGAACACACTAGCATGGAGCAGATGACTCCTCTCTCTCTAAATGGGAGGACTGGGATTACTTTTATACTGGGGACAATGGGCCTGAGGTGTCCCAGTATACTGTAACTGACTCTGCCTACTGGACACCTGCAACACAAAACTCAAAGACAATGGCTATCCACTGTGTTCACACACACAGTTGAAAGTGACCCGATTCTGATTTTTTTCTCAGATCTGATTTTTTGCCTTGACAGCGTATATTCATCTTTGTATGTGACCTGTATCTGACAGTGTGAACAGATCTGTACCCTGAACCCACATTTACAACAAGTATGCTTTTGAACAACAAAAAATGTCATTGGCATGACAGTCCATTATCACAATTAATAAAATAGTGGTGCACTGGACTGAAGCATCCCTCTATTAAATTTGCAACCTTGTGTTTGCCTGTTGTTGTTGCTGCTGTCCTCCATATTTTGTTGTGAGTAATGATGCTCTGACAGAGATGTGAGCATGGGAAAACAACACATGAATTCTGATCTGAGTGTTCACACAGCCATCACATCAGCAGGAATCAGGTCTGTATCTGATTTGGACCATGCATGAAAGTGGCCCAAATCAGAATTGAAAATGTCACATTCAGTGGGTTTTTGCTATTCACACTTACATAAAAAATAAAATCTGTGTCACATATGTGGTAAAAATCAGATCCAGGCCACTTTCTACTAACTGTCTGAACGTAGCCAATGACTAGCCAGGCGACCCAGCAGCCACAGGGAGGCAGGGTCATCACAACTATGGCAGAGCATGGAGCATCAGTGGTTCAGAAATATCTTTTTGGTGACAAAAGTTGATAGGCAGACAGATGGGTATCTGAATGCCAGACATTTAAATTGTTTTTAAAAGCTTGGGGCAAAAAAAAAAAAAAGAACAACAACTGTGAAGGAATGTTAATGAGGCTGAAATGTTCCATAGTGAACAGTCCCAGATAGGTCTTCTTATTCCTTGACATCATGTTGTGAGTAAACAACATCTTGTTTGTCTGAACACATGCCCGTGGACGAGACTGTGAGATTTACTATACATATATTTTATAGCACTTAACATAACTACAACATAAAAGTGTCAAGCCAGCAGAAATAATATACATAAAAAATTGCTTCCCTAAGACAGACCATGAATTTTTCATTTTGCCTGCGGAATATACATGATTGCAGAAAGTAACACAATTTGGTGGCACTTTACTAGAGGATTATAGCCATCAATATTACATGAACAAGTTCTCCCCCAAGTTAATGAAATCCTTGGATGCATGCCCACTTTTAGGAGAAGAGGCCGATTAAGATAGTATCCTATCTTTTGTTCATGCGCTATTGAATCTGTAGAATTATATACAGATTGATTGTGGAAACAAGTGTTTTACATTTATGTTTTAAACCAAATGCTGCTTTAGCTACCCATATATTGCAAAATTGGCTGCTCTGCTTCTTAGGTGAGAATCCTGACTTTATTAAAATCACAAATGATAGCAGTTTATATGCAGCCTTTTTTTTTTTTTTTTTTTTTAATAAAGTAATGATGATATTGTGTTAGAATAATGATGATTTTTACCAGCAATGAGTCAAGATTGAACAAACACACACACACACACACACACACACACACAATCATCCCAACTCTGCATAACTTTTTCTTGTAGAGATGGATGACGTTCAGACTGACATTACACGTAATAGACCATGGGACAAGGGACAATAGACAATTTTAGTTTTTGCAATAATCACTGGTTTGCCAAGGCACAAATTGTCCATTTTTGAATGTTTCCCCAAAAAAGCATTCATGTAATGCGGTCATTCTGCAGACTGAAAGAGAGAGAAACCCATAGAAAGCTATGAAAGGGACTTTAACATTTTATCTACATAATCAGAGAAACAGTGATGCCTTTATCTAGAAACCATATTGTGCGTCAGTGAAATAGTAAAGGGTAGCCTTGTATCATTTCCTGAAGGTCGTGCCTTTTTATGATTGTAGAGAAGCAAGTCGAGGTGGGGTTGCCAAGCAGGTTCTTTGACGGTAGATTTTGACAGCATAGGTGGAATGAATCCCTGCTAACATGGCTGTAATTTAGTGCATGTATAATTTGCAGGGCTCAGAAGAAAAGACTTTGAAGGTGCAGACAACTGAGATGGTAGCAGGTAATGGTCTAATGCCGTGGCTAGAAAGAAGAGAAAAAAATGCTAGGCACAGTGATAAGGTTTTATTGTACTTTTTTCAAACTTAATCTCGTGTAATTGGTGCCTGATTTCAAGAGGTTTTGCAGTGTCTTGGATTGATTTCTGAATGACTGAGCCTGGAGACACATGGCTTTGAGCTCCTGGAATTGACGATGAGAGAGAGCATCAGCTATGTGTTTTTCATAGCCAGTACAAATTTGTTCAGGATGTGTGACATGTTTTACATAATATGAGTCTGTTAATAATTGACACTAAGTTTTAACTTTTTAACTATTTCCACTGTGGGTGAATTACCACAGAATGCCATAATTCTAGAGCCCTTGTTACCCTATAGTAGTCAAGCTCTGACTATAGGGTTCAAGTTCAAATAGAGCAGAGGACTTTGAATTTGGACTAGTAGAGTGTATTTTGATTCGACAAGCATCTTTAAACCACTCATTATCCTAGAACCCTCAAAAACAGAAGAATGTGCTGCACCTGTGAAAAACTGAAGGGATGTTGAAGACTCCTCAAAGTCATTATTAAAGAAGGAAACAGCATTCCACTTCTCACACAGCAGGTACAAAAATTCATATCTGACGGACAGCCTTCACCCAAAACTACAATTTCATTCAAATTGGCTATGGAATGAAGGCATGACTAGTAAACGGGTCACAAATTAATGGCCTTGAGGGATATTGCACATCGCGGTATTAAATTGAGCTAGAAACCATGCACCTAGTCCTGCTGATTTGGATCGCATTAACTACCAAGGTGTAAGGAATAGAGGAAAAGGATTAGGTGGAATTAAGGTGTTTAAGCTTGGGATTGAACTATTGTGTGGACCAGTGAGATCAGTTATTAACCATCTTTTCTGTGAATATTTCTGCTTTGCTAAACCTAGGAGGTTAATTCTGAGGATTTAAAATGGTGAGTTGGAGAATGGGTCGATCATGTAACATTTGGTAATTTTTTTTTTTTTTTTTTTTTTTACTTATCTACTGCCTCAGGCTCTTTGAGGCTGGACTGCAAGTTCCTGCAATTTGGGAAACTTTTGGAAGCCAGCATAAACCTGCTAAAACCCCTTGAACCAGGCCAGTGAGATGTTAATCACCAAACATCTCTTAGGATGTTTTTTGAGGATCTGTGAGGAGCAGCAACTTTCACCTAAGCTATAATTATGGAGCTGATTTTGCAGGTTGAGACCTTTTAAGGCACAGAGAACATAGGTGGCTGTCTACATACCCGCTGGCCTTAGAGGAGAAAGATTCATAGAATAGAGTGCTTCCGCATGAGAAAGCCACATCAGAAATGATAGCCAAATAAGTATCCTAATCCTTCCTACACTGTGAAAACACTTCACTGATCGGGTCCCTGTAGATCCTGAAAATTATGATAAATTCTGTGAGTGTCAGAGATTTGGAGAGTCTAGGGTCACTATCTTTGAGGATCACTGGGAAGTTTCTGAAGACTACAAATCTCTTATCGGCAGATTCAGTTCTGTGTTTTCCACCAAGCTAATCCTGTTGTTCATGTTCCCAATTGCAGATTTTATATCGAGGAGAGTAGACAGGACGGATTATGGTGGGATATTGGATATGAGTTGCGATGAGTAGTGTGTATCACGTGTTTAACAGCATGACTCGACTTGTCTGCCTGAACTAGCTTTGCAGCCTTTGTTTCATTTATGTTTTGCAGATAGTTGACCAAATGGTAGGTAACGTTACAGAGAAATGTTGAGCAAGCATTGTAATATAGTCTACATAGGTTTGTAACTTAAATGTATTAGGAAGAGAATTGATTACAACACAGTGATAATCATGCAAAATGTTATCCATGTATGTTATTGCACAGGAGAAAACAGCATGCTTTGTCATCAGTGCAGTTCACACACACCTGAGATCACACATTCCCAGAATTGTAAAGTGATTTTGTGTTATACACAGTTTTCCTCTCCACAAATATTGATTCCATTTCCTGCTCTCAGAATACTGACATTACAGTCACGACTAAGAAGCATAAACAAAGATTGTGGATTTACTGAATTGTGCTCCCTCAACCATGTCGCCTCCTTCCGCTCTTTGTTGTCCTAGGCGCTCATTTGCTCCTACCACCTCCATATCACAAATACATAAACAGCATTGTTATCTTGCAGTAAACTGAGCCAGTTTTCTCCCTTTTTTATACACTTAACTATACGCAAATCAATGGAAGGAAAATGGCAAACACTGAAAGTGAAAGGCCCTTAGTAAACAGACAGTTATAAATTTAGAACATCATGCTGTTTTGTTTTATTAACAAAACTGATCATTATTATACAGTACAGTAAATGATAATAAGTTACAAATTGGCTCTGCCTGTCTGCTAATGAATTTTGAGTAATGGCTGGTGGGGGGGTTGTAATGCTTGCTAATTTCATCACAGATGAGAGAAATACCTCACCTCAACTTTGCCAGTTGCCATGGGGTAATACATCTCAGCCCTAACTGAGGGTGTCCTCCGACTCACCGAGTCAATACAAATGACTTTAATACGCAAACCATTATTGTGTCCAATCATTGTCAAAAAGGCGGGATAAATCATTGACTTATTGCCCGTTAATGTCACAAATTGCTCCATGCATTTTGTTTTATTGACAGTTAGGGGCCTGAAAACAAGTAATGCTAATGACATAATCTGGCTGTGACCAGACTGTCCCTCCCACCCTCCTCATGCCTCCCACTTCTCCTGGCGTAGACAAACTGGCTCATCTGCACTGGATCATTTGCCGTCTCCTGATACGCTGTGGTTTATAGCCAATTATCTCTCGCGATCCATTATCGATTACAGTGTTATCTTTCTCACATGGCTTAATCTTTTGGTGCAGGAACTTAGCAGCTCATGGGGGGGGGGAGTTAGATGCAAACTGCTAAGCCACAGGAACACTTGCTAAGATGGATGGGTGTTCATTTACTTGTAAATGGCCACTATTTAAATGTGATTCAAACTGTATTCAGTATCAGGGAGAAGAGAATCATTTATGATTTGCAGCTTTCTCAATTAAGAGTTAAAAACACGCAGAATAATGGAGACACTCAGTTTTTCCTAGCGAATGTCAAATCCACGATATGTGTGCGGATGGTTTATTTCCTCCAAGAGGAATACAATAAATGTTGCTGCATTTTATGAATTAACATGCCTTACAGTAGACCAGATGGCTAATAATAATATCAAGTCAATATTGAGTGATTTTTCGTCTTTGTCTTTGACTTGTCTCTAGCTGGGTGAATAACTTCGGTCATGAAGGTCTCGGTCTTCTTTTGGATGCGCTGGAGAAGCTGCTGGACAAGAAACAGTGAGTGACCTGCCATGATAACACCACATCTGTTTTTTCTTTCTTTCTTTTTTCTGTGCCCTGTTCTATTCATACGCTGACTCAATATTTGTTTGAACTGCTTTTGTTTTTCAGGCAAGAGAATATTGATAAAAGAAACCAGCACAAACTGATACAGTGCTTAAAGGCCTTCATGAACAACAAGGTTTGTATGAGTTGTTGAAAAAAAAAAAATCCATCAGTATCATTCAGTGTGAACTTCATTAGACAATGAGGCCGTGGTAACTGATTCATTTTCCTGATTTAATTAATTTGGATGCAGTCCTAAAATAAGTGAAATGGTTCCTTAGCATATCATCATATCAAGAACCTTTTCACAGAAATATGTCATTTTTGAATTAACGATCACCATATAATAGTAATAAATAGTGATTATTAGGAAAAGGTACGGACAAAGATATATGTGCCCATTCTTTTTGCTCTTATATTAACCATCTTAAAAAAGTGTATTAGTAGTCCAGATGGCAAGCATTTCAAACCTGGCTTGAATGTCTGACAAGTAGGATAATGGGACAGTAAAGCAAATCTAATTTTACCATTTCAAGCCTATTGTCTTCCATCTTTTAATTATCTTTTTTTTTTTGGGAAGCTCTTGCTCATTTCTCAAAAGTAGCACACACTTCAAGGATAGATGAACTATTGATATTTCTACCCTTTAACTCAATCCCCACACGTGGTCATCTCTACCCATTGCTTGCGTTGTGGGGAGATTTAAAGGTAGAGGAGACTATAAGTATTTGTCCCTGTAGTCCTGTCCTGAATTGAATTAATTCATCATCGTCTCCATTTCCTCCCATGGCCTCGTTGTCCCTCCTTAAAAGAGAATTAAGGCTAACTATAACTTACATTAGCGCTTTTTTGTATAATTCATTTTTTAACTTGAAGTGAAAGTTCTCCATGAATGCAAATGCTCTCATTAATTTATACCCAATGGACTTTTTTTCCCCTCTTTCCTGCCTCCTCCCTTCCAGTATGGACTGCAAAGGATTCTGGGAGATGAGCGGAGCCTGTTGTTACTGGCACGGGCGATTGACCCTAAACAGACCAATATGATGACAGAGATTGTCAAAATTCTCTCGGCTGTCTGTATTATAGGCGAGGAAAACATGTGAGTTTAATTTACCATACCTGATCACTCATCACACTCAATCTCACAGCTTTTGCTCTTGCCAATGTGCTTCTCTCATGTCTTGCATTTGATAAAACATGCATATTTCTAGACAGCCTATCACTTGAACACCCACACAACATGTAATTGCTCTCGGCAAAATCTTCATTAATATAAGGATTTTGTCACAGTTATGTGTCTTTGGTAGCTTAGGCGGAATATACAGGACACACTTTTTACTTTTGCTTTAAAGATAACAGCTTAGCGCAGCACAATTTTTAAATCTTAACTAATGAAGAAAAATGTCAGCCTCTGAACTGCTTTGGTGTGGCTTAGAACTCTGACTGAAAGTAGTAGAGAGGTAAAACTGTTGAAAATAAGGTCCATCTCTGCAGTGGTTACATTCTCTGTGATGTTTTCCAATATAGGTAGTTTCCATCGAACAGAAACCTAGAGCAGGACACAAAGAAAGAACCACTTCTTCCTGTAAGCTTTAGAATATCACTGCTATGCTGAGAGCATCTCCCACTGGGTGGCATGTTCTCATACAGAAATTGCACAACATACATTTCTGTTTACTCACTGAATGCCCCTATATTGCATTTGCAGCTGACCTCAGATAGCATAGAAATCTCTGTGGTCACATGGTCAGATGATGCAGTTTAAACTATTTAATGTGTGGAACTGCTCAGTGTACATTTGCCATGGACACACAGCCAGGCTGACACATTATAAATTGAATCCAGGGAGTATTTTTTATTGTGTTTCCCACAGGGCTGGACTAGAATAACAATGGCACTTCAAAGTCAGTCTGTATGCAGTGGTAGAAATAAACAAACCTGCAAATTGTGTTGGAGAAGCTGAGTTCAGCAGCGTGTCTCATGTCTCTGACCATCCAAATAGGCCTGTTTGTTTGTGGTTCTGACCCTTGCTGTGACTGTGCATACTTTCCTAACCCAAAATGATTTTCGAGGAACTGAATGTCTTCTATCACAGTATCCACTCTCCATCTTAAATACACACACAGAGAAGTTAGAAACAGGCAGAGATTTTCACACACATACACTTACGCGCATTATGCTGAGGCAGATGCAGCGTGCACAAACAGCACACGCTTCTATCTCCCTCCTAAAGTACCCAAGAACAGATTGAAGTTAACATGCTGATCTTCTACATGATCATAGCCGTGCATTAAAATGTACACATGCTGTATAAACGACAGCCAAAGGAGCTGATGTTTCACTTTCCTGCTTAGAAACCTCTTTGCCAGCCACTGTTGTGACGCTGGCTCATATTCAACACCCACTTCAGCTGACAACATCAAAAGGAAACACGACAAGTTAAGCAGATCTATGTAGTCCTGTTTTGAGGCACTGTCTGAACTGGCTTTAAAGCTGCTCAGTATGCAGCCCCCCACGCTTGTCTGTGACTCTCTAACCCCTATCAGAGAGCATGGCCATTTCATTTATCTCAGTGTCAGGCTTACTCCACACATACTGTATACTGCTACCAGTCAGACACATGATCTTTCTTTTTCACAGAGATATTTCTCAAAAAGTTTGTATTTTTCTGTTAAGGTAATAAAAAATAGTGAGGTTTCAGAAGATGTGTGATTATACATGTTTGCAATCTAATGTAGTTTTAACTTCATGTCAAATGGGAGCATGGAGGTGCACAGGCACATACAAAAATGAGTTGATCTCTGCTTTTAACATTTGACTTAGTCTTTTTTTCCTGAACAGAGGGGGTTGTACAAGAGTTTCACAGGAAGGGCAGATGAATTATATGGTCTTGGCTCATCTTAGTTGTTGGGTTTTCTCTGTTGATAAAAGTAAGATAGTAAAAGTACCTTTAGAATGAGAGAGCAATACAGAGAGAGAGCTACAAATGAAATGATTAAGTAAGCATATTTCGAGTCATAACTCATACATAGCTACATTATGGTTACTGTTTAAGTGCTCATATGACCTCATTGTTACTTTCACTGCAGTTCTATCTGTATGTGTATTTTCTCCTTGGATCACAATTTACAGTATGATACTGTCAAAAGTACTATTCAACAGAGTTGCCTTGAGCCTTTGCAAGTGCTCTCAATTGCTTACCTTTTCAGTAGATGTATTTGCACGTTACTCTTGCAGTCTGCAATAATTTGCACCGTTACTGGCTCAGACAAATACATCATTCTACTACAACTGCTTTGACACCTGATCACATCAGCACAAAAAAGCCCTTTCTTGTCTAGCGTTGTCTTAGCAACAAGCACAGAGGACTCAAAATTTGATTTTGCAGAAATAATTCAAATAAATGGAGAACAGTCAGATTGGTCACAAAAGCCGGCCAAATAAATGTCCAGACCAAGATAGAGAGGGAGACAAGATGCATGGTGTATGAGTTGAAAGTTGTGAGTAAATACTACTGTGAGTAAAAAGTGATGAAAAAGCATTTGTTGAATTTTTTTGTTTGCCTGCCCCTTGCTTTTTTTCATTTTCCAGCCTTGATAAGATTCTGGCTGCCATGACAATTGCTGCAGAGAGGAACAACAAAGAGAGATTTGCTCCGATTGTTGAGGGACTGGAGAACCATGAGGCCCAGCAGCTCCAGGTTTGCAGTCACTTGCTCTCTTACTCACACACAAACACACATGGGTGGGTCCTACTTTATTGGTTAGTTTTGTTTAGTTGCTGTAGAGAGAGCCAGTAAAGACAGAGCAGATACAGGAGATGGCATACAAAGAAGTGCCCTCTATCGCTTGAGCCACTGGGATGGACACTGAGCCCATGTGTGATGCTGAGGCCAGATTGAAACCGGCAATTGTGTCACTCTGAGCCCATTGTACTTCAGCCCCTGTTGTCTTCCTGCATGCATCTTCTTCTGTCTCCATTTCTGTCTTTGTGTCCACTTGTCAGCACTGTGGACTTGTAGTGTGTGATGGGAGCCGGTGGCAGGGCCATTGAAATGCACCAGTAGCTCCGCAACTTTATTGAAACTGTCTTATTGTCTTTGGGAAACCAAAAAATAATAATAAAAGCAGCAGAAAAATGTTCCTCTATACCCCTTTCTTACTTTCACTTTATTTGTTGCTTGCTCTAACTTGCTCTTTTTTCTCCACATACGACAAATATTTCCCCCTGAATTTTTGTTTTCTCGCTGTTGTCAGGTTGGGTCTCAGAGGACCCTGTGTGAAAGGGCAACTATAAGCACTGCACCTGTCTTCATTTTTGTTAGCATCCTTCACTAGCAGGGGGGAAAAACAGCAACAAAAATCCTGCTTACACCATGCTTTCATGAAACAAAACAGAGGAATTACTTTTCTAATTTCAGGGTTTGTGAAGTCATAAAGGAAACTGATGAAGGGGGTGGGAATAAGAAGTAGAAATCCTTTTGATTGGGAGGCAGTTGTTTTTTCCTTAAAAAATGCTGTTAATGAAATGAAGCTCTGCTAATTGTGAAGTAAATTAAAATACTTTGCTGATGCAGAGGGTGTAAGGAAATTAATAGACTTTTTTTTTCCAAAACCTGAGATGAGCTGTAGAACCAGACTTTGCTAATGTGATTAAAATGTGTTTTGCTGTGGCTCAGGCTTCTCTCCACTGCAGAGCAAGAGAGAAAGCCGACATTTTAACTTTATAACCATCCCACCAGTGCCACTTTTAATTACACTGTTTGGAACTCCCCCTGTGGCACCAGTGCTGCTCTCTAAAGCCCCTTTTATACGGTCTGTTCAATGCGGGAATGTTGCGCCGTTATGCTGCCTCACCATTCTGTATAAAATGTACGAACACGGGCATTGTTGTGTTCCATTGTTGTGTTACACGTCACGCCTTATGGTCATGCCTCTGCCTCCAGAACGCTGGCATTCTATCTAAAATCACACACTGGGGCATCGTTATGCCGGCTTTGTTTGGTTGAGTGTAAAAAAAGCAAAGCTGGCGTAATGATGGGTCTTCTTTAAGGCAGTATTGCAGGATCTCTGTTTAAAAGGGGCTTAAACCTCTCTAAACAGAGTTAATGCCGCAGCACTTCACCACCACCACTACCACCAGCCAACCAAATCCCACTCCATGATACTTGTCTGAGGTGTATTTGATGTGAGTATCAATCTGCATGCAGGAGAACAGAAAGAATTTTTCATGAGCTCCATGGGTTTCCTCACTCGCAGAAATCCTGTGAAGATTTGGTGAAGTTTCTTTTATGTTTTTGGCCTCTGGTGGGTAAAATGTCAGGCTTCAGTGCACAGATCTTGCTTAAAGGCCCTCAAGCCTTGCTGGAACACGGAAAGTCTGCCATGTATCTGTTGCCTGGCACTAGTGGCAAACTCACAATGGAAGTGCATCCTTCACTGAAACAAGGCTTGTGCTTTCAGGGGGAATATATCTGACATATATCTGTATGGAATGTATATATATTTTTCTAGTCACCTGGCCAACATAAACCTGTTTGATGTCCAGCTGCTACAATTTCAGGGTAAAGTATAGAAGAACAGACCAATGCAGTTTGCTCCAGATGGCTATTGTTGTGCATTGGCCAGGCAAAAAAAAAAAAAAAAAAAACACTAAACAGATGTGTCTTAGTGTGTATAGTTGTAGCTGTAATGAATTAAAAGAACATGTAGTGTAATTACCAAAAGATCTTCACGAGGTGAGGAAAGGCTACAACTGGAGATGAGAAACCATTTGTTACCCTAAGTGATGACTATGAGAAGCGAGACAGAGAAGGAGAGAGAGAGAGAAAACTTTAATTTGTGAGTTTATCTGGCTTCATGTTTGCCCATATGTTTGTGTTCTGGTGAAACATTAAACAAATACTAATGAATGGAGTTTAATTCAAAGTATGGAAAAAGAAAAAATAACAAAATAAATCAGTAAATAAATTAATAACCAAATAAATACAAATGAACTTACAAAAAAACAGCCAGATCCAGCAGCGTTGTAGCTCTTATTAATAAAACATAGTAGACCAGGAATTGTGCGCAGGGTCAAGGTTTCCAAAGGCAACTCTTCATGTGTCGTCCATGGGAATCCTTCAGCCTGTTATCGATTGTCTGTCTGAGAAAAACTGTCTTACCGAGGACTTGCTCCCCAGAGCCGCCTTACAGCTCGTTAAAACCCATCAGCGATTTCCACTGGCCCTGCTCTTTCCTTATCTAATAAATCAATTAATAATGCACATCTGGTCAATGGGCTCAACAGTCTTCCACTGTCTATAGACTTTTTCTTGCTCTGCTCCCCCTCCTCCCTGTTTGAGTTCTTTTGAAAGTCGGTTATGGAGAGGAGTTTGGTTTGCCCCTCTCCCTCTCAACAACACAACTGTGCATCTATTGTATTAGACACTATATATATTTTTAAATTCAGTCCTTGGTCCAGTCAGATACATCAGAACAAATTTGTATGCTAGAGACCAGTCAACCTGTTCTGTAAACTAATGCCTATTGTTCTGTGTGTATCTATGTGTGTGCCTGTCTGTTTGTCATTATACCCACCCACCCTGCAGGTTGCTTGCATGCAGCTGATTAATGCCCTGGTTACCTCCCCCGATGACCTGGACTTCAGGATACATCTACGCAATGAATTCCTAAGATGTGGTCTCAAGAAGATACTGCCTGTGAGTTATCAGAATATCGGGCACAATATGACTACATTATTTACATGTGTGCAGTTATATAATCATCATTGTTAGGTTTGTGAAAATCATTTTGTTAAGCTGCCTACAAGTGAAGAGAGGAAAATGATGTGGTTTTACGAAAGCTGGCTGGCCCAAATATTTATTTAACTGCCAGTCATTCTTTTATTAACTGTCAATCATTTCCTGTCATAAACACAGCCATATTACTTCCTTGATATTTCTGTTGTTCCCATGTAACGTTGTCATCATTTTTCCTATACTGATACTGATAAGGGATTTAAACACAGTCCTGCCTTCCAGCCACTTCAAGCACTACCTAGCAAATTTGTGGCCTGAGAACTTCATGTAGTGAAGATATGCTGGGTGTCAAACCTTCATAAAACTTCAGATCATGGGTTTCTCAAACTTAAGTTAATACATGGCAGCCACACAGCTAATATTACAACAGTGCATGTAATGTACTTTATAATTGTTACTGTATGCGAAGTTTATCTCATTAAATGTTGATCAAAGAAACATAATTCAACTGTAAGATTAAAGCATCACATCTTGTAGCAGGAAACAATTTTAAAGTCCCTGCATTGTTAATTTTGTCAAGATACCTGTCAAACTTAAACACATAGGATGAATATAAACTTTCAAAGCAAGTGGAAAAACAAATGATGATCTCAAAAGCACACAAATTATATTTAGCCATGGTAAGATAAGATAATTAACAGTAAAAGTTTCCTTTAGCTGGCTAATCATCCAGTGTACTGGCTTTAGTATTCACATTGATGTGTATGGTATTGGCATGCACATTAACATAGTCAATTATATAAAGATATATTGTTTTTGACACACATAACTCCCCCTTTTCTGCAATTAGCACCCTCTCTCCCGGTGAATACATCCCAGATTACCCTATTTACCATCTCCTGTCTGATGCCATTTGACACTATTACTATTGTTTTGGTTACTGTTAGTATTCACCTCACTGCTAGTTACTGCACTGCTGATCGCAACTCAGCTTGGCATTGTTATCAGTGAGCCTACCCGTCTTCACATGAGGCAAAAGCAAACAAGCTCCCACTCATCACTCAAGCCCTCATTTGTAGTGAGTGGGGTGAATGTGTCACAGTGCCAGTTGTTAATAAGTCATCCCGGCTGCTCCTGTTGATTATTGCTGTCATTACTTTAATTATCTTCATTTCTGCCCCCCGATATGAAGGAGTCTCAGTGTACAGTCGTTTATGAATGCCATGTTTGGCGTTTTTAATACAGGCATTTAAGCTGAAGCCCCAACATCTAATTATGAATTATGCTCAGGAGCCAGCATAGCTGTTGGTAGTGCTGAAAAAGTGAACTCTACTGAAAAAGAAAACACAATTTGTTTTGTTCCTGTAGTCCTTGATGCAGGTTTTTGGCCTTCCCGTTCTTCTCCTACCCCTCCTTTTTGTGGCATTATGCACCACTTTCCAAACCAGAGTTGCTTAAGACAGATGGCAGACCCAAAAAAAAAAAAAAAAAAAACAGTGCAGGGTGATTGATAGCTGCAGAAATTGGGTTACATTTGGCCCTGTCTCTGTCTCTAAACTCCACTGCCGGTGATTCATAGAGAAGTGGTAAAGAGCACCCCCACAACCCCTCGTGGCAGGAACAGGTGTGCAGGAATAGGTACAGTCTGGAAAACCTAGTTGAGACCGTTCAGGGCATCTCAGTTCCCAGTTCTCCCTACACCCTTAACAGAGAAACCAATATTCTAGTAGTACAGTTTTCGAGGACAGTTTGTTCATAGTAACACAGAAAAAATCTGAGTAGCACACTTTAAGTAAACCATTACACATTATTTCTCATTAGTTTCCTCCAGAGTCCCCAAAGCTATACAGTATCTGTAAAGAAATACAGTACAGTGTATGATAACCTTTTGTATAATTTCCCATTCTTAATTATCTGTGTCTAATTCATTCTAGGAGCTAAAAGAGACAGAGGAACTAGACATCCAGCTGAAGGTGTTCAATGAGAACAAGGAGGAGGACTCTATCGAACTCTCTCATCGCCTTGACGACATCCGTGCTGAGATGGAATATCCTTTTGTCCTCTTTTTATGAATATACAGATGAACCAGCATAGCTGACAGAAGATGAGTGTATACTGTGAGTTTGGACAGGCTTTGCAGGCTGAAACCCCTCATATGTTAGAGAAGCATTTCAGGATCCATAGTACAATATTCAACTCCATCTCTGACCAGGTATATATCCCTGTCATCTTTACTCCAAACCTCCTGCTCATCACTCGGGCGCCTTTTTCTGTTATTACTGGGCTAAACTAGGCTGTTGTGAGACTCAAGAGGCAGATATCAAACTGAAATGTTCCTTCCTGAAATTACTTTTTTTTTTTTTTTGCTGGTGATATGGTCAGTAGAAGTTTTGGAAACATTTCCATGTGGAGTTGTATAATCTCTACCATGGTCTCTACCATGGTCCATTTAAATTCAAACTTGTCGTGTAGCAGTTAATAAAGTAAGTGATAATTTAGTCCAGAGTTGGAAACTTGTTCAGGCATCCCAGACAAGAACCCTTTAATAATTCACAAATCTTCTCTAAGGGTATGTATGAAAGGCTGACATTGTGGGCAGACATACCAGACGCTGACATTGTTATACAGATGTTCAATCCAACAACCTTTTTCTCCCACCAAATCCCACAGTACCAGTACCAGAAAAATCAGCCACTGAGTGCCGCCGTGAGTGACAGTTTCTGTTGACACATGGAGGGCGAGGGGAGGGAGGAGGAGGGAGGGTGAGCAGAGAGAAAGGGAGAGAGTGAGAGAAAAGATGGAGAGAGGATGGAGAGAAAAGAGTGCACCTGGATTAATGATGTGCTTGAGCAGGTTCTCAAATGAGATGGCCCAATGTTTGTTTCCAAGGACAATGTGGTATTGATCTGTGAGCTCTGAGCATGATGCGAATGCCCTAGGTCCCCTTAGTCCCCCTCTGCCTGCCTAGCTGGTGTGCATGCATGTGCGCACACACACATACACACACACACACACACACACACACACATATCTGCATGGCATTACCTAGGTAGTACCGCTGCTACCTGAGCATTGCATATGTGTCTTGTTTCTCCTGGCAGGTTCATGAATATTAACAGAGAGAGGCTTGTCTCCTCTGTGTCCGGCCCAGGTCCAGGTGCCGAGGAGGTGACTCCAGGCCACTAATGAATATTAATGGTTTGTGGAATGGTGATTGATTGACCCCACCACTGACTGGTCTACATCACACCTGACTGCCGCTCATGTTTATTCATGACTGAAGCAGAGGGAGGGAGAAGGATAGTGAGGGAGAAGGAAGGAAAGAGAGAAGGAAAAAAGGAGTCATCTAATGGAGTGGCATTGTTCTACATGAGGTCTATGTCTGCAGCTTAGTGATAGATGTAGCTACTTGGACACTTTCCCAGTCTGGGCTCCTTCTTATGTCCTCTCAAATGCTGCTGTGGCGAGGCTATAATTGCATCTCACAGGATTGGTAATTCTCCCAGGCTTCATCCTCGTCTAATACAGGGGAGGGAAATGATACTTTAGAGGAGCCTGTATTCCCATCCCGCTCTCTCTAAAAATTTGATATGGGATACGAGTTTAATTACAGACACTGTTGAAGTTAATAGGAAAGTGTCAAACAGTATTTAAAAGAATCGATTTACTGCAGTTCAGCTGCTACAAGATTGTTTAGTGTTGGTGATAGCATGGGAAGTGAAGAATGTGGTTTAATACTTTTTTTTCCAGAGAAAATAAATGATTTGAATTGTTATTGATATTCTGTTGGAGGGTTATCATCAACTATTGATGAAGCATGAAGATCGGTAGTTGTTGGGAAATGGAAGAAAAATGGTCACTACATCTTTCTGTTAACCCTCAAACATGTTCTTAGATTTCTCTTAATTCTAATAATTAGACATGATTTGTAGGATTCTCTCAAAAATGCATTTCTGGGACATCAAGTATGATAATGCATTCTGGTGCTTGCAGTGAAAACATGGCCATTGCTGTGGAAAATAGCCTGTTATTCAGCTTTGTGCTTTCTTTTTGTCCAATTTGTGAAGCTGCGGGCTCAACAACCTGCAAAATTTTAAAAATCCCTTGTATTTAAATTATGTTTTCTGTATCAAGAGCAGAAAGGAGAGGAATTATTAAATAAACCCAAACAATGTAGAAAATGTATCATTCTGCAGTCATTACAGTATGCCAGTAGTTTAGCAGAAAAAGTCCATACTTCATGTTATGGCAGCAATAAATTTCTCATCTTGCCTAGCTTAACAGAGCACACACATAAACTTGTTTACTATATTTTTTTTCTGGAAGAATCTCCATGGGACAATCTCCCTTTTTCAGTCAAACAATTTAAATAGATCCTAAGTTATTTATTTTCCTAGTTTCTTCATGTCTTAGAGCTACAATTTTGAAATGCCACAAATATAACATTTGAATGAAACACCTAAAGAAAACTAACCATAAACATATTTTATGTGTGTCAATGTGTGAATCAAAGGAAACACATATTTACAATCATTTTTGACATACTAATTTCAATATCAAACATATTTTCAGGATTTTTTTTCAAAACAAATACTTAGCAGTCCGCCTTCAAGAAACATGTATATGATAGCTAAATATGAGAGAAAGGGTAAAAAATGACAATCTGATTCATCATCTGTTTGAGACATCAAAGCCATCACTCCTTCCTCCTGGGGAGAGAAAACATAAGACACCTAATCAGTACTTTTTGCAAGTTTAATAACATGTATTTTTCCTCCTGAGTACAAGTCAGTTTCAATCCCGGAACTGAATTTCAGCAATATTTCTGCCTTGTGAATGATCGGCTTCTCATCATTCTAGCCTTAAAATATTCAAACCAATGCACTTTTCATGTGATTAATTTCCTCTGTCTTGAAAGGTTCAGAGTGACAGGTAAACCAGAGGGAGCATTCTTTATTGCCGATTCCCCTCCTCAAGTTAGCTGTTTACACTCTTTTAGCTCCCTGGAGAGAGAAAGGATAAGAGGAATCACAGCTCCGTTTTCTTGTGCACAATGACGCCTGTCGGAATACTTGAGGAGAAAAAAAATGGGGAAAAAAAACCTGAATATTTATAGAATTATTCAGGTATGTAGAATGCAATATTGCTGTGGAGAAAGATGATGAAAAACAAAGGAGCAATGAAGCAACCGCTTACATTTCCTAATGCTCCTCGTGTTTCCTAATGAGCTCAAATTGTGTGCCTTCTCAATGAGCTGAGTTTAACGATTGAAATAGCCTATAAACTCAAGGAACCACACTTGCATAATGTTGTTTGCCCTAACCTTGCTGCCTTACTGATATGAATGAGGTGTACCATCTCCTGTCCAACATGGTGAAAGACACTGGATCAGAAGCCTACTTCTTGTCAATCCTTCAGCACCTCTTGCTCATCAGGAATGACTATTACATCAGGTGAGCTCTGTCTTTCTTCACATTCCACTGGCCCTCTATTGGAGCAAGACTGATGGCTTCTTGATAATTTATCATACATTATCATACATTGTTGTGACTCAAATTTTCAGCTTTTGGCCCAACCAGCAAATATATATACAAAGCTATATAAATAATTTTTTCCCCCACATGAAACAGCCACTGTGCAGTTAGCCTATATTTTTTATCAAGGCATCTGTTGAACCAAGCTGATATACAATAAACTGTGACTTTGACCTTTTGAATTAAAGTAGCCAATGAATCAAATCTAGAATATATATCTTAAAGGCTCACAATCTTCCATGCATGTCTTCACATTTCCAGCTTCTTACAGTATAGCTTGGTGAGGTTAGAATGTAAATATAAAATGTTTTAAAAACCTTTTTATACAACATCCCTATTTTTACAGCCACTGCAAGCAGAGAACCAGAAATAATCAGAGTAGGAAACATTATTCTGTAGTTGGGAATGATTAAGTAATCATTTAAACACCGGCCCGGCTCTCAGCTCTGCCTTGGAAGTGTAAATATGTCAGTCATTGGGCAGAGAGACTGCCACTCCCCTGAATGCAGTGACGCTGATAAATTCACTGCTGTGTCAGACCTTTTTAAAGAAATAAAATATTTAGAAAAAAAAAAAAAAAAAAAGATCGGGAGACATTGGTATGATGAGAGGAAAGAAGGAAGATGAATTTACCATAGACAAGTTGCTGCTCCCTTGGAGTTATGAATAATGTATTCCTCATCTAGTCAGAGAAAGTGAGAAATAGAATTCACATTAACCAGCTGGTACAGCCAAGTCCACCTCAGCACTACTGTCCATGTCCGCCACTATGAGGCCAACAGTAAGAAGGGATCAGTACCAATGCTCATAAAAAATTGATGGCCTTTTTAAAGATACGCTTTTAAAAATACATTTCCTCATCTTCCATCACAAATGCCAGCACAAACCTACACATGCACACACACAAACATTAACATGGACACATACCCACCGATGCATTCTGACTGAGGCGTCTTATTCCCGCATACATCACTGCCCCCGAGTTGGGATAATGGAAGATGCAGTACTACAAACAGCTCTTTCCAACTGATGATCATCTTTTTCCTTTTCATTCTTTGCCCTTTAAACTTGCATCTTTTCATGTTCTCATTTCGATCAGGTGGAAGCAAAATAGTACGTCTATAACATGAAATTAAAACAGCTTTTTCAGAGGAATAGAGAGGAACTGAGGTGGGATTGCATGCTGTCAGTTTAAATCAGTCCGTGGTGGCAAGTTTGACCATAGGTGTGTTAGATGATTTTGTGATCAAAGGAATACATAAAGTAGACATGTGCCTCCGCCAATATCCCATCTGAAGTAGAGACTTTGATTCAGAGGTGTTTTAAAATTGATCATACACTTTGTACTTTGATTCAGCCTCAAGAATTCTGGGTCAAATAATATAGTCTGTAATAAGTAAATGGCATAACGGTGCATTAAATAATATAGTTAATATTTTATAGTATTAAGATGGTCTACAGTGTGCAAACTGTTCAAGCGTTCTGACTAATAATAATGTCATTTCTCCCCAACTAACATCAGTTGTTACTCTTCCCTCCGGGGCTTGTTTTATTTTTGATAATTAATCTCTCAGTGCACGCCTAATGAATGGGAGCACATCAAACCCACCCAGTAAATATAGAGCAGATCTCCTCTTTTGGAGCGTGGCAATATGGGGATTACACTGGTTATGTGGAGCAGAGCTGGATCAAGTGGCTGGGGCTGTGCTGAACTGCAAGCTACAGTTGGAAGGAATGAAGGTGCCAAAGTGAAAGAAGAGGTGGGGAGTGATGCAGGGGACATATGCTAGCTTCTGGAGCCCTGCCCTGCCCACTGTGGAGGGGCATGACAGTTCTGGGTCACTCCCTCCTTCCCTGGTTATCTCCACCCAGCTCCGATCTGCTTGGCAGTGGCGGAGGATGGAGTATGAAGGAAAATAGGGCGGCTTATTGAGATAATAATGTGGTGTACATTGGTGACAGTTGTAAGCCGAGTGCCACGGCGCTTAAGCCATGCAGGGCGATGTGTGTGTTCTCACCAGCTTGCTCCAATCATGAGTGGGCGAATCTACCAGCTAAAGCTAAACATATGGTATTTCATGCCTTCAAAACATTGCACCTAAATTGTGATTTATTCTGATTTGCTTTGGCTCAGAATACTCTTTTTTTTTTTCTTCATATTTCTGTTCATAAAATGATATGGCCTGTCCACCCACAAGGTAACAGCAGAAAATACCCTTTGAATTTAAAGCCAACAGTTTCAGTCAAGGCCCAGGAAATGGACATTATTCCATTTACTGCTGATAATAAGTCATAGCATTCATGACATTTATTCCATTTTATTCAAGCATACTCTTAAATACTGTGTAGGTGCTTTTTAATCACACACACTCTGAAGTGTCACTTTTTTTTTTTGAAGGGCTATGAGCACTTTTGTGCTTATACTCCTTATGCTCACACCCAGAGACAGTGGACAGGCAGGCCTTGATCAGAGTTTAATTTTGTTATCTGCATCAAGATTGTGTGCCTTTTGCTTTGCAGTGGGTACCATAACAGGGCATATGGGGGCAAGCTAAGGAACCAAGAGGACCTTCATGAGAACACATTTCAGAATTTTTTATATACCATGACAACGTCAGGATGGTATTATCTCCCTAATAAAATAGTGCAGTGCAAAATAGTGCACAGTACATCTACAACAAAACAAACAGACACTGAGATGCCATACATGAGCATCAGCTAGGAAAATTATATATATGGGCTGTGTCCTAAATTTGCAACAAACAAACAAACAAACAAGGAAAAAAAAAAAAAAAAACATCAGTGAAAACAGGAGCAAAAACAGTTGTCCCCCATGAAATGAATGGGATGTTTCTGGTGGGAAAATAAAATTCTTCTTTTGGTCAGTGTCATGCTTAAAACATAATTATTTGCCATTTTGGAGCTCAGCTTAAGGTTCACGTTGTATTTGCTAAATGTCACTTGCAATTAAAGTTGATAATGTAACTGGGAAAAGGTCACTCACCAACGTACGTAGTGGAGCAGGAGTCCCAGGCTGATTCACACACACTGCACAACAAGACCGAGCGCTCAGTCACACTCTTAACTGGGTGACATGTTTTCCCGGTCATTGTGCTTTCAATTACACACATTACACTGATTAGATTTACATTTTAGCTTTTATGGTTGCTGTAATTGGCAAAGATGATTGCAAATTAGGCAACAGGGCAAGCGTAGACTGGGCTCTCGTCTGTCACCTTGAAATGGACAGAGTAACGGAGACTTGGATTCCATGTGCCCATTAATATGCTTATTTCATGATAAGGGTAAAGCAAGTGATCAAATTTAATAGGGTACCTATTTTCTCAGGCAGGAACCTTTTCGACATGGCATTTTGTGACCTCTAGGTTGGATAAGGGAATCATTTCTGGCTAATTAGCCTTGTAGAGTTTGTGTCACTCATATCTTGGTGTGGCTTGTCTAATTGTTTCATTTTATGTTTCCTGACCCCCAGGCCTCAATATTACAAGGTCATAGAAGAATGCGTCTCTCAGGTGGTTTTGCATCGCAGCGGGATGGACCCTGACTTTGGATATAGTAAAAGACTAGATGTGGACTTCACCCACCTGATTGGTACTTTTTTGAATACCTTCATGTTCACTAACTGTACCTTTTTTCCTCGTTTGTTCCTCTTTTCCTCTTTTCATTTAAGATATGTGTAGACAAAACTATGGATATATTTCATTCTCTAAAGTATTTATAATATAGCGCTACAGAGAAAAATGTAAAATGTTTAGCAGGGATCTTAAGGTGTCTAAATCAGTCTGTTTTTTATATGTATGTTTAACTGCAATAGGAGGTATATCACTGATGTTGCAAAAAAATGTTTTGTTATTTTGCAGTCACTCTCATTATCGTCTTGGTTCACCCTGAGGTGCTTCTGACAAACACCTGCAGTGGCTTGACATATAAGATAGGGTTGTCTAATTATTCATGAATAATACATTATATGTAAGGTGAGACTCGGGTACAGTGGTTTCATTTTGGTTTAAATTTTCTCACTTTCTTTGGTTAGAGCATTTGTCAGTTGTGTTCCTGGAATCACAGGGAAACAACATCTATTTGCTCTACATTTCTGATGTAGTCTGCTATTCCCTCAAACAGAGAAAATAAATAAATAACACCACTTTCCCTTCTTCTGTTGTGTCACTAACAGCTCTGTGACTTGCCAACAAAGGCTCATTAAAAGTTTCTGAACATATCCATAAAGGACAGATAAATTGTTAGTAAGTTTTTGCAGTCACTTTGCTGAGCTTAAATCAGTTGAAAAAAAAAAATGTTTCAGTAGTATGTTTTGTTAAATTTTCACTGAACCAAATACTCAGCATTGTGGGGGATATGTGAAAGATGTATTTTTCCATACTCTCATGGAGTCCTACTTTTTTGTCTTCTTTTGTAAGACTATATGCATCAGGTTCAGCTGTAAATCTAGAGAAGCTTTTGAAGTGACTGTCTGTCTTCTTTTCCAGATCAGTGTGTGGATAAATCCAAAGTGGAAGAGAGTGAGCAGAAGGCTGCAGAGTTCTCCAAAAAGGTGAGGCATTAATCACTCCCCCAGTCCCTTTGGTCGGCCAGCTCCCATCAGGAAGGTTTTTCCTCCCCAGAGCTCCCAGACAAGCTATTGATTTTCCATGCCCTGATCAATACCTGGCTGTGACGCTACATGATCCGTATCAGCATTACAAGGATCAGTGCTGATGCTCCGATGTATACTTATTTGTGCACAGTGCAGGGGCAGAGTTAAGTTATGTGCAGGCTTTTTTTCTTCCAATTCAGCATGTCCAGCCAGCCCTCAAACAGCGTTTTTCACATTCCCTATTTGTGTACTCAGAAAGTCCTTTTTCATTTGGGACTATTGAGCCCTCAATGAAGTAGATGAGCTGTCGGCTTAGTAAAATATGTTTTGAAATAATATAAAAATAATAATAATTAAAGCTCCAGTTTTAGTACATTGCACATCGAAAAAACCCTTCTGTTATCCCCAGGAGTCTTAGTCCCACTGCCTGGCGACATCGATGGGGGTCCTGGGTATTTGTAGGTTGCACGTTCTGTCCCACCACCCAACTGTGCTCCCTGCTGGGCCAGTGAAATCATTGTCCCGACATGGCTTGCTTTCTGCAAAGGTTAGATCCATCAACACACATGAAAGCCAGGCCTGAAACAAAGACAAAGGACAACAGGGCTTCAGGGCCATGAGGGCTATGAATAGAAACTGGCCCGAGAGCGTAAGATGGCGTGTATTGGTGTCTGTTGATGTGCCTTGCGGCCATTCTCTAGGGACACCCTGCCGCTCACCAACCTGTGTGCGCGTTTGTGTTGCTGTGCACGTTTGTACATGTGTTCATGGACCTATGTGTGTGTCTTTTGTTGTAGTTTGATGAAGAGTTCAGTGCACGGCAGGAGGCCCAGGCTGAATCTCAAAAGAAAGAGGAGAGAATCAAAGAGCTGGAGGGGCAGATCCAAACCCTGCAGTCCCAGGTAAATACAACATGGGAGGGGAGAAGGGAGGGTGGAAAAGTCCCACACAAATACCCATGGTCCTGCAGAGTGGTACCACATTACCCTGAAGGGATCTTTTACACTGCCTATTTTATGCTTCACAGAAAAGCATGAAAAGGAGACACACTGAAGACCTAAAAGTCCAGAGCCACTTTTAATAATCTTGATATAAGCTGGCTTCGTACTAAATAAAATCAGTTTGTCTTAAAACTACAGTAAAGCAAGGAGAGATGCCGCTCCTAGACAAATTACTAATTTGGTCAAAATGATACCTTTCCACCCCAATCATAGAGACACTACTGCTGTAAGTGGGAGTTTTCATCCATGCAAGAACATTTGATTTAATAAAGGGTCAATCTCCTCCTTAAGTTGTAGCTCTTTATATGGGCGAATTGCTCCATTGAAGCTTTTCCTATGTAATTCTATCACCACAGAGATGGATTGCATTTCTTTTCTTAGCCTCCACAGCATTTCTTCCCAAGCAAAACCCTTCATTCTGAGCACAGAAAATGACTGCTATTTCCCCCTTAACCCAATTTGAAACACTTTAGTGCTGCCTTGGGACAAAAGGGCAGTTTGCCTCCCTGCTTAGAGAATTTAATATAAACCAGCATTGAAAGATGGTATGGCCACATCTATATCCGAGATTGCTTTTTTTCCAAACCTTCATATCCGACAGTTGCTAATGTTGGTTCACCTGGTTCACCCTGTTTCTTAAACGGCACCTGCATATTTGGTTTGAGTTTCACTGGAGCTATTCTCAGTAGCGAGTTACTATTACTTCAGACCACCACAGCTCTAGCAATCATTCATTCTCAGTTCCACACCAAAAACTGTTAGATTTAATGTGGTACAAGCTTTGGCCCTGTTCCTGGCTGAAGTCACAGTGTTTTCTCCTCAGAACTTCACTTAATTTGTGTTTAGTTTTCACTCCTCCACTTTCAGTGCCTGAGTTCTGTGTCACCACTTGTTACCTGCATGTGTACCCAAACGGATTCATCACTCACTCAGTGCCCAATGACTGCCCATCCATATTAATGAGGCCACCACAGAGTCTGAGGCTTCTCTCCGCCTCTTCTGCTCACTCTCTCTCTCTCCTTCTTCCATGTTCTGTCTGAAATTAATGCATCAGGCTATGTTAGCCTTTGCCTGCCCTTTTTCCCCTCTTGGAGCTTTTTATGTTGTGTTTTCCACCCCTAACATACCATCCCCTCCCCCTTCCCTGGCAGGCCTCCGTCTTTTGAAGACTGACTGTTTGTGGTGCATTAACAGGTAGTGTTGTGCAGAGGAGCCCTGGAGAGTCAAACCCTCTCTTCCTCCATTTCTCTGAATGCTCCTTCAAAGGACTGTTGCTGCTGGAGAGCTTCACATCAACAGACATTAGCCTCAGCAGGGAAACATGTAATACGTTCAGCACAAGCTAGAATGAATGCGGCAATGATAGATTCAGCAGATCTCTTATCCATTTTGGCATTGCTGAAAGGGAACATTAACGTATATGCTTCACAAGGATACACTTGTGGTACTTTTAGAAACAAAGCAGTATTCAGTATTAGAGGTTGTACATGAACGTGCGAGCCCATTTCATCTCTCAAGGCTTAGGAGGAGTGCTGTTGCTCTTAATTTTCACTGTGGCTCACTTGTTAATTTTATTTTGATTACAGTTGATTTTTGGATTGTCTTGGCTAAACATGTTTTTAGAAATCTTGAGTGCTAAATATGCTAGCTCTCTAATAATAATTCAGAGTGAGCTCATGTTTTTGATTTTATGCAGTTGTTCACATGGGCTGTTGAATTGCTTCCTCTGGCAATGAACACAACAACATTATTCAGTGCCATTCTTTTTGAACGTTTTGATTCTGCTGCTGCAGGAAGACTAGGCTGAAACACTGTGTTTTGCAGCATAATCCACCTTTGACACAGTGCTGTACAAAGCCATTACTTGCAAGAGTGCAGAACCTTTAAATCTATGTCAGGACACACACTCAGTTTGTCCATCAAAGCTACTGTGCGACATCTTCCATTTTGCTGAATATGAATGAAGTGGAGGCTCTGTTCGTCTCAACGACAAAACTCAGATATAAAAACATGCATGTTTGAGTCTGCTCTTCACCTTGTCTGTGAACCAACAAATTTAATGAGAGTCTGTCTCTGGGAACTTTGGCATTGTAACAAGCAGCCTGTTTGATGTGTCTGTTTGATTATCCCTCCAATCCAACTGAGTGGAGGTTCTGCCTGTAAACATCGACAAAGGACAGTGAAATCACAACAAATGGAAATCATCCACCCATCCCCAAACCTTTTCTTGCACCTCTTCAAGGCAAAAAAGACAGGCATTCATTGAATTGGCTCTGGATGTGATGAATAATGTAGCACTGCAGTGGTACATTGGAACACTCTTTGCTATCCCATTAATAGCTTTTAACAACCCGGTGGTCTTGTAGCTGACCCAGCTTGGCCCCAAGAGGAGCTAGAGGTGTAGCAGAACACTTTTTCCCTTTAGTGTCAGTATACCTGCTGCCCTTTCTTATTACTGGATTGGACTCAGCTGATAATGACAGAGCAGAACTCACATGAAAACTGTTACTATGTGTGCTTTGCTGTCGCTGAAGATGCATCCAGTCCAGTTGTTAAGCAAAATTTGCCTTCTTGTATATATTGTGTAGATACACTGCTACTCACGTTTCTTGCAGCCTTACTTATAGAGTGCCACAGCCAATAACTCTTTGTGGTTAGGACAGTTTAACATTTCAGAAGGCAGACCCACCTGCTGACAGTCTCTTGGGATTGGTCTTTAAAATGGAAATATCTCAGAGCCTCTAACTTTTTATAAGCAAGGATAGAAGATAAAATAAAAGTTCTGTTTGCCTTAAAGATTGCACTTTACAACTACTTTTTTTTTTAATTCTTGCAAAATGGAAGTTCTTTTTAAGTCGCCCCGCCACTGAAGTTTCCATCTCCTTTTCCATTATACATGTTAAATATTTAATTTTCTACAGTCCACAGTAAGAGGTGTTCTGTAGGAATGACTTCATAAAAAATATTACATTCCAGTTGCTGTGGAATATGTTCCCATCCTTTTTCCTTTGGCAAGGTCATACGGAGTGAAATATCAAAGCAAAATGGGCACATTTTTGAAACAAAGACTGCAGAATGAAATCAATGCCCATCGCACATCTGAGAGTGTTAAGTTGAAAGATGTTTTGCTTCGACATAAAAAAACATAGCACTGGGAAACGGAAGAAAGCTTTTGATGGTGCACCGACTGTGGGGTGATGCTGTGCCTTTTGCCTTTTATGCTGCAGTCAGCGCTCTACACTGATGTTCTTTTCAAGACAGATTACATCTTGTTTTAGGTGTAAATGCACAGTAAACTCTGCCTTTCACACATCAGATAACTCATTCAGACAAAATGTGAATATGACACTATACCCCCATCATCATTTATTGTGTAAGGGACATCCTCTTTTCCGTGCCACTATTCCACCTGTTTTCTGTGTTTGGTGTGATAATAGTGTACTAGTGTTCCTTTACTCTGTCTATCTAACCCACTCCCATTTGTGCCTCTCTGTTGCTTTCTGTCTCTGTTTTCTGTGACTTTCTGTGTGCTCCAATGGTGTGTGTCTATTGTATTTGTGTGTGTGTGTGTGTGTGTGTGTGTGTGTGTGTGTGTGTGTGTGTGTGTGTATTGTATCTGCACAGTTAACTATTGAGACAGACAAGCTCAAAGAGGCTCAGAGACTCGTCAGGGAATCTGAAGCCAAGGTGGGTGTCTTCTCTGCATGTGCGCCCCGCATATCATTTTATTATGATCATTTTTACTTATTTTTAAATCACATTTTTACTCACTTGCAAATCTAAGATGAGTGACCCTTGTTCGAATCTTAAGGCTCAACATTTTATTTTCAAACTGATCTACTATATTCAGTATGGAGTGATCAAAACTGATTACTTAACTGAACCCACAAAATCAGATCATTTAATTCCAATTACATAGTTCTGTAATTTGGGAATACCATATTATTTAGTAAACATTATATATTGAAGACATTTATTCCATAATCCTGAGCAATATAGCAATGAGAAGCTGTGGTAAATTCTCTTGTGGTATTCAATTAGACACATTTCCTGCTTGTTTAATGCAATTTTCCCAAGTAAACACTTTCTGATTGAATTCCTCTATCAGAGATGGGAGCGAGGTGTAGGATTTAATCGCATAACAGTCAGAGTTAATTACCTGCCAGTCTGACCTCACATTGAATCCAGAAGACTATGAATTCCTAAGTGTATAGTCTAGATTTCATATGAGCCTGGTCTCCCACGCTAGCCAAGAATCCAGATGAGAGTGATGAAAGTAACGGCAGCCAAAAAACCCCACTCAGAGACCTTGCTTACCCAGCAAAACAACACTGAAGAGATACAGAACTAAGGCAAGACACACCATTGAAAAATAAAATAAGGCAGACCTTCTGGGAAAGCGACCTTTGCTGTTTTGATTGTTTAGTAGACTCAATATGGTATGAGTTACCTTGAACTTTTTGATCTTCTTTTTTGTACCTGAGGAGGACGACGAGGCTCGTGGCAGTAGTATTGGATCCCAGGGGCCCTGTGGAACTCTGGGCTCATTAGTATTCAGTAGACTTCAGAGAGAGAGAGAGAGGGGAGAGAGAGAGAGAGAGAGAGGCTCAGAGGGCCCTTCAATGCGGAAACGACGGCACTCTAATTTAGCAGCTAATTTGCTTCCATTCCTTCGTATTAATCTTAAAAGAGAAAACGGGCCGCGATGGGCTCAAGATTGACAGACATATAATCACTGAATGTGGGCTCCTGTTGAAGAGCTCTGGGCGGTCTGCCTGAGAAGTTCCTTGCAAAACACCTTTTTAATTTCCTCCCTAAAAAACAATCCGCTGATGGCATTGTGTAATGAAACACTATGCAATGTCTTTAAAAATGAGATCAATCACATATTACACATGCAATCAACTGAGAGAGGGAAGGGTGCTAAGAGAGGAATTGTTTAAGGAAATGAGAAACTTTCAGTGGTGTTTAGGGTTTCACCTTGGTGAGAGCAGGCTTCCAATCAAATCCAAAGGTCAAACTTATCTGCTTTGCTGTCTGTAATTGTTGTATTTGCATACATTTTGTCTCTAAACATTTTTCCATTGGCATTATCAGTGATTATCAATACCTGCTCATGGTGTGTGTGTGCGTGTGTGTGTTTGTGTGTGATAGGGCAGACATGTCAAGGGACTGTGAGGCGCCGTCTTATCAGTAATGGGTTTAATTTCACTCCTGTCTACTGTCTAATGGCCCGCTGTTGTCAGGACCCATGACAAACACTTGATGGGGAGGAAAAATATCTTATCTCCAGTATGATTAAAACCATAGCCAGTCCACAGGTTTCTCCCATATTGGCAGGGATTTAAGTCAGAACACAGCAGCCCAATCATAGCAGTCGGTGGCTTTCTGCCTTGTACAGCATCATTTATTAGTTTATCACCTCTCCACCCCTCCGTGCTCTTCTTTACCTGTACTCTGTATGCAACACTTAAGAAGAAAGCTTAAATAGAAACATACTATTAAATTCAACCACAAAGCTGTTGTTAGTGAGAGGAACTCTGCACCACTGACCAAGCTTCTTACCTCCACATGTCATGCCTCATGACAGTTCAGCATGCATTTTCTTTCAAAATAAAAGTCTGAAGATGCCCTAACTGCTGTTTAATGTTTGTTATTGTGGAAAACAAAATATTGCAAATGATGGCATATGATGGCAAATATGGCAATATTCGATAATATTGAATATTGGTCTAAGCCTACTAATAACTGTGTTGGTACTGAATCTTGACTCTACCCTTAGAGTCCTTTTGTTGTAGTGTTTTTCATCATGGTCACAAAGACTACTCACAGCTAGCTGCATAACAATTATTTCTGAATTTAAAATCAAGCATAAATGAACTGGAGCATACGTAACCCACTTTTCAAGTACAGCTGATGCCATTAGTGAGGCTATGAGTGATAATTTTGTCACCTGTGTTGAGAAATTTATGCATTTTCTGCAGATAATGAGCGATCCCACTAAACAATCCCTCATCCCACTTCTAATCACAGCTAGGAGGCTGGTGTCAACAGTTTTTGCTAGTTAGCAGATGAGACACATCCATGGTGCTATACAGTGTAGGTAAATCCTGTGCAATTCACAGTGAAATTGTACCCAGGGACAAAGAAAATACAGACAGCAGCACAGAGTAAACCAGTTTTCTGGGCAGTGGTCCTCGATTAAAAAAGAAAGTGTTAATGTCATACTGTATCACACATACAAAGCGTCTTCTGTTTCATAATCACCAAGAAAGTCCTCCCTCTTCTCCCCCCTAATCTCATTCCCCTGTGTTTTAGGTTGACCTCTGAAGTTCCACTGATGTGAGGTGTAATGGCTTTTAGATTGGACTGGATTACAAACAGACTCTCCAGCAGAACAGGCTGGGACAGATGCTCCTCAAGTTCAGCCTTTCTCTACTACCCGAATTTACCAATTTTACAGTCCCCTTTGATGTCAGAATATAATAATTAGGTCTCCTCTCTTTCTCTGTCGATGTGTGTGTCTCATGTTCCTCTTTCATCCTTACATTCACAATAAAAAAAATGGCATTTTAAGAGCATATTACTTCCTTAATTTGAGGATAACAGGATATTGAGGCAGAGCATAACACAAAAGGGACAACTGGTAGTGTAAACTGACAGGATATCAATTAGCAGACTTGATCTCTGGTACAACACCTATCTTTTGTGGTGTCCTCTTTACATTCCCTTTTTATTTATTTATTTATTTGCTTGCTTGCTTGCTGTAGCAGCAAGACCACACTACACATGGGTTAATCTTATGGAGTCAAGCACAGCAGTATTTTCCAATGTCCAATAGTATGCAAGTATGGCAGTGTATTATCTAATCTGGGCAACATAGTGTCACTCATAAACCTGTGAGTTGCTAGCATGAAGCTGTAATGTGCATCCCAGACACAAAAAACACACATCATTGAATAGAAACAAAAACAAGAAAAAAAAGAAAAGAAAAGAAAAGAAAAGAAAAGCAACGAAAAAAGTCCCATGCTGCTGCATAATAGTTCTGCAGGGGACTGGCTGACTCTACGCAGGGGTTTGTGTACGTGTGTGTGTATGTGTCATCACATCTCAGGAGTCACCTCAAACACTGTGCATACTGACAGACATTTGTGCTTGAGTTGATTTAACAAATGGACATTATGCTGCCTTCAAGGGGTCGTCAGAAATACCAGAGTTACCAATATAGACAAGGGGTAAATATGACATGGCAAATCTTGTTTTGCTGTTTCTTTGCCAAGTTGCTGACATATGCCATTTAAATGAAGAGGACATGGGGAGTGGAGACACTGGAGAGAAATCCAACCAAAGACATTTGTTGGCATTATTTTTAAATATGCATTCATTGTGGAATAGAAATTTAGCTAACAAGATAACAGATGTTTAATAGTGAATATATACTTTTTTATTTATTTCAGTGGGACTAGCATTCCATGAATAGGCTTAAGGATAGCGTTTTAGTCCAACAGGCCTGTACAGTAGACACACAAAGCCACAGATAGCAGTGACACATATACACTTGAATAAATTAATGTGGAGCAATGCGAGGCATTGGCTTTGAATCATCTCTTGTGATAGTAGTCCTTGACTTGCATGCCACACTGTCCTTGAGTCACATCTCCCAGGTACCAAGGCCACTCTGTCAACCAAGGCCACTCTGACTGGTTGCCCATTGGTGACAGTGGATTGACATATGGACTGGGCCATAGAAAGTCGCAATAGCTGGTGTGGGCCATCTTTAACTTTTCTATCCTGTATTTGCAGGTTGCAGCTGGTTCAGCCACAGCTGGAGCTGGAGCACCACCTCCGCCACCTCTGCCAGCAGGCGCAGCACCTCCACCTCCTCCCCCACCACCACCCCCTCCACCTCCACCAGGTGGCTGTCCTCCACCACCTCCTCCTCTCCCTGGCCAGGCCAGCATGCCACCACCACCTCCACCACCACCACCCCCAGGAGGTGGGCCTCCACCTCCCCCACCTCCCCCAGGGTGTGGACCCCCACCTCCTCCACCTTTCTTTGGGGGCCCTGGCATGCCTCCACCACCTCCAGCTATGCCTGTCATCAAATTGCCTTATGGACTGGAGCCCAAAAAGACGTACAAGCCTGAAACTGTCATGAAGAGGGTCAACTGGTCCAAGGTATGCCGACTCTAGCTCTGATGAATTGTAATGGATGTTCCTATTTTGACTGATACCACTGGTGATTTATAGGATGTAAAGCAAACATTTTTCCTGTATTCTAGTGTTACTTCTACTGTAATATGATGCAATTTCTTAACAGTCACACATACAAACATTTAGGAATGGTTGTGTTAGATTTATTTTAAAGCCGGAAGGTTTTTTTTTTTTTTTTTTTTTTTTGCAAAAACCCTACAGCATGAAAAGATGCCTTTTAGAAATAGTTGAAGGTCCAAACCAAGAATAAGCTCTATTCAAATCCACACTTAATCTAGTCAAACAGCCACTCAGCCACAGGCCACACTATTCCGCACTCAGCACCCACTGCAAGAGATTCAACAGTAAACAATTTTCACTGCTCAAGTGTCCTTGCATTTGCACATTCTTAGCATAATTGAATGAAGACTCGGTTGTGTAACGTTCCATCACATTTGAATACAATTTCAATAGGGCATTCTTTTCTGTGTGGGCTCTATTTTACCATAGTTAATTTACCCATTGCCTCAGGACGTCCAAACATTAATTTAATGGTGCTTTGCATATGCTTGTGTGACCTTGTGCTGTGGTCTTCAGTTATTGACAGCAATAACCAAAGAATCAAGACTCTTGATATTATGTTATTGGTGCACATTAACTGTGACAGTGTTTGTGGAAACAAAACCATGAATTAATGTGCCATTTTAAATGAGACTTAAAAAAAGAAGATTATTTATGGTGGGCATATTTTAACACTCATGACAGTATATTAAACATCTGGCCACCACAGTACAATCTATGTAAATCTGACTTTTTTTTAATGTAAAGTGAGAATTGAGTGTGAGAAATAATATGGGAATGCTATGAGTCAAGATTTATTACAGCATTGCAGGTTGAAGTTTCTGTCTCCTCACTTTAATATCCCATGTATGCAAATGCACCACTGTGCTGGGGAAGTGCACCAGTGATAGGCAATATTATTAACAGAGTCATACAGCAGCATGAAATGGGAAACCCTTTGTCTAAACAATAAGAAAAACAACAATTTGTGTTTTGTCTGTCATTATTACCAGCTGAGGCCTTGAATGTGCTTGTGCTTGCATGAACAAATGTTGGTAGATATATGTGTGCATGCACCATATACCTGATTATGTATGTATATGATTGCTTGTGTAGGCAATATTGTACAAATGTCCATAGTCTAGCGTATTTTCACACACATGTACAGGAACAAGTGAATGTGCAGGTGTGTTAACCTTGGGTCCGCAGGCATCAGAGTCTAGAGATGCAAATGAAATTCATAACCACCTGAGGAAAAGCAATCTGTGTCTCTTGTGTCGATTAAGTGGGACATGAGTCGTCTGTCTTCTCTGTGTGCAGCAGATGGAAGTATAGAAGTGCCAGGAGTCATTACGATTTGCTTTTATAAAGGAAGGGCAAGGAAAATATACTCGGTATTTTTCATAGACACATCTTTTCTGTCCCCTACCACCACTACAAGTTGGACAAGAGTTAATATGAATTACATATATTTGATAGTAGTAGAGGTAGTAAGAGGTACTGGGAGAGGAGGAACTCTTATCTTAGTGTCAATGAAAAGTGAATGCAGGTATAATGTCTCAATAAGAGAGTCAGAGAATGGGGTATCAGATATTCAAAGAGTGAAGCTTCTATCTATCTATCTATCTATCTATCTACCTATCTATCTGTCTGTCTGTCTGTCTGTCTTCATTTCATTAATAGTTTGTTACCTTTTTAACCATGTAGCTACTTTTTTTTTTCTACTTTTACTGATTCTGGGGATTATAGCCTTGAGGTGGTGTTCTGTAATTTCTCCTCAAGTTGGAACATCAATCCAGGGGAACAGAACACTGTAAAAATACTTGATTTCTCAGTTGGTTTCTGAAACTGCAGCAGAGCAGGTTCCCCAGCTCCCATCACTATCCTGCGATTACTTATCACTTCACCTTGTACCCCCAAACTGAATGAAATGAGGACATCCTCCAAAGGAGTGGCCTATGTACATTTGAGAAAAAAAAATGCTTGTGAAAGGAAAGGGTCTTCTGATTTATAGATGTTTGTTCTGATTCACTGATTCACTGATTTCACATCATTAGTCTGGGTCAATGAATGTGGTTGGTATTTTGGCATCGGACAATCTCACCCTGGGGCCAGATCTAGGGATGATCACTGCCTTTTGTCGGGAGCAGCAAAGTGAATGACCAGAAATGCAAACTCTTCCTCACTGTTCTTTGAGTTCTTAGAGGCCCTGTCATTTCTTCTGGGCCTAGGTAGGAATGCAGAGAGTCGGTGAGTATCTTTTATAAGCCCCTCACACACCAAGCCAACAATCAGACATTGGCCCTCGTTAACTCTAGTTTGCGCAGTGTGTCCTGCACTGTCAGCCCTTATCAGCCCTTGTCAGCGCCAACTGGCCGATTCAGCATTCAGATTCAGATTCAGATTCAGCAAAGGCCACCAGTGAGGTAGAGCTCTCTAATTGCCTGTTCACCCTAAACAAAGCAGGGTACAAGAAGACAAAGGGAAATCAGCTTGTGTTAGCTAGCTAGCAAGACAGCTAACCAGAGAACTCAGGCGAACGGAACTTCCTAGATTTTTGAAGGACCATGCCCCCCTCCTGCCATATGCCCCTTTTCCACCAAAAAGAACCTGGTGCTAGTTCGGTGCTGGTGCTAGAGCTAGTGCTTAACTGGTTCCAACAAAGAACCGGTTTTGCTTTTCCATTGGCCTAGAGCCAAGCGGAGCCGAGTCAGACCCATGCTATTACGTCAGCGTAAAACGTGACAGTGAGTTATCTCCTCTCATGTAGGTGCAGAACATGCATACTTGTTGGCCATCAGCATTTCCCTCCACACTGTGTTGAAGGAAAGGTTTTAGCAGGTGACGCACAGTGGTCTGACTGTCAGCTTTGGTCGGTGCAAATTTTTTTTAATGTCGGCCGGTGTGTTCCTGGCCATGCAGAAGTTTGGTCGGATGGTCCATCAACTTATCAAGTTAAGATCAGGTAAAGACTCATAAAAATCAACAGTGTTTGCATTGCGAGGGAGCAGATAGAAGAATGAGTTAGAATGACTTGGGGCAGTAATCTAGGACCGTGCTTGCATACCATACAAAGAAATAGTGGAAGTGGATCTTGACACTGGAGATTAGAGCTAATATCTGCAACCTAATGTGAACCATGCTCACACTACAAGGGAATGCCTCATTTAGCTCACTTAGCAGGATGCTGTTCCTCCTGCCTCAATTGGCCCATTTTTCTCTCAAGCGAAGCACGTGTTATTATCATAATTTTTTATTAATGTAGAAGGTATCATTTTCACAAATTGTCTAACCACTTTAGTCTAACCACTGTAATTTGATTATCATCACACGTATTTTCATCTTTGTTGATTATTGAGATATTACAGAGAGAGAAACACCTTAATTTCAGGAGTAGGAAAAAAACAGTGCAATTAAAATGAACCATCATTTAATTTATCCCTCACATCCCTTGTTCACCTCTGTTAATACGCAGCAGTGAAAACATTCTGCTGTTTTCATCACTAATGCATTTTCCAGCATATCCCAGTTTTGTTCTCTTTTATAATTTGACAGTGCACAATTACATTATGTAGATTGTGAAAATCATCTTTATACATTGTCCTTTCTATCCATACTGAGATATGTATATATCAAAAAATGTACTAGCCCTTCAGTAAAAACCTTTCGGACCTTAACTTCATAAGATGAGACTGCTCTCTTTTTATTGCTAGTTTGTCGTTATCATTTTGTTTTGTTTTATTATTATTATTTAAGTTATTAATATAGTACTACATATACTACTGAAAGATAACTGATAATAGCTATTGTATGCATCATTGGTATTTTTGCTACATCACATTTTACTTCACATTCACCATCGTCTCTGCTGTTTGAGTAGAGTAAAGGATACAGAAGCACTTTACTCAATACAGACAACACCAACACCAGATCTTGTTGAAAGTCTCATTAGCATACCATTAACACACCTATTGTTGCTATTATAACACTCTGCAACACACAGTTGCCCTCGCCACCACTTGTGTATGGCCTCTAGAAGGATTTGCCAGCTTTAACTGGAACTCTCTTTTTGTGTTGTTCAAGTGTTGCCCTTACACCTGTTTTTGTACTTAGCCACTGTGGTTTTGAGGGGTTAATCACAGGTGCAAAAAGTCAGCTACTTGTCGAGACCCTCAATGAAGAGCCACAGCAGTGTCATGTTAAGTGCCATCACCACTGCACTTAATGAATTGTATAGAAGACTAAAAACGTGCCACACACTATAGTGGCCAGTTATCAGTGCAGATCATTTTATGGGTTTGTTTATGTCTTTCATTCCCCACTCTCATTCTGTGCATACATATGCTTGAACCTGTGGGTTTGGGTGCCTGTATGATATCATGACCATGTGTAGGGGCTACATATTTTCTTACTCGCCTCACTATTTCATGCAGGTCCAAGTACAATAGGAGTGATGGACTATTTGAAGAAGCTCGGTTGGTTTGTTGTGGGCAAAAGTGAAATACACATTTTACACACCTCAGAGAAGGTCAGCCAGATAGAGCAAACTCTGTCATGTGTCTGGTTCAGTCATATTGACCGCCATCATTTTCATGCAATAGGTTTACCCTCTCATTGACATTATGTTTTCCTTTGTGCTTTAATGGAGTCAAATGCTATATATGCTAGATACTGGCATAAGCACTGGGATACTTGGTACAGTTGTGACCTGATGAAAGCAGGCTTTGTTCCTCTTGCACCTTTCTTGGTCTTCTCCTTGCCACTAATACCAAGGATATGGATGGATGGATGGATGGATGGATAGATACTTTATTGTCTGAAATTGATCAGAAATTTGTCTCTTAAGTGCCGCAGTTTCCACAAACAAGATGCATGCCACAACTCTGACAAACAAGAAAAATGTACAGGCAAGTGCATGTGTATTTGTACATGGGCACACACAGACACACGCAGACTGTCACAGACACACAAACACAGCCACAATCCCATCTCCAGTGAGAAGAACTTTGTGAGTGTCAGGTTGGTGGAAGGATGGCCTCTGATTGTTGTGATAGTGGAATCCTCGTGTCATTGCAGATTGTGCCCCAGGAAATGGCTGAGAATTGCTTCTGGATCAAAGTCAAAGAAGAAAAGTTTGAGAATCCTGACCTCTTTGCTCAGCTCTCCCTCGTCTTCTCCTCGCGGACCAAAGGTAAGAAGGCCTCATCTCTCTTCTCCCCTTCCTTAATTAATCTACACGTGTGCTTCATTTAGCCACCCAGGCACCGGATGCCAAACTGCTTTCATGTCCTGACACTTTAAGAAACCATTTGTCTCAGTGAAATGTTAATTATCTTTAAAACCAGCTCTTTTCCATTGCCTTTGAACACTTTGTCTCTGGATGTTCTCTATTCAAGTCTGTCTGCCAATTAGGGATACCAATATTGTTGTTGCAGGGTGTTTATGCGTTGTCAGTGAGAAGGCTGGAAATGCAATGTGGCTTCACATTGTATTTGTTCTTTGTACCCATTGAGTAGTTTGTGATCTGCTTTGTGCGTGTGTGTGCGTGTGTGTGTGTGTGTGTGTGTGTGTGTGTGTGTGTGTGTGTGTGTGTGTGTGTGTGTGTGTGTGTGTGTGTGTGCATGCATGAGTCTGTGCAAACGTGCACTTGTGTGTATGTGTGTGAACTGAGAGCAGTCATGCTTGGTTTGCTTCTTGCCTTTTCCAGTCCAGTAGGCCAGTCCTCCATCGGGGAAGGAGGGAAGCTTTGTGAAGGAAGCTCTGGGAGTTTTCTCTGTCCCGGCCAGTTTGTTTCTCAGATACACAACCAGGCTACCTAACTTGCTGATGAATAACACAAGCAGTACAGAGCAAGTTTGTTTTTGGATGGAAGAATGTGTGTGAAGGCGCTTGATGTATTCCTCCCATGACAATTTGAGTGTTTTCCACTTCTCTGACAGCGTGTGTGCGCAGTGCACTCCTCTAATTCTAGTAGCAGTGGGAGGGGGAGACGTCAGAGCCCTGTCAAACACTGAACAGTCAGTACAGTCAAATCTGAGCTCTGTCAGGGTGTGTAGATATAACTATCCAGAAGCCCCTGACGTTTCCCATATACCAATCGTCTGTTTGGACACCAGTCAGCCCACAAGCAGCCTCTTCTTCTGTCTTTCTCACAGCCTCCAGTACTACAAAACATGGCTCATCTCTTTTTTGTACCATGAAATAAATAACAATTTTGCATCAGCAGCCGCTAGGTGATTTGTTGAAATAACACAGATGGAAAGAGTGCGAGAAGGGGAAAGAAGTTGTTGCTAGGCTTAATGACATGGCCTGGGAGCCATGTCACTCTCCTCTGTCTTTCACCGTGGGATAAACTGGTAGACACAGTTGTTTGTAACATCCTCAGTGTGACATTTTTGAAGTGACAGGCAGTCAACACTTTGGGGTGAAACCTGTTAATTTATTATTTATTTATTTTATTTTTTGGCTGATATTTTTGAAATGTTCATGAAAATCAGCAATATCATTGTAGAATACACGTTAGTTAAAATAAATTGGATGTAATTTTAACAGGCAAAGTGGGTGTGTTTGAACAGGCAGTTAACTATCTCATAATGCTACTTAGACGTCTTAATTTAAGATTATTTACCTCTCTCCACCATCTCTCTGTGGGCCTTTAAATTTGAAATGCAGCTGTTTTGCTGTTTTCTGCAGACATGACTTTAACTGAGCTTTAAATTTTGCTCCATGTCTTTCTCTTTTACATTTACATTCTCACCCATTTAGAAGGGGACAAAAAAAGGACTTCTATAGATAGTCCGTGTTCCCGCTGGCAGGGTAGGAATTCATGATCCAGCATTTCCCCTGGGACTTACCTTTGCTGGATCCCTATCAATTACCCCTGCAGCGACTTCACTGAATCAGCTCTTTTCCCTCTATTGTTGAAACAGAACATGATTCGCTCATGAATGAAAAATGCTGTTTAATGTTTGATATCTAAAACCTCTTGTTTTTTTCCCTCTGTCGGTGGAGTTAAAAGTCGATGAGACAGCCTTTGATGTAGATGGTATTGCAGTAAAGGTGCTAGATAGGACTTTACCAAAATGAAATAGTAGTTCATTATCTTTTTCTTTCCACCTTTTCATAATTCATGTAATATAATCTTTCAACTGCATGCAGTCTGATACGTAAGCTTAAATTTGCTTAAACATTTTAACATTTTATCAAAAACACCCCAGCCTTACTTCCACCTCCAATCTGACCTAATTGTTGAGATAGTGGGTATTCTTTCAAACCATGTCAAGTTGGTTAAATGATATTGGTGTAGTCTCTGCCAGTGTAGGGGGTTCAGGTGTAGAGAGCCAGGATAGCCAAATTAATTCTTGAGGTCTCATACTCTCAATGTAACTACAGACCATAAATCCTTTGTGCTGATCTGACAAACAGTTCACTGGTGGAAACCTACTTCATTTGTCTGGAAAATTGCCACTGTTGTTTATATAACACTCTCTTTCTCTCTCACTCACTCACTCACTCTCGCACACTCGCACTCTCTCGCTCTCTCTCTCTCTCCCTGTCTCACACACACACACACACACACACACACACACACTTGTTGGTTTTTCCTTTGCCGCTTTTTTGTTGCCCCCTTCTTCCCCCCATCTAGACGCAGATATTTATAAGTAAGGCACACTTTGGGGGACTAGTGTATCGTGAAAGATGAGGCAAGCAGGTGTAAATGCCTTCCCCGCAGAGCTGCCCTCAGAAAATGGTGCAAAAAGGCTTCTGTTAACTCCACATTCCCTGGGAATCTTGCTTGTTACTTGCAGTGGTGGAGAACAGCACTATGACCGTAAAAGAAAAAAAGAGAAGAAGAAGAAAAAAGAATCTTCTTAACAGCCCCCAATTTTCAGATGCTTATTGCACTCAGAGGCCTCTAAAACAACTGAGAATGCAAGACTGTCATCTCCCCTGCTGCTTTTATGAGTCCCACTGTTTAATGAGTTTTACCAAGAAAAGGAAATGATAATCAACAGGGATTTCAAGCTCTGCTTCCATCTTCTTGAAGGAGTTTTTTAGTCATTTATTATGAGATGGTTCTTTGGCCTGACTGTCAATGAGAACCAGAGAAACTCAAAAGTGCCTCTTAGTTTTCAGGTAAATGCCACACACATCAACCTTCGCTGATAGCTCATAGGGGTACTGGCAACATGTTGCGTACTTAATTAATTAGTTATATCAGTTTAAATTAAGATATCTACCTACACAATTGTTGTATTCTGAATCAGATTTATTTTGCGCTTAAGTTGAGGCACATAGTACCTTTCCCCATGGCAAATATATTGAGCATTACCAGTGTTGCAATATGCTGGTGTGTTTGCTATTGTATGGCTTCTATCCAAAAAAACAAAGCCATCTCTTCTGGCTTCAGTTAGTAATTAGATCTCTCATCCAAGTGGGTGTCAGATGAGAAAATAGTTACCTTTTCAAATGACGTTAGTCATATGTAACACTGCTCTTAAGGCTACCTTGCTACAACAGTAAAAGCCCAGCGATTCAGCCTCCCAGTATTAGTAGAGGACTAAATCATAGCTAGTTTCAACTTTATACTCTAATATAGTGAATATCATTAATCTTGTTGTTGCTTTCAGCATTTCTCAAATTAAATCTTGCATCTTGAGAAGATTCAAGGGGTAGAAAATTGTTGTTGCACTGATCATTATCGTCTGACTCTCACCTGTGTTGCACATCTCACACCTCGATCGCTGATGTCATCTTTGACAGCTTCAGATATTTTGCCATCAAATCATTGTTGCCGGCATCAAGTAGTAATTGGTTGTGTAGTATCACATACATCCACCCTAAATGCTTTTGTTCTCCTGCCCGTTTTTATGCATCTGAATTGTGTACTAGGTGGAGACTGGTTGAAAACATGTGCACACAATCCTTTAACTCTTACATCCATTGAGAGCTTTGCTCAGGTTTCACTGATATGGACTAATATTAGTCTGCCTGTCTCAGTGGATCAACCTCAGATCTTCATGAGGAAAAAGTGAAATTTTAATTTGATCTGTGGTGAGCTGTGTCAGCAGGAAGAGGGGCTTCCTTCAGGTCATCTAGCTCACGTTCATTCCCAGCCATACTCAATAGACCCATATGGCTCATTCCTCTTACGCAAACTGAACTTGGGGTGATCAGGTCAGTAAATCCTCTAAACCCCTTCACCTCGACCTCATAAGTTGCTCCCATATAATTCCTTCTCTGTCCCAGTACTTAGCACTATTTGCAGAATTTCAAGTGTACTGTTGCACAATGTTTCTTGTGTCCTATTTCAATGGGCCTTACAGAGCAATGTAGCCACTTAATAGTGTTATTTCATTTTCAACTGAAACTGCTTGTTATACTTTTTTTCTTTCTCTCCTCTTTTCTCTCTGTTGTCCTTGACGTATTTTCTGCCTGTTCTTGGCTGCATCGTCCCCCCCCTTTTACTTCACCATCCTTCTCTATTCAGAGGGCTCTGTCACTCTCTCTTTTTTTCCCTTTACCCTCATCTCCCCTCACTTGGCTTTATCAATCAGTAGGTTGTGCCTGTGTTCTGCTCCTGGGATCAAATCAGATTCACTTCTGGACTGAATGTGTGTTGCCATGGCCTGCTGCATTTGAAAGCAATTCATTCAGCTGGGACTTTGCAGTTCAATTTGAAACAAGATTGATGTTGGCAAACTTTACACTCCCGTCTTCCAAAATGTTTCCTTCTTTACCCACATCAATTGTTGATGGACAAAGGACGTATGTCACATTTTATTGATGATTTCTGGGCTTCTGAACAGAAACAGTGCAGTCAGATAAGGTAAATCAAGGAATTATATAAACACACTAGAACATTGCCAATAGATTAACATGATTATAATACCAATAAACAATGTAATGCAATATAGGGGGCATGCCCCTTGTAGAGAAAATTGTGACCATAAAAGCCTAAATTTGGTGGCGTCTGGGACATTCTGATACCACTATTCCATCATATGCAGGGATATTAATTATTGCATATTTTTAATAAAGGAGAATTAGGCTACTTCACCTATTCCTCTGTTACCTATTCCTGACTGATCTGAGCATTTGTAATTAGGTATCATTAGACATTAATTATTATTTTTAATGTATGCATTATTATTCATTATTTATGTATTTATTACATGTTTGTGTTAAGGTAACACAACAATGGTTATTGTTTAGAAACAAAAATGCACTCTTCAACAACAATAAACAAGATTATTTTAAGGGGGAAACATGTTTTTAATCGCAAGTCTTAACAAGCTTAGATATTGATTTGTAAATAAAATTTAATATGTAAATAAAAATTTATATATAAGATTACGCCAAAAATAATTTAAATAAACAAAACATTTAAACCGCTGTACTCAAATCATGTGAATCTACTCAGTGAACTCAATGTCTACTCCTGATTTTAGTCTTTACTATCATCCAAGTAGTACTAGTGGTGTATTCAGACACTTTTGTTATGAACCCCTTAAGTGGAACCAAGGAAGACTAGTTGCTGAGGCCTCAGCTAAGGGGCTTCTACTAAATTAATAAATAGTTCATATCAAGGAAGTCTTAGCCTGTTTTCAAAGAGCACACAAAGAAAAAAAAAATCAATCTTTTCCATGTAGTGTTTTCTGGTTTTCTCAATATTTGGAGAATTTTTAAGCCAGGTAGGTCATGTGTGCAGATCATGTGCGGTGTTTTGAGTTGTGAAGTAAATTCAACTGAGAATTGTATTTTATGCTTTGCAGATGTGCCATATTTAATTAATATCTCAATTTGTTACTATGTAGCAATGTTGTTACATCCTCCATGCTCAGTACCAAGGAGGACACTTAAACCTTGTGTTATCACTGTAAAGGTCAGATCTGGAAAACATAGCGGGGCAAATCTGGAGTAAAGAAGATGGCTGTGGTCAGGCTCCCCCTCATTTATCACATGGGATCTGACCAAATCCTTCAACAGTTCTCTCCACTTTCACACCCCCTCTTCCTTACCTCTGTCCCTGTAGCTCCACCGCACACACACTCCACCCACTGAGCCAATGTGGTGCGCACACCAGCAGATTCTCAATCCCTGCTACAAAGCCCCAGCAGCAGGGTGGTAATGACCCTGCTACAACAGCAGTAATGATGGAATCAGTGGGGGGTTTAGCTGGCTGTCTAGCTCCCCCTAATAAGTCCCCTAATAACTCTGTTAACACCAGGGCTGACCCGGGCGCCAGATCAAAAGCACTTCCGCATGGTCAGCGACCTCACATGACACTTACCAGCCTCTCAGTCAAACGAGAAAACTGTTGCTGAACTGAGTGTGATGTGCAGGACCCGTATAATGGCAGCACAGTGTAAGTCTATGCACACATGAGTTTTGGCCTCAAGGATACACAGCAACAATAAGAGACACTCAAAATCTTTTAATCCAGATATATTGTATTCATCACAAACAATATGTCTTGTTAATAGAAACCTTTGTAAAGCTTGTTGCTCTGGAAAAGACCCATCCCAACCACTACCGCTGGAGCTCTGCCTCGTCATATACTCACAATATAATAAAGGCTTTGTCTAATGAGTTTAAGCTGAGCTCAAGACACTGGCGCTCACTGTGGAATTCTCCCATTAATCTGCCTTGTATTAATAGCTGGTGCAGAATGATGAGCCTCAGATATGCTATGTGTTAAAGTGTGGGGAATTCGGGCTTGATGGTTTGCCACGCTTCCCTGGAGGACAAGGCTGTTTATTACTAATTCTGTTTATTGAGAGCAGGGAGCATCCGCCAGAGCAGCTTCCTCTGCATCTTCATCTCGTGCTTTTTTTCTCCAGGAGAGGCACCGTCCTGTCATGCCTCCCCCTCTCTTGCTTACTCTCATGTCTTTTGTTTCACTGCTTACTTCTGAAACCATCTCTTTGGACCTGCCTGTGTCCATCAGGAGTCAGGGTCGGCCAGCTTCCCACCAGTGAAGACAAATACAGACAGACACGCATAAACACACATGCACTCTGCCTCTCTCTCTCTCTAGTGTGTGCTCACTCGCTGTCTAACAGCAGTGCTTTGCCCCAGACAAGATCACAGTTGCCATATAGTCATTGTGTAAACCCTCATCACTGTCTGTGAAAATGTGCTTCCCCTTCGGGAATTGTTTTGTTAACTCAGGACCTTCACTCAGTCCAGTGTATTAGTGCATTCCAGATTAAACATCCATTATTATTTCCAGCAAAGCAAAGTGGGTATTATCCCATTTTGGGGTGGAGAAAAAAGTCTCTAATGGTAACTGTTTTCCTCATTTTAGAAGAGAGGACATTTTTCTAATTGCTCGCTCAGGCAGGGGACATTTGTCTCAATAAAACACACAACGCCCTTCTCTGTTTGGGGCGGCCGACCCACTGTGAATGTCTCAGGGTCAGCCCTTTTCCTTGCTCATCCCTGCACTTTTTTAATACATCACATATGAATGGAAATTAGGCCCTTAAATATTAATGACATGTAATTGGTTTATTGTACATTAGCGAGACTATTGTGTGCGTGTGAGAGGGAGGAAGGGAGGGAGAGAGAGAGAGAATTTCCTCTCATTCATACTTCATAATGCCTAGCTGTGATGTCCCACTGATTTTAATCTTCTCTTCTCAGATGAGAGCCATTCTTGCTATCACAGTGCACTTTAACTTTAGCCCCCTGAATATTAGCTTTCCTTGATACCGCCTCTTACAGCCTCCCAAGTCTACACCCTGCTAACTTTAATGTGCCTTCAGGTACGTTGCAATGCTCATAAAAATCTTTCTCTCCCAAAATAAATAAAATATAAAATAAACCAAATACCCAGTGTGCATCTATATTATTGTTTCTTTTTATCTTTGCTGACTCTTTTTGAAAAACCTCCGCTGACTTGCATTTGTGATATCAATCTTTCAACATTATTTCAATCTAGACCTTCACTGGCCCTCAAAGTTAAACTTTTTTTTTTTTTTTTTTAAACTTATCAACATCTTTGGGTAACCCCCTTCACTTTTTCATTATTAATTCATTGATCCTGTGCTGTTACTTTTTCACCGCTATTCTCTGCACTGTCATAGCAGAAGAACTCTATTTTGTTCAGACTCTAGTTTGCTGAAGAGTGTCCTTGCAACAATACTTTGAAGAACATACACTGTACCTACTAAGCATGGTGCCTCACTGAATACTGATATGGTTTGGGAAAAAAAGGAATAAAAAAGAAGAAAAAAAATATAGTCCCTGAAGTGATTTTCCACAATCTAAAGTGCACTGTGTACCTGAGAATAGAGTGTTTCTGAAGTTCATGCTGAAATCTATTTGTACAAAAAAAAAGAGAAAAAAAGAGAAAAAAGAGGGGAAAAAAAGTAATACATTTTGATAGTTATATTTGAATTTATTTTTGGGGCGGTGTGCACAGCATGCATCGGTATATCGTGTTTGTGCATTCAGATCAGTTCAAGCCGCGGGGTATCTGGGGTATGTCCTCATTTTTACCATAATCAGCTTATTTGTCATTTGAGGTATCATGAATATACGGCACTCCTCCGTCTAAATCACCACCTAATTAAATCACTAAAGAAATTAAGAAAGAATGAAAGACAAACAGAAAAAAGTATGGTAAGTATGGTAACATCTTTTTTGGTGAAGTTTACATATTCAGAGGGGAACGATAGTTATAGCTTATGCTAAAAGAACTGGAAACTTTGCGTTTATCGTGTGTGTGTGTGTGTGTGTGTGTGTGTGTGTGTGTGTGTGTGTGTGTGTATGTTTGTGTAACTCTATGTGTGTATTCTGTCTCTGTGCGGCTTGCCCAATTGAGTGATAGGATTCCTTTTAACAGTGGGACTTGCCTTTGAGAAGAGAACAATGTTACAGGACTTTGCTGGTATGGAAAATCCATGTGGAGCCTCATTATCTCACACCCATGATCCCAGACAGCCGAATATGGAATGCATATCTAATTCAGCTGGGGAGTATGAGCACAAAAGCTTTGCGTTTTTTATGGGAACGCATGCTGCTGTCTCGCTGTATGTGTCGATGTACGGCTGCCCAGGATTGACCCATTTTTGACAGACACATATAGTAAGGTTGTGAAAGTCAAAGTGTATTAATTCATATTATGCTGATAAACCCTTGGCTCTGTGACAGATAGAAAATACTCAGTGATAATAGCTGAACACAGTCATTTAATTATTTATTCATTTAATTTGTTTATTTCAGTGTTTCATAAAGGCAGCTTGTCCCAAAAACAAACAAACAAACAAACAATAAAAGCACAAATAAGAACACATCCTTACTGATTGTCTTACACACTCCTACTCTATAATGGCATACTTTGCTCAGATCCATTCAGAGTGATTCAATTAAACTCTTGACATTATATTGGCTACTTTTACAGCTTTGTTTTCACTTCCTTTGCCGGGTATTAATTTCAGGGACCGATAGCTTTTCTTCTACTTAAGCAATGGTTGGTATTTTTTTTCTCTGATAGGCCTGTAGAAATAGTTTGTTTTTCAAGCTGTTACAACTCAACCACCCGCTGTATTTCATAATCTCCTCTTAAATGAGATCGAACGAAAACTCTGTCGGCCATGCTGTTAACAGAAATCATCAGCCGTAATTGCAAATGTTGTACTTGTGTCTCAGTTTTTCATTTGTTTTCCATCTCCAGCCCCTCCAAATGTGCTTTAGATCTGGCTGGGTATTGGTTCGCCATTTCCATACAGATCAAAAAGTGCACACGAGCCCCGTTGCTATCCTGACGAGCGCAATGGCCGACACTGCACAGTAGCCTGCCAACTTGGTTACATGTTATTATGCTTAATTTATCTTTGAGTCTCTTCGGTGGAATTGGTTTGGGCCTACAAGTGGGCCAGTGGGTGGCACTCCCACAGCTAATCTGGCTGCAAAGTGACATGGTGGAGACAGAGGAGGACTGGGAGAGAGCAAAGTGATGTCACAGCCGGGACGAGTAAACAATCAGAGTCCTGCGTGTTCAAGATGGTGCCTCTTTGAATATAAACAATCGTGACTTCTCTAGCCACAGCAAGGTAAATTACTGCACAGACAGGAAAGGTTGAGATGTGGGAGGGAGAGAGTAAGGTAGGCAGCAAAGCCTGATTACAGATTGTGATCTGCAGACAAAGATGAAGAACAAAAAAAAAAAGAAAGAAAGAAAGAAAAAAACACGAGATTTTAAGGGGTTTGCAGTAAACTGTTATTACAGGGACTTTTTTATAATATATGCTACACATTTGGGTCTCATGAATGTTTCACAATTGCTAGGGAAGTCGTTAATCAGTTCTACAGTAATAATCCTCAATGTTTTCATTTAAATTAATGTCCATTTTGTTACTCTCTAATTTAGATTTATAACATAGTACTTCTAAGTCTATCCAGTGCATGAAAGCGTTTACACTTGCTGCTATAAATTGGGATGAATAAAATTTCAAAACTAAGTGAATGAATGAATGAATACATACATACATACATAAATGAATAAATAAATGAATTATAATAATTACAAAAAACAATATTGATAATCATAATTAAAGCACAGTCATACTTTGTATGAGCAGTAATATTTTGACTGCGCAGACACATTAAAAAAATTACGTAATAATTATTAGCAAGTATTACCAAATTGTGGGAATTTACATACACAGGGCCCATAAAAGGATGTTGCCAAAGAGCGAGGGAGAGATGCAGTACGAAGAAAGTCAGAGAATGAATGCTGGGTTGAGACCCGGTGTCAGGATTTTCTCTGGGTGTACAACAGAAAGGACTGATTTTAAAGCCGTTCTCTGGCTGTCCAGAAGACTGAGCGTCTCACGGCGGGAGGCACATATTCTGTCTGTTGCACTTTTAAAAGTTTCCCTTTGGGATGTGCAGATTGCTAGTTAGCCTTTGCTTCTTCCCTTTCTTTTTGTTTACTTCCCATGTTTCCCACACTGTCCTTTTCTGTTCTTCCTTTACTACCCTTCCTTCCCTGTCATCTCCCCCTGACTTAAACTCAGTCTCTCTGTTCTTTTTTTATCTAATCATTGTCTTTCTACTTTATCTATTGAAAACATTTTTTTCACATTATGTATTTGACTGTCTTTATAAATGTGTCTCTCTCTCTCTTTTTCCCTCTCAGGATGTCCTTTTTAATAATCTTTTTTATGAAAGGGGAAAGAAGTCAAGGTTTCTCCTCGCTTGCAATTCAACTCTTCAGATTTATTTCTTTGCTCGGTGCAGATGAATGACAAGAAATTAACTTTCTGATTTTCAAAGGTCCTCATAATGGGACTCTTAATCTAACAAGCATGCCTTGCATATTTTGACAGTTTTATTCTTATTTCCTCCATGTTTAACTTCAGTGACTGTGTCTTTTTCTTCCTTTGACAATAAATATTAAAATGATGATTTAAAATGACATGTGAAATCATGAGAATAGGAGATGAAATTACGGTCAGGTGAAATTATTTAAATAAATTACAGAAAGTGTTTATGTAACAGTGTTGCGGCACAGCAAGCCTGGAGCTAACACGTTCATTGAATTGCAGCTTTTGCAGATGGTTTCTTTCTTTGTTCTCTGCTTTTTGACCATGTTTTATTAAACACACATTGTACAACCACAGATACTGCTGCAGAAAAGCCTAAAACCATAGTGTGATGAATGTGCAGAAGTCCAAACAAGTCTGTGCTGTAAATGTGCACCATTATTTTAATGATGTTTTTGGCCTGTTGTTTGACTTTGGTCCAGTCTTTCCCTGTATAAACAAACAACAGAGAATTCACAAATCCTAAGGGTGCTTGGGTCTGCTGCGAAGCTGCCATACACAAACACACACGCTAGCACCCGCGCACGTGCACACACACACACACACACACACACACACCACACATATATGCACACACATGCTCAGATTCAGGCCTGTTAAAAGCCTTAGTTCTTACAGCGGTGTTGCACTGTTATTGCACTGTTGCTCCTCCCACACAAGCAAACGAATGAGCTACATCAGTAACATTACAGAGGTAGGGTTACGTAATAGAGGCAGGGTCAAGGGAATTCTACATTTGCTTTTACTGTACACCTTCACGCATAGACATGAAGCCAGCCTTGATCACACACTAAAGCGTGCAAGTTTCCCTGATTCATTTGACTGCTATAAGAACTAAAACCCATGTTTGCCCTGGTATGTCAGTCCATTTGTATTTATTTACAACAAACAGAAGTACATGTGGCATATACTGTGACCCTTTCATTGGCCAGACTTGCTTTCCCAGTCGTTGTCTTTTGCACGCTACAGTGCAATAATATTTCCGCAAATTCCAGCGCCAAATAGAAGTTCTTCCAGTTGCAAATCAATGATTATTCAAAGGGTCGGGTTGTAAGACATGACAGGTATCTTACAAAAGGTGTTTGACAACAACAAAAGTTTTATGCTCAACTGAAGCTTCAGAAAAAGGTTGTGGCACAAACTTTCATCTCTACTATGGTAACCAGCTCGATGCTTCTTCATTTAGGAAAGATGGCTGCTGGCGACTACATTGTGTTTGATTTGGCAGAGGAGGGGGAAGTTTAAAAATTTCTCTTACAGGGGAGGAGGAGGCAGAGGAGAGGAAGTGCTGCAGCAGTTTTACTCAGGAGTCAGTTTCTTTTGGTGTCTCTTTTCAAACAAATATATCATTTTACAAATTAACGAAACCTTTTGCCACTAACATTTTATTAATAAATAAATAAACAAATTAATAAATAATACAATTAAAAATAATAATAAATCAGTCGCTCAGCTGAGTCTGTTTCCATGACAGAACGTTTTGAACAGGTGCAACACATTGTTGAACAACACATTTTTCTGTTCTACTGACATCATTTTATTTGTCGCCTTATAAAGATAAATCAGCCTTAGAGTGTTAGTTCTTGAGGTTGAATTATGACTAAATTAAAATGACACCAGACTAATACAATCAAAGATTCAGTTGACTTACTGCCAACTAAATCAAAATGAAATAACTAAAACTTTACTAGAACTATGCAGTCAGACTGGTATGAAAGACAAAACAAAGGTGTCAGAATTAAAAGCGGACATGCAGTTGAGCCACAGCAGGATGTATTCCAGGAGGTGTTGCATCATTTCCACACCCAGTCGATAAGTCTGACCCCACTAGCTCGTTGCTAGATGAGGCCTGACTGGTGTCAAGTCCATGTGTAAATGTTCTGCTGGATATAAAGTGTGGGTAAAACCATGGTTGGAGACTGTTAAGTATAGGGGAGCCAGTGGTTTTGAAGACCAGAGACATTCGTTTGACTGTGTGGATTTGCATTAAGGTATTTCTGCTCTTCTGGCCTCCTCTTCACCTTTCCACCTCTCCTCCAATCCATGTCTGGCTGAGGTGAAACAGCTTATTAACCTTTCTGAGGCCACAGGCATCCCTAGGATGGAGACACTGCAGACATAGTCTGTACGACAAATTAACCTTCGAGGACTGATATGTCTTGATTTAATTTTAATCACACTAAGCTGCGAAGCACAGTCGGAATTTCATGTCCAAAGCAAACGTGGTGAACGTATTACACTTTTCATCTGTGTTGAGCTGTATTGAAATGGAGATGTCAGCTGGCTGAATAGCATTGGGAATTGTTCATACCTTGTGGATGTGATATTCCGGTTCCTCTATATTCTCTTTTTTTCTTCAATTTTTCAGTGCGTGGAACAAATGTAGCAATCATCATATGCTCATGGACAGTGGGGCATCAAGCTGTAGAGTCTTATATGCATGCTCCTCTTCCTGAGGATGCTGTATTATTCATATTTACTTCAGTAGCTATTGAGTTAAGACTGGTATTAGCTATTGTCTGCCTGTCTGTCTGTCTGGGTATCTATGCTTATACAAAGTATTTATTTAACACTGTGTATAACTGGTGCTGTTATATGTTGCACAGTGAAGACTCTAAATGGGAGTCAGTCAATAACAAAACACAAGCTCACATAGACTCATACTGTATGCACATACACTCAAATGTGCACATGCAGCCAGACACACCTAATCATGTATTAATACATCCTATTACACATAGTGGAACATTATATCATGCATGGAATACACACATGCTGACATCTTGAAGTGTGATCACTCCATTAAAGTGTTTGCTCAAAGCAAATATACACATGCGCCTGCACACGCACCCACATATTCTCATACCAATGGACGTACGTAGTCAAGAATTCAATTTTGGTGCCATTCCATTCTCTCATCGGTTACCTAGCTCAATCGATCTAGAGCAATTTATCCCAGGGAAATGCCATACATCTTTTACACATCCACTACAGCTGTATCCATAATTGACGATTGGAAGTGTGTAGCTCCCCAGCGATGCAATTAGAGCTCCCGCAGTGTGGTGGAAGCCTGGGAAAGAGAGGTGCGCAGGGGTCACTTTGTAGCCCATTACTCTGTCCCTGACATGGGTGGTCTTCTACCCACTAGGGGTACACTCCCTGCGCAGGAAATGAGCTACCTCAAAATATTGTAGTTGTGCTCCCCAAAGTTGCCGTTTGCAGCTTTTTGGGCTACAATCCATATGAGGAATAAAAACAGTTTAATTATTATTATTGTTATTGTTGTTTTTGTTATTGATGTATGCATTTTTTCCAAAGTCTTGCCTCCATAGTTTTAATGACTGCAGTAAGCAGCAGACGCTAATGAGAGCTGATAACAGGCAGACAGCCGGCAAGAGGGCCAGTGAAAAATGCTCTGGGGTTAATTGTTTGTGCGTCAGGGTTTCAGTTTGCCTTACACTATTCGCATTAGCCAAAGCTTGTGCAGTGTTGGAGGCATGGGCCTGTGCCAGACTGTGATGAGCTAGTAGTGTAGTGGATGACTAAGCAGGGCACACTGGCCATCAGGGCCCGTGACCCCTCTCTTTACATCTGAGGCTGGGTTTTTTCATTAAAGGCGTGGGAGACGGGTTGACCTCAAGCAGTCTACAGTGACCCCACTCTCTGTAAATTCTTCATTAGCTTTGGTTGTCTTATATCGGACTGCTTTATTTATCTGCCCCTCTACACTCTGCATCTAAGTTGCGTATAGTGTGTGTGTGTGTGTGTGTGTGTGTGTGTGTGTGTGTGTGTGTGTGTGTGTGTGTGTTTGTGTGCGTGCGCGTGTGTGTGTGTGTGTGTGTGTGTGTGTGTGTATGTATGTGTTAATGAGGGCTCCTGGTGGTGTGTAATTAACACAACAGCAAATGTCCCCAAAGGGTAAGATTAACGTTGAACACATTAGACACAATGGAGCCCGAGAGAGGGTTTTTTTTTTTTCTTTTTGCAATTAAGTGTGTGTGTGTGTGTGTGTGTGTGTGTCTGTGTGTGTGTCTGTGTGTCTGTGGCCGCATGTATGTGTAAGTCAAACTGTAACTCCTGTTGCCATAACTGTATTGCTGCCACTTTTCTGCCTAACACACACACAAACACACATGCACACAAAGCCAACAATCCCTTTGGATTTGCGGGCTCCTCACATGCAGGCTGGCAGGATTCTGCCTGCCTTCCTTTCCCGAACCACCTCCTCCACACAACCTGGTCCAACAAAGATAAACACATGCTGGGTAGATTATTAGAGAAGTACCAAGGGCCCCACAGCAGAGCAGCCACTGCACCATTGTGCTATGAACGTGGCGCTGCCTTGTACGATCCAATGTAGTCGCCCCCAGGGTGTTCTGATACATAGTTAGACACAGGTGGGCGCTGATACCAGCATGAGAACTACAATGGACTCCAATGACATTTCATTGTCAAAAGAAACTGAGAATTCCTCTACATCCTTTATTGACTCTGAATATCACTCTTAGTTATATATTATCTGACATCTAAAGTACAAATTGAATTGGGATTGATTGGAATGAAAATATGACACTATTTAGAATACAGTATAATATATAGACGATTATGATTATTCAATTTCACTTGCAATTCAAAAGCTGACACCAACACCCAATTAGTTCCCAAATTAGATCATGGCAGGTAGATTATGGCAGATAATTGTCACACTGTCATGTTAAAATCAAGCTGCCAAAAAAAGGAAAAAATCAACTAAATGTACTGTAGAAGTGACTTCATGCAGCAGCAGCAATTACAGAAAACAAGGCTTTTGCTCCTACAAATCCTTGTGTTTGTTAGGCTATTGCTGTGCAGGGGCAGCCAGGACACCTGCTGCAGCATTAGTCTATATGTTTCCATGAAAATCACTGGCACAGTTTTCTAACATGGTCAGTTGTGCCAAACAATGGGATTGCAGGAGTTGGTGAGAAAAAAAATGTTGAAGAGGAAGACAGCTGATAATAACTGACTGATAACTCACAGATAATTAACTATGGTAAGCCTGCCTTCGTTAGAGAAAAAAAATGTCAAAATATAATTAGTCTACTCATGTTTGTTCATTCAGTCATATTGTGAAATCTATTTTCTCTTAAAACAATATTTAGAAAATTTTGACAAGACATGTTAATGTGGTTCTGTGGTTTTCATATGTCATATTATGTGGAAAATAAAATGTTTAAGTATTTGGTAAGTTTTTTTTTCATCCACCAGACACAGTGGTTGGTTCAGCAGAAAGTTAGTTTCAGACCCTGGTTTTATAAGGTTTGTTTCCAGTGTTTGTTTCAGCCTTTACAGATGAACTGCAGGATGTTTTGGGGGTCAGAGGCTGATGACTAGATGCAGTGGAGACACTCTACTTCAGCTTTGAAAGGTTTGGCCTGCCCCGCTAACCCCATTGGGCAACACTAGCTTCCTCGATGTTGGAATAAACATGCATGACTGTTGCTGAAATTACCCTTGCCGTGTGCTACAGTTGGTCCCAACCAAAGCGCCAAAATGACACATACACACACTATTATCCATCTGAGCATTTATGAGGTGAAGGTTGCCATAGTAACCAGCCTGCCACCAGACGTGTGTGTGTGTGTGTGTGTGTGTGTGTGTGTGTGTGAGAAAGAGAGAGAGAGGGAGAGAGAGAGAGAGAGGGAGAGAGAGAGGGAGAGAGAGAGAGAGTTCATACGTTGATGCAGGTGGGTGCATGGGTGCCTGCACGTGTGTGTGTGTGTGTGTGTGTGTGTGTGTGTGTGTGTGTGTGTGTGTGTGTGTTGGGGGGGGGGGGGGGGGGGGGGGGGGGGAGGTTGTGTGTTCATATATGACAGGTGCTGCAAATCTGCTTTGGTTTGCAGGAAACAGTCGAGGGAATGGTATGCGATGAACTTATTGAGTTCACACCATGCTGTTTGATGGTGTGTTACTGTAGCTTTTGAGCGACACATTGGTCCTCGGAGAGGGATAGAGAGTGCATATGTGAGAGGAAGGGAGAGTGTGTGTGTGTGTGTGTGTGTGTGTGAGAGAGAGAGAGAGTACACGGAAAGGGAGAGGAGATGAGAAGACAGAGAGGGAGATGGAGCACGCACAAAAGAGATGTTTTGAAGAGTGGTATTATTTGAGATGAAGGGAGCGATAGAGGGTGGGAGACTGATGTGATAAGTACACCAGTGGAGGCTGTTATTGCTGCTAAGGAAAATGAAAACGTTTCTGAGCAGATAGGATTTGTGCACACAGTGCCACACTACGGTCAACTTATTGGTTCGGGAGTAAGCTGTGAGATTTCTAAATTAGCTTGCTTCACTGGCAACAAGACAATACTCTGTTTATCTTATTACTGTGATTTTTTTTCATTGATTCCATGGGGGGGTTGCCAGGGAGGTGCTACCATAATGGTTCGATTTTTAAATTAACGAAACATTATGCCGTTTCATAGATTAATAAATGTAGAGGTGACACCATTGCCAGTAGACGGAGTATTTGTGCTGGGGCAAAATGAAGTGTTTCTCTGGTTGTATGTTGTTTACAATACCTGACAGTTGGATATCTGTGTGTTTGAACATGAGTGCACTCTTGATTCTTTGTGTTTCTCTGTGTATATGCCTGCACATTGTAAACATATGCACGCATACAAATACATACACACCCTGTTGGCCTTGACAGGCTGCCCACACCGGTATTATAGTTTTTGTCCTTACTGTATGCTTTCTGCTATAATTAAGAAAAAAACATGCTATTACACCAACAATTAACACTAGCTCACTGGTGTCTCTTGATTTTCTTCCCTTCTCTGAGCACAGTCCAATGTCACTGTTCTCAAGCACCCAGAAAATTAGCCCCAATTAACGGTATACATTCTCACCAGAAAATGTAAATTACTTTATGCTTGCAATGGCACGATGCAGGGTATATTTCTGTATTTTTTAGCCCATTTTAGCATGTGATTGCATAGGTCCTCCTTGTCACCCTGAGAAACCCACACAACAGAATATACTTGTTAACCAGAAAATAGTCTTTTAGCTTATAAAACGTTTTACAAGCTAAATTCAAATGTCCTTGACTTTTTTAACCTGGGCACAAATTAGAATTTTAAGGTAGATTTGTGAAATTAATGCCAGGGATAAAAATAAATAAATAAATAAATAAATAAATAAATAAATAAATGGATAAATAGATAGATGAATAAATAAAATAAAATAAAATTAGATAAAATAATAAAATTTAAATAAATAAATAAACAAACAATTAAATGATAAATAAATACTCAGAATGAATGCATTGAAAAATGGTTGGTAGAAATCTAAGGACTACTAGCCTTGTAGTAAATGGGCTAAAAATGCAACAAACAGTGGTACAGTACATTAAGCAGTTAATAAGTCAAGTGTTTTGTATAGTGATGTGCAAAGCAGTTCTTTTCAGTGTAAGGTATGATTAGAATCAGTTTATTAAAAAGATTCATTCCAGAGATTGGTTCACCAAATCATTCAGTGCTTGACCAGAGCTCCGGCTGCGTAATCCCACTCACTGAAGTGAAACATGACTGAACGCTCAGCTCATCTCCTTAACTGGTGAACAGAGAATGGTTGTTTGTCAAGGATAAGCCAGCTAGGTGAGAATTTAGTTGGATCATGATACTGTTTGCAAATAAAAGCTGCTAAACGAAAGCTGTGACATCTAATTATTAAATAAAATACCAATCATGAACTGACCAGAATTTGGTGGTCAAAGGTCAAGGTCACTGTGACCTCACAAAACACTCTTTTAGCCATAATGCCACTTAATTATGCCAAAGTTTCAAATGTCTAATAGGATACAGTGATTAAGTGATGACATTTTGTATTCAAAAGGTCAAAGGTCAACTTCACTGTGACATCATATTGTTCTGCAAAAACACTTTTCTGGCCATTATTCAGTGCCATGATTCGGGCATTTTCCCTTTTTCCTCTCCCTGCATGACAGCTAAGACAAGAGGCCTCCTGTTCCTCTGGTAGCCCACCACAACAAGCTCTTTGGTTTTGCTGATATTGATCATCAGGTGATTTTTGTTGCACTGTGTGATGAGGCTTTTTGCTCCACTGTAAAAAGCATCTCTGAGTGAAGACAGCATGTTCCTTACATTTTGCTGAAAAATACAATTAATATCTTTTATCTAAATACCTTCAAAGTTTTCACCATAATTATTATGCGAGTCTAGACATACATGGGATTAAATTGTAACTTGACTGGTTGGCCGAGGCATGCAATGAGATTTGAAGATGAAGATTTTTTTTTTTAACTGAGGGATTTTTCAAATGTAACAGAGATCATTTTAAATTTATTAAAAATCAATCAAAAACAATTTTGTTTATGATAGTATCCCAGCTCTCTCATTGTGTCATAGCTTTGTCTCAGACAAGCAACACAGCAAGTAGCCAACCCATAAAGACTATGAGCAAACACTGAAGGTGCACACTCTGTACAGTGAATGTATTCCTATAGCTGTCCTCTTCTCAAAACAGTAATGCCATGCACATGTATGCAGCACTATGCTTAGTAACATTAAATGGTAGCCTATGCATATAATGTCAATATAGATAATGTCATATATCTGGATTGCAGTCCAGGACAGCAAAAAACAACAAAACTCCTACTTACACTGATATCATGTGGAGCATCCATTTGGAGCTGGTCTTGTTGATTTTTTTGAAAACATTTATGTGGGGGGCTGGTAGACAAAGGAGGAAGAACACACCCACAACACACACCCACAAGCATCTCTCCCAATCGCCTACAGTGTGGCCGTTAAGTGCTCAAGTGAACTGAGAAATGAACAAATCGTTTCGAGAAGTGATTCAATTCAGTTTGTTCACCCAAAAGATTTTGAGCAAGTTGTTTGCGAATGACACAACACTAGTATTGTGCCACCTTCCACCAACATCACTGAACACAGCTTTCACAGCTACTGGAAGAAATATATTTCCACTCTCCAGCACTAGACCAAAGTCAGCACAGCCAACCTCACACTTGCAACATAGGAATTTGTCATTTTATCTGCCTTTTAGGCTGATAACATCATAAACATGCAAGCAGAAGTGTTTTTGCTGATTTAGCCACCCAGGGACAGGCTTGAGTAGTTTGCAAGTTCCATAATATTAATTGTGTCAGCAATTATAGTTTGTAGTGGCAGTGAAGATATACTTGAAGATATTTTAAAAGAATCTCACTTAAATCAATATGGTGTCCTCTGAAGGTTTTGTTGCGTCTGTCCTTTGATAGCATGTGTCTAAATAGGTAAGTGATAGTGCAAAGTGCTGCTTTGCAAAGCTGTGGATACACTGAGCAAGAGGATCGTTTTCACCTCTGGCCAGCAGGCTCATTGTGGCTTTTCTTGAGGGTTGAGTGCTTACACTTGTGTGGGTGTTTATACCAGCTTTTCAGCTACATGCATACCGAATGTTCCTGTGTAACTTCCTCAGATACAGTGTCTTCTCTCTTAATGCACTTTGTTGTGGCACTGCCGCAAAGGGTATGGAGTAAATGCATGCCTGCATGCATTTTGCATGATTGCACTTGTCTGTTAAACCATACATCTGTGTAGTGTATATTGTTTTGTAGTGTTGCAGGTCCAATGCAACATTCCTGTCCACCACTACACACAAGAACCACTGTTCACAAATCAATACCAGATCAACGGGTTGTGACCTTACTTATTTGGGCTGTACCTCAACATTGGAAACCATCCTGCAGTCATGCTCATAAATCCTGTGTGTGTGTGTGTGTATGTGTGTGTGTGTGTGTGTGTGTGTGTGTGTGTGTGTGTGTGTGTGTGTGTGTGTGTGTTTGTGTGTGTGTGTGTTTCCTCTGCCTTTTGACAAAGCTTCCTTGCAACTCCATTCTTTCTGTTATTTTTTTAAGCATCATATCATTGTCATGCACCAGCATATAAAGAAGTCTGAATTTGACTTTAATAGATATATATGGAATATGATATTGAGTAGTTGTGATTCATTTTTTGTGGTGCTCTGAGTCCATGATGTACTGATGATTATATCAACTTCATGACTTCCAGAATTTTTTCTGAAAGTCATGTTCACAAAACATTTGGATCACCATTGTCATCACCATTCTCAGGTACAGTTCTTCTGTACTTTGACTGCTTCAGTAGCATAAATTATTGCTGTGTGCTAATGCAGAATCCTCTTTTTATCCAGTATATGATGCTTTTCTGATGCTGCTGCCAGTGATGGCTCAGAGAAACATTTAGTTGTCTGGAAATACAGGAAAAAAAAAAAAATCTTTCTAAAACCTTCTGAATTATGCTTGAAATGAAATGAATGAAACTGCTTAGGATGAAAGAACTCTATGAGAAGAAGTACACCATGCCAAAGCAATAGGCTATATCATCCTCTGTGGCTCTGGAGCATGGCATTGCATGGCTACATGGCTATCATTTAGAGGCATTGAAGTTCAGTTCAGGATATCTCTTTGTATTCTTTTTTCCCCCCACCATTTAAACTCTCGGAACAAATACATTTCCATGCCTTAATTTCCGTTTGTTTTGAAGGATTATTTATTCACATATGCAATCTAACATCATGCCAGTTGCTATTATTAGACTTTTGTTTTTGCCAGTAGGGGGCACTGTGATACAGGCCAATATCTACATCCTCCCTGAGGTCTGAATCTGTTGCTGGTGGAGGGAAATGCACATCCCCTCAGTGCCTCAAGGTTTTGTAAATCATATACATACCTTGTACAAGCCAGCATAACATACCCACCCTCTGAATTTCAACATCACACAGTGAGGGGTGCTTATGTGTAATGGCAGGCACTGATCGAGACATTTGAACTGTAAGGACCAGAAATCAATGGGAAGTCATTTTCTGAAGGGTTTCCAAAGTATTAATTTCACATGTTTCATTTCCCTCAGGAGAGACTGTGTTTCAGTGTCACGGTCAGTCTGGTCTTTCTCCAGTTATGGTTTGTGTCAGGACCAGTTTAACCTTTTCTCTCAGGAGCTTGTGTCTGCCTAAGACTGTGAGTTTAGTGTTGGATGTCATTGAGAAGATTAAATGGGTTTGGCAATGGAGCGTTCACTCCTTTGCTTTATGTGCAGAGACAGCCTACAAACAGGCAGCCGTGGCAAAGGCCAAACTGATACCAACCAAAAAAAAAAAAAAAAAAAAAAAGTATAATGCCATTCTTACTGCCAGGGCTGTCTGATTTGCCTCATGTCATGTAAAGAAAACATGCTGTCGAAAACACAAGAACTGCAAAATTTCACTACCGTTAAAAAAAAAAAAAGTTTTAGAAAGACTACACGATATGTTCATAGCACACAGATGGTTACAGATTTCAGGTGTGATACACAGTGGACATAAGCGATGGCTGTAAGATCACTCACTTATTGACGGGTATGTCTTACTGATGCCCAGTGTGGATACACAGACTGTTATCATACTGAGTTTTGCCAAAGGACTGAGGAAAAATAGTATCCTTTGAGATATAGTTGCATGGGGCTACATGTGCAAGTGAACTATAACTTTATGGAAAGCTAGTCCTTGAATATTTCATGACAAGCGTAGTGCAAATACATTCCTAGGAGCAGGCGCATTAACAATTGATATCCTCCAAAGCAATTCAACAGAATCATACCTTGTTAATATCAATATCATGCCATGTTTTTTTTTTTTTTTCCCGAAATTTAAAATCAGAGTATTAGGCTGTGCTTTTTTAAAATTTACATGGCATAACCTAAGCCATTACAAAAATAATAAAAGCCTGTATCTCGTCACTTAATTTATGTTATTTTTCAATATTTTTGTTATATTCTTTCTGATCTTGCTATTGAGTATACTGATTCACATGCAACATGGCAGATGATTCCCACATTTTGCCATGGTTTATGCTGATTTCTCCAGTATGTAACTGCTTTTACTCTCATTTCACCTGATGGCCAAGCATTGAGGCAGCAAAGCCTCAGAAATGCTCGATGCAGTCATGCAGGCAGTTGACAAGTTTACAGGCTATAGATCTAATGTATCTTACCGTAGTGAAACAACTGCTCACCCAGCATTTCACTTCTGTGAAAACAGTGGGCAGCGACAATTTGAAGCACTGACTGAGGGTGAATTTTTATTTCAGGGAGAGGAGGTATGTCTGGTGGATTAGGCTCCTTTGTTGCCATCCTTGAAGCCTCTGAATGATAGCTTGGTGGATGGAGGGATAGAGAGAGCAGCACCAGAGGAGAAATCAGCATCTTTGCTTTATATTTATTTATTTATTTATTCCCTCCACTATTCATTTTCAATGATTATCCTGCTCCCCCCTTCTTTCTTGCTTTGCTGGCCTGCCCGTGGTGTCATGTGGTAGCTAATTCAGCTCCTCCTGTCCAGCTGAAGGTGTAGGAGCTAGACGCTGGATGCCAGTCATCATTCCCTACCCAGGGAGGCAAACACACACAGCAGAAAATTGGTTTTCTTCTTCTTCTGTCTTCCCCTCCTTTTCCCTTCTTGCTTCCCCCTGAAAAGCCTGAGTGATCATGGGCAGAAAATGACCAGACAGGGTAAATATGGACCTTTCATACAAAGAATTACCCAGCATTTTCAGAGGCAAACATGGAGTACTGATGTTTATAAATATTGCATTTGGCATATCATCTCTTTGCCCTTCATGGGTGTTTCTCCAGCACTCACTTGCTGATCACCAGGAATAGAATGAAAACAAAACAAAAAAAAAAAAGTCATATACCTGTATTTTCCATGTGTTTTTGAGTGTGTGTAAGATTGTATGTTGGATCTTGAAATTGCAATACTGGCATTGAGGGTGTTTCTGCGAAGTAAGACACAATGCTCAAGAACCACTTTTTTAGATGTGGTCAAACTTGCTTTGTAATTGAGTTATTATATTCACTTCTTTTGGGTGTCAGTAATTACAACCTCTTTTTGCCATGTTTGATGCATGGTACAATGTAGCTCCAAATAGGACAGCAAATGATGGTCCCTATTTTTTTCTAAAACCTCCTCCTGTTTAACCTGTTACCATAAGCAAAGTACCATGGGAAAGACAGATTCCAAAGGTGCGGATCATTTTACAATATGGTAACCAAGGCTTCTGGTGGGATTTCCAATTAAGATGCAATCTGTTATCTGTTCAGATGACTAATAAGCACAACAAAGCCATGGAGGGACCCCCTGGAATTCATATCAGACCACTCGAAATAACCATCAAGCCCTCCTATCTGATGCCCTGCCAATACCTGCTCGCTTTCCCAATTAAAACCCCAGGCAGGTTGTTCTCCTGTTAATAAGGAATATATTAGGGGGCTACTGTCATTGTGACATACAATGGGTAGAGGCCAGCTAACTATGTGGGCTGAGAGCGACTCATGTTGTTTGTGTGCTGCTTTTCATCTGAAATCAATGTATGTGTCTTTGTTTTGTGTGTGTTTGTGTGTGTGCGTGCACACACAAGTGCATGTTAAAAGAGGGTGTTATAGGTCAGTGCCGATGTGTTCTTCTGTGATAATTAGGACTGTGTTGTGTGCCCTCCCTCCCCTCCGACAGAAACAGAGACTGTGAGTGAAAGCACAGCACTGATGACCTTCATTACATTATAAAGCCAATTACAACATAAAACCAGAGAAAAACAGAGTGAAACAATGACTAAAGTGAGTTGCAAAGAGAAGAGGACAGGAGGCAGGAACTCTCTTTTTCTCCCTTTTACACTTTATATTTTCTAATTAGCTTTTGTGAGCAGTGTGACTGAATGATATGCATCAGGACTAAAGCCAGTGCTACAACAGCCTAACCTCATAGGTCAGTTCCTTGTTTGGTAATAAAGCACATGTGGGAGTTTATTATCTAGATGCTGCCTCTGTGCATGTGTGTGTGTGTGTGTGTGTGTGTGTGTGTGTGTGTGTGTGTGTGTGTGTGTGTGTGTGTGTGTGTGTGTGAATGCATGCATATAATGTGTTAGCCTTAAAGCCTGTTTGTTTGTGGGTGTTCTTGTATGTTAGGGGGCACATCCTTGTGGATTTCTCCTTCACCAGGTGAATTTGCTGGCTCTGCAGGGGAAGATATGAGAATTTCTAGCTCCGCTGAAGGTTGATGGGCCCACATATATACAGCCCCAGAGAGATAAAGCACCATGGGCAAGCCTCTCCTCAGGGCAAATGGCATTGGGTGGAAAATATCTCTCTTCCATAGTATGTCTTGTAGCCTGCTCTTTTTGATACAGATGCGCACATGCTCACAGACACACACATGCAGTGTAGAAGAATCTGGATCCAGACAGATTGTTTCCAGGCAGAGAGAGGGACAAATTAGACACAGTAGTTCATAACAAAGAGGTTAGATTTAATTAGGCTCCATCAGAACCCTGTGAGAATCGCTTCTGAATTTGGCACTGTTTTTCAAATGTCACCAGGAAGTGCTGCACTTGCTTCTTGCAATGGAATGCAAGTCATTATTCAGATTGTGTCACATTCATCATTTTTTTTTTTTTTTGTTTCCCCTCATTATACCATTGTAATTAATCAAATTTAATAACCACATGTCACATCATGGATAGAATATGTTATTTTTTGAAATGCTTTAGAATGTCTTGACAACTGAAGAGCTTAAAAAAAAAAAAAAAAATGAAAAAATGGCTGAGCCATTGATAGATAGCCAGAATACTGTCTTGTCATTTTGAAATACAGTATGCATATCACAGACATGGCAACCTTTTTGCATTTTGTGAAACAGCTCTGCATTTTGATATCAAAATTTGCTGGTACAAGTTGTTACACTGAATATTCAAAAAAGTGCCTTTATTTTTAAACCTAATTGATAAAAAAAAAATGTTGCTCAGGCACAAAGCTGGAGTGATGCCTGACAGTATATCCTACCATGTAGTTAATTGCATTCACCTTGCATCCCGAGTGTAAAATAACGTCTGATTATGTGGAAAAAATTAAAACAAGCCAGAATCTGGGTCATAAGAACCGGGACTGAGAACCACTGGGCTGCTTTCCCAAGGTATTGCACAGCAAGGCTTCACTTAGGTTGTGAAGCCACCTAGCCATAGTCGGTCGAATGAAAACACTCATATTAGATTTAATAAGAAAGACAGTGAAGAGACTGCTTCTGTAGAAAACAGAATGGTTAGTGCTTAGAATACTCAAGTCTGCCTCTCATCAGCTGTGCCCCCCACGGAAATATTTTAATATTATCATAGCTTAATAAGCCAGATGAGTCTTGCAGTATGATCAGCTTGTGAGACTCATCTGGCTTTTGAGATGAACCGACGTGCAGAATACAAAGGTTACCTGTGGAATGTGTTAATCTAAGTCAAACTGACAAATTGCAGTGTATGTGAAGTATGTATGTTGGGGTGAAGGGTCAAAATGTTTCAGCAAAGTAAACCTCAAATAGTTAGGCTTATATTCAGTTCATTACACAGCTTTTAGTTTTGATTAAAAGTTCCCAATGTTTGTTTGTGGCCACTAGTGGTGCTTAAGTGCACCGGTCGCTGTGTTGTTTACATGGCATCTTCTGCCTGTATGCCGATAATATGGAGGCTTTGCAGATGTCTTTCAAGTTTGGCAACACATTTATTGATTATTGATTCTTAAGGACACGCACAATGCATTTTGGTGAGAAATTTTGTGTTTACAAGGAAAACTACTAATTATTAATTTTTAGTCTATTCTTTACACTCTTTTCTGACAGTTTATGTTTGGTGCCGTATTTATTTCAGACACATGCAAATTCTGGTATGAGTGATCAATAAAGGGGTCTTTTATTCAAAAGTACTGCATGTTTTTGATGATTTTGCAGAACACGCACACAAGCTTAAAATAATCAGTAGTCACTACATGGAGGTGCTGAAGGGTGTACTCCACAAATTTCTTGAAGGTTGGCAGGTCTGATGTCATTGTTTTGGGTTTTTGTTGAATGTGAACTCCGAAGACTCACTTGTTCTTTCAAGGTACCACGGTGACAGGATAGAGTTGGTGAAGGATATCTGCTGTGAGAGGGTTCTTTGGCTTCCTTTGAGGAAAATGACAAGAGCCTCTTTTCATGACGGTCACATACGTTTTCCACAAAACCGTTTACTGCGTGTGTTTCTGTGTGTGTTCCTGTGTGTGTGTGTATGCGCATGCGTGTGTGTCTGTCTTTCCATGCTTTCTGTGACTCCCCCCCCACTGCCTGTGTGAATTCCCTGATGCCCAATGAGTTTGGACACTTGTATCAATTGGGCAGCAATCTGTCTGTGCCTTCGACCCTCAGCCCAGAATACAAACAAGACTCCCATGCTGCTCCGTTGTGATCAATAGAGTCTTTCCACTGAGGATATTTCATCAACTTTTGTGTTGCCATCCACCAGACATAACCCTCCAGAGCCAAGATGTGGAGGAAAATAAAAATGTCTCTCTGTTATGGAGTGTCCATTTGAAGAAAACAAAAGGAGGAGGGGAAAAGTTAGACACAGCAAAATTAACTTCCTCAAAAACTTCCTTGGGAGACGCGGAGGTACTTTCTGTAGTCCCCCCCCCCCCCCCCCCCCCCCCCCCCCCCTCCCTTTGCAGTGATTTGATAAAGAAGATGGATAAGATTTGCTTTTGCAGGCTTGGGCAACTGCTTGTAACTGCTGGTGAGACTTACAGTGACTTGTTCTGCAAACTGGGGCACTGGCAGCCACACAGCGCCCTCGTGACCTGTGCTCAGCCACTGCTGAGAGGGCTTATGTGTTGTGCTGTTACTGACAGAGATGATGATTGTATTGTTGTTGTTGTTGTTATGATTATTATGATTATTATTATTATTATTGGTTTATGAATATATTTATTTTTTTTTAGACATGAATATGGGGTGGAGGGTTGTGGAGGGGTTGTGGAGAGTGGCACTGTAGCATCAGCACAAACATAGACGACATACTCAGCACAGCTAATGACATGCACAGCAGTGAATGACATATCTGTAACTATAGAAACATATATACAGAGAAGTCAAGTGTGTGTGTGTGTGTGTGTGTGTGTGTGTGTGTGTGTGTGTGTCAGTCCACAACCTATACCCTGCAGGCTTTGAAGTAGGGGCCACCATGGAAGGTACAGCGGATCCCTATGGGTATTCCACATCCATTTGAATTGTGTTCGTTGCACCTCCATGGCAAAGCCCAGGACTTTGTTGAAATTTTAATGGCTCTTTGACCTAGATGTTGTGTGTGTGTGTGTGTGTGTGTGTGTGTGTGTGTATGCACGCGCACACATATATGCTGTGTGTCAGTCTTCCTACTGTCAGCTAAAGAAACATCTACCATTGATGGAGGGAAAGAAATGCAGCAGAAATGTAGTGTGCTAGCAAGAATTTCTGTCATGCTGTCTTGTCTGCATGTACCCTACCTGTATTTATTCTTAAAGGAAGTAATGCACAAGAACCCCTATTGATGAATGTGTGTGGCTGTACAAAAATTCAGTGCTGTGCATAATAATTTCCCCATCATTTATTGCTTTTGTGAAAGAATCACCCTTGGGGCTTCAGGTTTACTGCAAAAGCTGCTTTGTCTGAAGAAGCAACGGGCTGAAAACCCAGACAGACAGAAGCAGGGAAAACTAGGCCTCATCACTGACAATCATGTCATAGCTTAGTGTATGCACTGACAGGATAAAAACTGAATTATAGCTTTCTTGGTTTCAATTTGGCAGTTTGGTGTTCTGCCCCAACCCCTTCACTTTGTTGCTATTAGAGCACCGACACCTCTTAAGCAAAGTAAAGCCTCTTCCTGGTATAAAGAATGAAAAGCCCACTCTTGTGTAATCATCTTCCCATGACATAAAATCTACGTCTGCTATCATGCTTTGTCTCTGTGCATTGGAAAGTCTGGATTGGGGCCATTTGAGCACCAGTTGTTCCTTGGCTCATTGATTACACTTGAGGCCTCTCCTGAATATGACAGATGTAAACCACTTTATGAGATGACAAGAAAAAAACTAAAACAAACTCATCATGAGCTGTTATGCCCATCAAAGCAAAATCATGCTCTATAGGGTAATACAAAACCTATACAAAGGATACAAAAGGACCATATTCATTTCAGTCTTTAATTTTCTCTGAGCTCTACGTGCCTTTTAAATGACAAAATGCTATATGTCCTCCTTTTATATCATGGGTCCAATTGCTTGCCACCTCCTTGTATCATCACATAACATGTCAAAGGCCATAGTCCCTCCTGTGTAACAAACAAACCCACCGCTTAATTAGTTCCAGCTGAATGCTGGATATAGTTGCAAGGTGGATGTGGACCCTTGTCTGGAGCTGGAAGTAAAAGTAAAGAGAGACCACATGAATGGGGAGGTAGGAGAGGATTCCTCATTGGGTGATTAAAAGTAACCTTTAGAGCTATAGAGAAGCTGTTAGCTCTGCCCTTTCTTTCCCCTGCAAATGCCATCTTAGAACTCTGGTCTAATGATGCTACAACAGTTTCAAGGCAATTACACTGCCTCTAAATTGATCCCAAAGCATTGGGTTTGTGAGTGGGAGAGAGACAGAGAAAGGAATGGAGAGAGAAGAAGAGGATATATACTGGTACAACAAGCAGGGAGGCAAGCATGAAAGCCACTGGTCTGGATTATTTAGATTTATTTGCTCTCCTGATTGCTAGTCTGAAGCCCATTTTTAGGTAAGGTGGAGCTCCCACCAACAAAAGAACTATAGCAGGGACCATACTCTGTCACGAAGCAATTACATGGATCTGTTTTGATATCACTGTCTGTGTTGGCGCTGGCTTGCTCACGCAATCAGCAGAAGGGCACCTCAGCCTCATGCTGGCAGGTGAGCCATAAGCAGCTCGGCCCTCTTTTGCCCAAACTATTAGTTCAGACATGGATACTTTAAGGGCTGCTTCCAGGTATCGGAGCAGCAGGGGACACTGCACCCAGCGGGAGCCTTGTTTTCCCATGCAACCACTGGAATTGTGTGAGGTCCTGCCAATCATTCCATTAGGAGCACCACAGCTGCAGCTCACTTTCTTCACGGCAAGCAAAGTAACCAAGAAGAGGAATGATATTTCTCTAAATTTATCGGCTCCAGTTGAGCAGAGAAAAAAAAATGGTACTTGTTTATTTTTCAGGTTTTTGTTGTACTGACAACACTGATCAGCCTCACTTTTCAGCATTTGTCTTTTTAGCATTTGTATTCACCTGCCATGTTTCTTCCTGCCAGACACAAACATACATGCGCGCGTACACACACACACACACACACACACTCACAAACAGGCAAATGCACATGCCATAAAACATATGGCTCACACCTACTCAGTCTTAAGCTTCTTGAAACAGTGGTCAAGAAAGAACATTTTACCACTTTAGTGTGTGAGGTTTTTTTAAAAGGCAGTCTGTAGTAATTTAGCCAGTAATGAGCTTGCTATGTTTTTTTTTTTTTTTTTTTTTTTTTTTTTTTAATGCAAAATGTCTTTTTCACATTGTAATGGTTTATCTTATTTGTTTTAACAGCTTTAGTGAACCTTTCCTTGTGGCTTACTAATTCTTAGTAGATTGAGGGGTGTTGCCCTGTGCACATATTTAGCACCACCCACTTTGTATTGGCCATTGATTCTGAAAGACAGCGGTATGCCCAATTATCATAAAGGAAAAGATACTTATTGCAAAAGTCATTAAATAATTGTTAGGCATTTCTGCTTCACTGAAAAGTGGCAAGTTCACTGGCAAGTTAGATATAAACCATTTGCCTCAATAAACAGCCATCAAAGCACCCCAAACATTTTAAATGCCACATGTCAAATTCTGTGTCAAAAAGAAAGTACAAGCCCTGGATTATCAACACAGGGGTGTCACACATTCTCTGTTTTACTGTCTGCCTTACTCACACAAAGCAGGTCTCTTGCTTTTTGGCCATCTTGTCCATAAACAGGACAGTCTGCTTGATAATACACATGTCCAATGTAAGGAAAAAAGTGAGAAACTACAAACAATAGCATTGTTATCATTTTACAACAGCCTGCATCACTCTCATGAGCCACCCAGGCAAACTGTCAGTCACTTTGCTTGTCTCTTTCTACTGTCTCCGTTGTGCAACACCTACACAACATCAATATTGTTAAATACCAGGGCAAGACCATTTCCCCAATTTGTGCCATTCTGTTTTATATGGAGAAAACATCAGAAAAACTCCATTAAAATATGTGACAGTATGATGTTTCTCAGTTTCTTGGCAAAGGCACAAACCTAGTGGATTATAAAACTCAGCTTTTAGAATGGTTTCACATTGCATACAGCGCTCATTATTTTAGTGCAAGAAGGCTATGGGAATAACATCCAAACCAATTCTAAAAGTTATGATTTTATTGAGCTAAGTGATGCCTTTATTGCTTGGTATATTGGATATGTGCCAAATTAAAGAATAAATCCTAAATCCCAACATTTGTCTGGAATACATGCAAAAAGAGAGGATGCCCAGTGCATTGTATAATAGAAAAAAAAAAATAATAGAGGAAAAACTCCCATACTGTGAATATATATTTTTTTTTTTCTTTGATGGCTTTTTCAGCAACATTTCAGACTAACTTTGAGATTGTTGGAGTTCCTTTAAGATGCTGAGTCTGATGTAAATCTGATGTGGGAGTTTCCTTTAATACTAGATAGTACTAGATAATATTGGATAATATTAGATAACATTATTAACTGGTTTGCAGAATTAAACTCCCCAAGCACTGCTTTTTGGCTGTATTTTAACCTCTGGGTTTTATTTGCTTTGTGGACTTTGTTATCCTTCTTGTTAGCTCTAAGCCTATAAATGCATGTATAATAGTGTATTTTAGTTCACTTTCCTGATTGGCACCATTAACTCAAAAATAAAATGAATGAATGAATGAATGAATGAATGAATTAAGGCAACCAATGAAAATATTTAAATTAAACTGCCCTCTTGATGCATGGCTTGTGAAGTGAAGTAACAAACAGACAAACAAACAAACAAACAAACAAACAAACAAAAAAACAGAAGTCGTGCACAGCAAACAAACGCAAGTCTGGCTGTCATATCTCTGCAGAAGCTGTGCTGTAAACAGTGCTGGTGGACATTTCATCCACAATCTGGACGTGACCAAAATGGAGCCAGAATATACACACACTCTGTCCAGCAGATACTGGCCTGCAGTTGTTCTTGCCCCCCTTTGGCTCCATGGCTTCATGGACTTAGAAACTGTAAATTAAGAACTTTGGTGTAGTTTTGTTGTTCCCTTCTGTATTCTGTTAATACATGCACAGAAAACAGTTACCTAACCTTTATGTTACACGTGAAAGTTTTTTTCATTCATCTCGGTTGTTTCAGGGGAGTTGAACTGTGCATCAGCCCATGCAGTTAACTGAAAAACTGCATGGGCTGCAAACTTAGTTGGATTAAGTTGAAACTGAATGTTTGGCAACAAGATTCATACAACGACCAATCAGAGCAAAGTTTTATGTCACATCACTCCACAGTTTGGTTCCAGCCCATTGTTCAGACAGATCTTATGTGCTTTCAAAAATATAGACCACCATGGGTTGATTTCCATCTACATGGAACTTGAACAATGAAATTTGTCACTGGAAATGTTAAAGATGAGTTAATTTTAATACCAGCTGGTTACTGGTGTCAGGCCAGTGGCCAACTTTAACTTCCTAGTCAGTTAGCCAGCTATTCTCAACCTTAGCTTTTGCCTGCACATGGTGCCATCCTCAGTTCTTTACTGAACATATCATTCACAGAAAAAAAAAAAAAAAATGCATTGCATTGATCTGATCTGTCATGCTGTTTCACTCTCTATTAAACGACATGCGGTTCACATTTTAACTGATAGGTGTCAATTTTTCCATTGGCTTGCAGGATCTAAATCCCGATAAAGGGAATGGAAAGAGCTGCTGGTTTCTCGGTTAGCAAACCAGGTACACTCAATGCCATATGAAAACTTGCATTTCCAATTTTCATTTCAAGTAAATATAATGTCATAGTAAGAATTGGTTAATAATAAACAGACTTTCTATATAATTACCATAATTAATCTCATTGGTTGTTGCATGCAGTTTTGATTTCATTTGAAATATCTTGTATTCAGTTACATGAACTCAATGAAACTCTCAGAAAACTGACTAAGTGACATGAAAAAAAAATCATGAGTAACGCTGGCCTTGCAGTGCACTGTGGGGAACTTACATCATCACCCACCCATCAACAGTACTTATGATCATGTTGATTCTTGGCAGGAGTCTTGCATATGACATGAATATTTGGTTAACATGTCTGTTTTTTATGTCATGTAGCAAATTTAGTCACTTTGATGGTGTGTCATTTTGCAGTGTTGCCTTTTTATACAAACCAGACCACATAGCTATGAATGATTTGTGCAGGCCTTGTTAATATACATTAATAGTTATATCAAACTGATTATCTGGATTTGAGGTAGAACTATCCTTTTAAGGTAACCAAAGTAAATAATTACCCTTAACTCTGATAAATAATTACTTTGCGTTATGCCTGGATATCAAAAATCATTTTCAATGTCCAGTGTAGATTCAAGGTGTGCTGTCCTGAGACTAGGCATCTTGTGCATCGTTGGTTCATATGTGTAATGGCCAAAAAAAGTATGAAGTCACTCTCAAGGACCTGGTGCATGTTACAGCACTATCAATGCTCCCTTGTCATGTGGCTATAATCCAAAATGACAATGCCCTCATCCACACTTGGTTTTCTTGAACACCAGGATGAAGTCAAGTGCCTTCAGCAGATCTAAACACCAAGTTCTGGAGTGTGTGGTATTGAGTAGATTTTCATCTCTTGCATCTCTCACATAACTGGGAGTTTTTCTCCAAAAGTGTTTTGCCCAAGTACTTCCATTTCACACTTCAGGACTTGTATGGCAGCATTCTAAGAAGCCTTGAAACTCTTCTTAAAGCATAGGATGACCTTGTTTTTTTCCCAGCCTCTGCACTGGAGCATAACCTACACAAATTGTACTTTGTTTCTTTGTAATTGGGATTATGGCAATTGACTTTGGTATCTCTATAGTACTCCTCTCCTATTTTCTGAAACTAAAAGCATGTCATTATTTTTTTTAAGATTATTATTATTAGAGAGAGGGGAGAGAGAGAGAGAGAGAGAGAGAGAGAGAGAGAGAGAGAGAGAGAGAGAGAGAGAGAGAGAGAGAGAGAGGGGATGTCATGCAGCAAAGGGCCAGGGGCCGGATTCGAACCCTGGTCGCTGTGGCTAATTGTGGGAAATTGCATAAAGCTATATGAAGTCTTTTTTTTTTTTTTTTAATTGTAAGGATTTTTAGCTTTAAAGGCTGTTTACTTCAGATACTATCTTGATGTCTCAGAATAGGGCTGAAAACATGTCTGCTGAGATTATTGCTTATCTTGCAACATTACATCTGTTGTGCAAGATGTAGACCCCAACTATTACGTCCTCCATCTGCCCACCAGTATCTCTGATTCATTTGTGTGAAAGCAAATGGAAATTATTTGACAAATTAATTATGTGAAGATTGTTAAGATGCAGTGTTCATACTATTGATACAGCAGGGCCTTGTAGCAAGACATAGGAATGAGGATGCAAAGCCAAAACTTGCCAAAATTGCATGTGAAATTCACTGTAGGAGACAGCAGGCTTTACAGTGAATTATCTGTGTTCCCACCTCTCACCTTAGGGAGTCATAAGGCTCATAATCACAGTCCAGCATGAGTAGGCAGATGGCCTCCAGTTATACTGTGACCTCACCAGATCTGTCATGCATCAGTTGTCTCAGTCTTCCGCGGAAAAAGTTGCCTGGACACATTGGTCGTGGATCAGCTTCCTTCTAGTAAATTGAGATCATAACCTAAAAGGATAGAATTTAAAATTCGGACCTCTGAATCATTTTCATTTTTCACATCTTTTTTCTATGCTCTGACTGAATTTGAAGGAGGAAGATGGAGAACAGTTGTATGGTGATTGGGATCAGTGTAGCAGAAAGCTGTGGGGTTCAAGGGACTTGGACTGACAGTTACAGTATGCTTCCCTCATCTTGACTCCCTCCCAGGGCCCAGTTTAAGCCATCTGTCTGGGTGAGGCTGCATGCCCAGACGGTCATGACTGTGATATACAATATGTTTGATACATTTTATGACTGTAGGCAGGAAATTTTTTCCCCTTCCCCAAGAATTGCAGAAATTTTGATACACATTGAAATTTTCCTGTTCTTCTACAATAAAAATAAAGTAATTAAAAAGCCATGTAAATGCATTTTAAATTCATAGAACTGGGTACAGAAATTAGAATATTGAGTATGTTCAGCAACAGCAACAACAACAACAACAACAATAATAATGATGATGATGATAAAATGAAGATGATAATAGTAGTAATAGTAGTGTCACCATCAAGCTGAATAGTGTACGTTTTTTCTTGTCAGAATAGTGCAGGAGTTTTGAAACCTATCCACCAATAGTTGCTGCACTCAGCTTTACAGTCTTTCAGGCCGTTGTCTGACAGAAAAAAGAAAAATCCTAACAAAGACAATAACATGTCATCTATGCAAGCTAGAGCCCCTGATAATATTTTTTTAGGGTTGAATGGATAAATAAATTAATAAATACAGTCCTTACTCACTTACCATCTTTTATGTTTTGAGGCTAAAAGTCTGCAACTCTCTGTTACCTGCAAACCTTAGGCTGTAAGGTCTGCATAGAAGTCCATTAATCTTGCCCTTTATTGGAATTGAAGGGAAGAGTAATATCCTCTCCAAGATTTTTATAGCCCGTTACGTTATATCTCAGATCATCAAGAATGGCTGTACAGTTTTTCACTCCAGGTGTGCTGTATTTACTGAGTTAAATTTGCCTTTATATTCTGGCCACCTAGAGAATATGCTCATTTCTGAGTCTGTTAAAAGCTTCCTGGAAATTGATTTGTTGGCAATTCACACATGAAAGAAAGTGCGCAATTTGCAAGATTGCTAGGGCTGATGCGAAACTCAATTACAGCACCCCCATGTTATGCTTGCTTGATCAATCAAAGACAACTTCCACAGATGTACTGTAGTTTGTGTACAAACCTGCAGGCTGCTTAACACAGGTGGGTTTGCACAGACGCAAGAACACATAAATACAAGCACACACTCTCACTGACCACTGACACCCACCCCATTAATTTTCATCGGACATCAAAAGGAAGTTGATGAATAAACACTATATTTGAAATATATATATATATATCCAATATGCTTTCATAAGTGCTGTTCCTTAGTAACAGCCAAAATACACTTCTGAGTTTGTACCCCCCTTTGGGAAAAGATTCTGTGGCATTATCCATTCCCTTTTGGTGAGTACAGCTTTTTGTTTGGAAGGGGACGTTATTTTAGTTCAGCCTTGACACAGCAGGCTTCTGGCAGACTGAACTCAAGAGAGACATTCCTTTCCTTCATCTGCTGGTTCAGGGAGGGGTCTTTGGCTGGCCTGTTTGAGTCTCCCGGCACATTATATGCCCCGGACAGCTGCATTCTTATCCTCACTCCCTATGTAACCTCTGACACACACACACACACACACACACACACACACACACACACACACACACACACACTAACCCACACTGAGTGCCTGGCCCCATTGCCACCTCTCCCCGCCCTTCTACAGTCTCCTCCCAGTTTAATCATGTGGGAAAATATTTATTCATGGCCCATTGTCATCACTTCCCTTGGAAGTGTTGATTAAGTTGTCTTTTATCTACACTGTAACTTGGACTGCTCTGCCTTCAAGGTGAACCAGGAGGGTGCAAGAGGGAGATTCCTATCAGAGATGTAGTTTATAGGCTAACATATATCAGGAAGTCTTCACTCCTCTATGGAATTAAAATTTCCTCATATTTCTTTTCACAGCACATTTTTAAGAATATATATTTCTCATCATTTCATTTGAGATGGGAATTTCAGAAGATTATTAGGCATATGAGTGTTTGTTTTGTGCAGCATTTGGGGCTCCAGTGAGAGGCTGTTAAAGAAATCCATAATTTGTTGTTTTAGGGGACTCTCTCACTGAATTTCGACAGCAAACTGCATCAGTCAGGTTCAGTTGTAACGTGAACATGCGTAGGTCTAAATTAAGCAGCTTACACTTTTGAACAGCAGTCTGTACAGGTTCAGTGATCTGTTGCAACGATCTGTGTCTCATCTGTTGCCATGTCTCTCCTCACTCCTCTCTTTTGAAATTTTCTCTTGCTTCTAGATTGTAACACTCAGCATGAACAACAAAGTCAATTCATCAGTGTGATTTTTTTCTTTCTTTCTTTTTTTTTTTTTTTAGTCATCAGCACATTAATTCAGCAGCACTACTTGACTGGCTGGAAGTAGATTTATTATTTAACTAACTAATTAATTAATTAATTATTTAAGCCATATGTTTCAACATACAGCCTTGTTCAGGGTTACTTCTGTCACTGTACATCCAATAACTCGTCAAGACACTGTGAACTTTTTTTCTACGGTGGCACATTGACGTGTTAGGTCCTTGCTACTAATCAACAGAGAATGGAACATGTGTGCCCACAGGGGGTGCCACATTAAGGTCTCAAAACCAAAACCTAATAACTGCCAGGTCTTTGGACTGATTAACATAGCACTTAGTACATATGTCTAGTCAGACTGAACAACATTGCTAATAAGACTTGTATGACTCTTTTTTTCCCAACCTGCTTTGTGAAAACCCTTGAAAATATTTTCCATAACATGGAGAACAGATTACCAGGGATTTTGGCAGCTACATTAATTGAGTGTGCCTTATGTTGCAGAAAGTTCATGGATTCACTTGAATATAATATCATGACCATGAAATCAGTTCACTTGAAATTCTACTGACTGTCTGAAACAGAATCTTTAAAATGTCTGCTAAGCTACATGTTAATATGTTGAGACTGGGAAAATATAGCCATTGAATCTTCTGCTATGTTGTTAAAGTAACAACTCCAATACCCACAATGCCCCCAACATTCATCACTTTACCTGTGAGTAGGAGTAAAATTGCTTAAAATTTTGTGACTTTAAATCCATCATCAATCGCCCGTTAGGTGTGTTTGGTCCCTTTTTGTTGTCATCACATAGTGAATCCCAGCACAATGCTGCTATGAGGCTATATACATAATCATAGCTATCACACCCTTTGCATAAAACCTATGTCTTTAAAGGAAATAAAGCACTGCACAAAAGAAGTGATTCATGACACTAGTTTCATGGAAGTGTGAAGCTGCACGATAATTAGCTGAGACAAAGAATGTGTTTCCCTAACTGATAATGCCTGAAGATACACTTTGCACCTGCAAGACATTCACAAAAAATTTAGACCGTGAGTTTTAAAACAAATTGTAGGAACATTTTAGCTCGAAAGCCAACAATGCAGGAGAGTAGAAAAAACAGAATGGCCTTGCACAGTTGCACTACACCAGCTTTTAATATCCAATCGTTCTTGGATATTATGTGTGTTCTGGTATGTATCAAGATGCCTGAGACATATGAACTACTGCAGTTTGTACCATAATATATTCTGTGTTCAGAGTCATACTAGCCCATTTCTGACTGCCAGAAATAGCAGTAGGGAAAAAGAAAACAAACAAAAAAATATAATTGCCATGGTGACTATTGATCCTGGTAATGAGCTGGTAATGTCAGTTTTACTGACATTTCCATTACACAACATCATATACATGCTCAAAGTGAAAATGTTGCACTCACCTGAAATGTTATTTAGTGCAGAATATATTGTATTTCAGTGTTGTTTTTGTCATGTCTCTCACTGGATTCCAGTCATCATTTTTACTGGCATATATGAGTGTAATATGGCCTGCTGTTTCTCCAGTTGTATCAGCAATAATTAGGTAATATCATACATTGCAATCGCAAAACTGTTTCCTGTTTTTTGATATGGTAGAATTAATTTTACCTTCTAACCCACTGTTTCTCAATTGTGGTCCTTAGGATACAGACTACTGCTGTGTTTTTTTCCTATCAGGTAGTTAATTGCGTTCATCTTGCATTCCGTGTGTAAATCAGTCCCTGATTAGATAGCGGGAGAGAAAGCAGCAGTGCTGTTGGTCATGTGGTCGAGAATTGACAGCCACTGTTGTAACCTCTAGTCCTCTGAATCTTCTACACAGTTTCATGTTTTTTCCTCAAGTAGTAGTGCAGGTCTTACAACTGGGACAAAAGTTGTGGATTTCAGGCACCACCTTATGCTGTTTTTTAATCCCATGAATAAGTATGCCAAGAGCAGTACTGTCACATTCACAGAGCAGCATTTTAAAGAGATCTGCCCCAGCGTGCTCTATGATCAGCGCCACATTGTGCATATCCGACACGTCCTTAATGTGCTTCAGGCAATGTGATATGACTTATTTCCTTGAGTGACTTCTCCCCCTTCAAAATCGTCTTACTCCTAGTAACATGCTTAGTGTTGCTTGCCCACAGAAATAGCATCCAAAACAAGGTCGCTGTCAACTGCTTAAGTCTTTTTAGAGGCTTGAAATGACATTCTCAATTTCAAAGTCAGCCCACTGTCATTGACCAGATTTGTCACAAGAAAAGTAGAATGTCGGTACTATAAACACAATTTATAGATTAAGACACACTTTGGCCAAGCTCTTAAGGTTAGCGCTCGTAAACAATTTTGAATGTTGTTTTACAGAGGCCTTAAACTTTCCATGTGTCAAGATTTTTGTGTATTTCAACGGTGATAGTGTAGTTGGAGCTGCCATACATTACAGTAAGACTGTTGGAGGTCAGACCACTCTCAGTGCTCAGTACCTGGCTATGCTGTTTTCTCACAGTACAAAATCACCAAGTGAGTATCTCTTGGCCCTGCCCAAAGTGACCTTTCAGCAGCTTGATTTTCACAGCCTCACTGAGACAAAAACAAAACCAAAGAAATATATTCTAAATAACTAAATAAAACAACACAAAACAAAACAAAACTAAAATGTTCTAAAGGGCTTGTTTACTTTCTGGTTTTGTGTTTTTGTTTTTTGTTTTTTCGAAAATAATGATTTGTTAGGTTGAGCTCAAGGAATGCCTCTTCTTTTTCTACCTGGACAACCAGGCACAGGTCAAAGCTGAGGTTGAGCAGGGTCAGACTGTATTTCCTGTGAGGAACAAACACCTTCAGCTGCAGTGATGTGCTTATGGTTGGTTTAAGTTTTCTTTAATTGAAAAAATAAATAAAAATAAAAAATAAAAATCTAAAACAAAAAAACCCAAAAACAAACAAACAAACAAAAAAAACATTGTTACTTTATTGTATTTCAGACATTCCATTGAGACACCCATGCTCATTTCTTCAAAGTCCAGCCAGCACCAATTTATCAAACCTCACCGGAACCTGTCAACCTCCATTCGGTTTAGCCATACTATGAAAACTCATCATTTATCAATCAATAAAGCTGCACAGTTGAAGTCAGAAGTAGGGCTGATGAAATATGAATTATGAGTTTGCTGAGGCCTTCTTTTTTCCACACATCCATCATTGACACCAAAATGAGTCCAGCAAATATTCAATTAAGACCTCAGGGCTCAATTCCTCATTCATTATACCAGGGTTAATTTGCAACTGCAGATTTGTCTTTTGTCACTTTGAGGCTAAGATAGGATGGCTAAGAAATTATTCACCCCCCATCTCTGTGCAGTCACCAGTTGAGGTCTTATCTGTGTTTCTATCATGTTCACACATATTTGCAAGTATATAAGTCAGTGCAGAATGGTAGCTCAGTGTTTAGCACTTTCTCCTTACCAAAAAAAAAAAGAAAAAAAAAAAGAAAAAATTGTGGGTTCAGTTCCCAGCCTAAGTTCAGGACTTGGCATGTCCTCTCTGAGTTAGCGTGAGTTTTCCCAGGGAGCTTCTTTTTACGCCTAGATTCCAAAGACATGCCAGTCGAGTGAACTGGAGATTCTAAATTGCCCGTAGGTATAAATGCAAGTCTACAAAATTATCTGTCTGTGCTAGCCCAGTGATGGACTGTGTATAGTATTTCCCCGTCTCCCTTTCAGTGTATGCTGGGATACGTTCCAACACCCTGTGACCCTGAGGAAGGAATAAAATGAATTCACTAAGTTCTCATTTTCTGCTTATTCCCCTTTCTTGAAATGTTACATGGGGTTGTTTATGTTAATATTACATGGCAGTGTTTTGACAAGCACATATCATTCATTGCCTTGCTGGGGTGATACAGTATGTGCCAATATGCCAAATGTGTTTTTTCTTTATTTTTTCACTTTATACCAGCTCATTTTGTAGGGTTTATTATTGTTAGTAGTACTGTTCTTTTTTGATTCAGGCTGCCACTACTCGGCCACAGTGCTATCTCACATGGAATGCACTTGACTGCAGAATTTTCAGTCTCGCCCGAGGCAACCATGCAGGCTGGTCCAGCTCATTGATTGCCTTATCATCATGGGGGCGGGGGTGTGTAGGGTGGAAGTGGAAGAGGTGAATGTGGCACTGAGTGGCAAGCGGTGAGGGAGCAGTGGGAAAGCCATTGGCTGACAGGATGGAAGTTAAACACTGGCCTACGGTCTTGTCTCACAGCTGGAGTAAGCTTGTAGCCTCAGGCCTGGGGCCCAGTTTTATCGACCAAGCTGGAACCCCTCACACAACCTTAACCATCCTCTTCATCCACCTGCACGATCCTTGCCTGCTCCACATGGACTTTCTTCGGGCCAGCCAAGTCTGACCCAGTGTCCATGTGTCATTGATTCAAATATTGTGTTTTGTAGCCAGCGAGCTACCCTGCTTTACAAATTCCCCTTGTACTGTTCAGCTGTAGCTGTATGGTTCCTCACACTTCCAATAAAGCCGCCTTTTTTCCAGTATCTCTTCCTCTGTTCACTCAGTGCCAGAGAGACTTCCAGCCTCCGTGATCCTGGGTCTGTGATTAGTCTTACTAGGATCTACATCAATCCCCAGTCCAGCCAGGAGGAAAGGTCACCCCCAATTGGGCTCCTGACAGTGGATATGTCAACAGCTCTCACAAGCCATCTGGAGATGTTAAAATGGACTCCTCGTATGTCACTGGCCCAGCGTGACATCATCATCTTCTTTAGTTTCCAGCACGGTCATTGCTGGTATGTGGCTATTCCCTCTGCTAATGGTTTGAGTTGACAAATTAGCTGGCTTTTACCCTCGGCACCCACTGAGGGTTCATTAACCCACAGCAAGATCCAGGTGAAATCGGTGCATTCTTGGCCACAGCAGTGCCAAAGGCTTCCAGCTGTCAATACATCTTACTTACTGGATCACAGGAAGAGGAGTGCCATCTAAAGGTTGCTTACTTTGAAATATCTCCCTACCGAATTTCCGTTAAAGCCATCAGCCTGTCGATACTAAATGGCCAGGCATACAGTAATAACAGTTACGCATATGTGCATGTGTGTACAGTATAGACAGACAGACAGACAGCTGATTCTACAGAAATGCAGGGGAACTCTACCAATGAGAAATGATATTATCAGTCAGGATCTGTACCTCTGCCAACCCCATTTCTCAGTAGACCCATTAATAGAGAACGGAGAAATATGGATTTCTGCATACCCTTGCAGATAGTCAGAGGATGGTATGCTCAGAAGGGCATATTTTTTTTGGAGAACACCATTCTTACCTTCTGACTTTTATATCGCAAAATATAGTAAATGTGGCATTTGATCTCAATAGCACTGCAGATTTGTGTACTATATTCATTTGGATTTATATGGGAACACTTGTCACTAAATATTGTACTTTAAATGACATCATGCTGTCATCTGTGCTTACTGTGAATTTTACTCATGTTATTAATTAATTAATTCATTTATTTATTGTATTTTTGTCAGATTTTGGACTGGATCTGTGCAATATAGATATTCTGGAGGTTAGGTTGAATCTGATGATGCTCTTTGCCTTGCGGGAATGTTGATCTTTGTCTGTTAGGGCTCATCCTGTGACAGCCCATCCTATTTTATTTGTGTTCACTGAAGATTGTCATGAAAGTCCAGTGCGGTCGTGGGCTTTGTGCCGTTGTGGGGCCTCTTTATTAGTGTTGTCCTGCTGATGAAATCTGCATTGTCATCTTATTAATACGCCTGCATGGCCAGGGTGTCTGCCATAGATTTTCTATCTAAATGGATTAAGCTTTCATCTCTTATGTCCAACCACAGAGAAGAGAGAGTGGGCAGGAAATAAGTGTAACAGGGGTTTGCCTGCACATAATTACATTATTATTACTCAGCCCCTTTTAGACTGTCTCCCATCCATTTTTTTTAACTCCTTATATATATTTTTTCCGACTCACCTACTTGTCTCACTCTCTGACTGGTCGCACGTTTGCCTGAGCGTCTTTATTTTACCATACCTGAAGGGAGAATATCCTGTCATATTTCCACATTCGTATTTGCTTTCCCCTCATTCACATTTGTTGCATAAAAAAAAATCTGCGGGAAACGCTAAGCCTAGCTAATGCTAGCTAGCTGCTAAGTCATAAGTCCATGTCTTGCAACAGGTTTATCCTTGCAGTGGATACATTGTTTCTATCTAATGTCTTGTTTAGCTTGTGTCATCAGCTTTATGTACATTCAGCACAGCTGGTGATGGGGTGTTGTTCATAAATTTGCTTTGCACAGCTATGTGATCTCTTGCCTGGATTTGTTTCCGAGAACACATTTTCATGAACACTGTGCTGTGATTTGTCAGCGGCTTTAAAAGCATTGGAATTAGACCCCCACCTTCAGTGATATAGTCTTGGCACATTGGCCTTGGCACATATAATAATAATAAGCACTTGTGTGTGGTGCATGGAGGGGGGAGAACTTTTTTTCCTCCCCCATAGCTAGCTGTGCAAGGCTTTCATACTTTACATTTTCTTACAGAGCAAAAACAAGCTGTCTGCTGTATATTGGGACAATTGATGGGGCAGCTAAGTTAACACAAAATGCTTTTCCATGTCTTCATTCACCAGAATAAAAAGTTTGGAGTATGAAAAAAATAAAATAAAATAAGTGTGGTCAGTTATGAGTCTGGCACACTGGTGATGAGGGGAAGGAGGTACACCACCATGCACAGACACACACACACACACACACACACACACACACACACACACACACACACATACATACACACACACATACACACACACAGGGGATAGGTCTGAGCTTGACCTCTACAATGTCACATGTTGCCAAGATGCATCTGGGCAATTGTCCCCCACTAAAGGGATTTGCAGAGAAAAGAAAAGGGGTGGAAGGGGGGGTATAGATAGGTTAGAGGAGTCAGCCAAGGATTTATGTGTCTGTAACGGAGCCATTTATGAGGAGGCAGTCGCCTCTTTTCTTCAGAGGGGGTTGCTTGTATGCCACAGAAGCCGCTGTGCAAATATTAGTTGTCCCTGTGCACCTGCTGCCGTTGAGGGATTCTCTCCCTCCCTCCCTGTTTCCCACTCTGTCACTATACACTTCATTTGTCAACCCTACAAAGGAAGACCCAGACACAATAGAGGGGCATTTTAGCACTGCCTGGCCCTGTGCTGATGTCCTGACATAGGATAAACAGTGATACAACCTCCCATCCCCCAGGGCTGGTGTTGCTCTTCTTTAATCTGGCATGAGGGGGAGCATCATACTGGGGATTGGTCAGTTGCATATTGTGTGGGACACAGCTTTCACAAGGAGCTGACCGCTTCTGGCCAACCCCTCGCTCTCATTTCCATATTTATAGCCCATGAAAGACACACCAGTGTCAGAGTTTGCAGTAGATGGGGATATGTATTTATGTTGATGGGAGGGCTAATCTCCTTGTCCCCTCTATCGTCACACTTTTGTCCTCACTCTCAATCAACATTAAATCTTGTTAATTCCCCCATTGCCCATCAATATTCATTTTCCCGTTATCTAGGCTGCATTTTGAAGAGGATGGACCTGCCTTTCTCCACTCTTTGTGAAGCTGACCAGACTCTGACAACTTGCTAAGAGTTTGGGAGAATTTTTAAATGATAGCTTAATTAAATTTGATATAAAGTACAACATCTGAATATGAACATTTATCAGCATTTATTGTTGTTGCATCCGTGTTTCATCCAACTGCATCAATTATTGAAACAAAAACCATTTGCGTAGTGTCATTTGTGTCCTCTTCATCAAATGATTTATTTGCATGTATTCATTTTATTTCCTTTTTGACTTGTGTAATTAAATTAAAAACAAGTTGAATGCCCGTCTAAATATGAAATAGTAATAGAAAATAAAAAGTGCATTGAATTAAATATTAAATGTCAATGTTTTCCTTGACCACCTTGAAAGTCAAATCACCATTCATTTGGATGGTTCATCTAGTAATGGAAAATAATTAATATCACAAATCTACAACTTTTAATTGAACTTTCCTAATGGCTTTAAGCTTGTTGAGTTGTTGTAAGCATTATAAAACCTTGTAAGTGGATGTTTTCAGGTGGTGTTTGATTACCACAGTATTCTACAGATGTATGTATAATACTGTTGAAGATATGAATCATAATTTAAAACATTTATACTTTTAAATACTGATGCATATTAATGAGTCTTTTCAACATTCTCGTTATTGTTTTATTTCCTCTTGTCAGGAAATGTTATACGGTAATTCATTTCCTTCAGGTATTGGAGGGATTACTTTATCTTCAATCTTGGTGCATCTGCCCAGTTTCTACATGCTTTTTTTACTGAAGGTTATTGTTGGCAGCTATGCTGAGGATGTTGTGGATAAGGTGTTTACTCGTGAAAGCAGTATATATTATTGATAAGTGAGGAAGGATTAGGCTCCTGGGTGGTTTAAAGTCGACAGCGCTGGGGTCAGCCTTGGTAACCCCTGTTCAGTGAAATGCTTGTTTGACCATAATGTATTCCTCTCAGACGCTTTCCATCTTATAGGGATCAAACTTACTTCATTTCATCAAACCAAACTATTACTTTTAGTGAATTGGAGCTTAAAAAGAAGCACACACATGCTAACACTCTCAAATGCAGTGACATTATGACACGTCGATGTAAATTTACAAGCACACATATGCAGACACAAACACACACACCCTTGGAGCTGTCGCTAAACTTTACTGCAATTCAGTAACTGTTGGAGATCTAGGCGCCATATGGGCTCTGTTACTTAAACAGCTTATATGGTTGGCTTCTCTGTATTTTTAAATATAGTGCCAACTGTAGATGCTACTGCTGAAGTAAGTTTCCCAAGCTAAGTGTGCTTACAAATATTTCATGCTTGGGGCTCCCGCCATGCTGCTGCCCCCAGTGTCCCCTCTCTTCTTTTAACTTATGCCTTTCTGCTTGTGTCTAAACTGCGTGTGTGTGTGTGTGTGTGTGTGTGTGTGTGGGGAAGGGGGCACAGTGTAGGAAGCAATGCACAGGAGACAGCAGGAGAGCAGAAGTGGTGAGGCCTGTCAGATATAATGAGTAAGCAACGATACACACACAGTAATTGTGGCCATCTCCGGAGACCCCCCTCTGTGTGTGTTTGTGTGTGTTTGTGGGGCCGTGGGTGCGCATATACACACCCTTGTATGTGTGTGTATGTGTGGCGACCACTCTTGCAGGGTTTCAGAAAACAGAGTCGCAGGGTGTCAGCCTGCCTCTTACTCTTCTTACCTCCTATGCTACAGCCTGTTTAGAGCCTTGGGACCCTGAGAGCCTGACGTCAAGCAAGCCAGCTTCATGTAGTTTCTTTTTTCAGTGTTTTCCTATACAAGCTATTCATTAACTGGAGCTCATAAACTGTGATAGCCCTTTGGATATTACAGTGTGCATTTGCTATGGTTTGGCTTGGCTCTCATTTATATTTTAAGAACAATAACCAGAGGACCATCATCCTCAGCTGATGACAAAGCTCTTTTCCTCTTGCCAGAAGGTGCAATACACTAAGCTTTCCAAACACAGGTGTGTGAATGGAGCAGGGAAAGGGTCAGGGCACTACTTTGTGCTGTTTTATTTTCCTTTGAGTTTGCTACACCCATACTCCCACCATACCTTAGGCCATAGATATGGGGTCTTGACACTTCTCCCACTTGTAATTATAAATTCAGACATCATGACTTCGACCTAAGACAGCTTGCAACACAATGCCTTAAGCCAACCTAATATACTTTGTAAAGGAAAACATGCCAATGGGCAGGGAAGCCTTCAATTAATTGGCCACAGATATGCGGCTACATGAAACCATTAAGGGGCAGCAAATAGCTTTAACTTTGTTTCTAATGTAATATAGAATTTAATTAATAAAGTGTGTGTGTGATGAAATGGAGACTTATCAAACAAGCTATGTGCCCATTAAAGGCCCTAAACCCTCATAAGGCAAGCTTATTAAACCCAGTTTCGAAAAAGTGTTTATGAGCCCCATGGAGAGAAAAACAGGCAGAAATGCCGAGACATGGCGAAAAAGAAATGAGTGTGTGTAATTAGTGAAAATTAAGAGCTTTTAATCCAGGAGGAGGGAAGGGAGGAAGGGAAGATGGAAGGGAGGGAGTGGAAGGGAGTTGAGAGGGAAGTATTGGCATGGAGGGACGGGTGGGAGGGACTGTGAAACTAGTTCTAGGCTTATTTTTGTTTGCCCCTGAAGGAATGAGCGAGGACCCCAAAGCACACACCTAATAAAGACACTCATAATAAAAATACGGTGATGTTTTTTTTATAGGGGCTTTGAAACACACTGCCTCTTTCTCCTACAGGACCTCTTTTGTTCAGGAAAAATAGTGGTGTCTTGTCATGTTTCTGCATCTGTTTGTGTTGATTCAAGTGTGTGTGCTAGCAGATGCACATGCTGTATCATTAAAGCTCATTAGATCTGGCTGGTGATGTGTAGGTCACCTATGTAATCACCCTCGTTTTTCATTTTCCCAACGGCAACGCCTGCAACTGCCAGCAGAACATGAAAATCACAACCCAGTCCCACATATAGTCAGTACAGAGAAAACAATAAAAGCTGACCTCACTTGCCATTTCGCTGTCTAACACCAAAGCCTACACTGCCTCTGGTATCTATTAAGTGTCTAACAATAGAGATAAACCATTGTTATCCCTAGTTTCCTTTTATAGTTTCTCTTTGTGACATGATTTTGCCTCTAAGGTTTGACTTTGCAGCACAGAATCACAAATTGTGATTGAGTGATAAGCCTGCACATGGCAATTAATCACACAGGTGACAAAAAATATAATTCGTCCTGTGATTGTTGATACAGGGGTTTCTTAGTTTGAGATTGGTGATATTCAAACCAGTGTTGGACACCATGTCATGTTCGAGGGAACAATCCCTTCATCTCTGTAACACGCTGAAAAAATCAAAAAAGCCTCCCCGGACTCTAGAGATAGTCTCGAAAGTCTGGTGTTAGCCAGAGGTGATAATTTGTTGAATATGAAACCACCAAATAAGTAGCTGTCAGCCCCTACAGTATGCACAGCTAAAGTTTTCCTTGTCTGTATTGTTGGATCTGTTTTTGTAACTGTTTTAACCAAGCGGTCTGAGCAGTTTAGCTATTTTAGCTTGTTGGAGGTTTATCTTAATGCAGTCATAATTGATGAACACACTGACAAAGACACAAATTAAGAGCAGTACTTAATGTCTGGCTTTTAGCTGGGCCAAGACAATTCACCCCTGTGGAAACAAACTCTTGTAACATAATTCCACCTGAGTTTGTTTTGTTATTCTGGTGTGAATGAAACCTTTCTATAGAACAAAGAAAACATAACAGATTGTTTCACTTGATATTTTTCATTTTGTTAATACAATGACAAAGTTTTAGGTAGCACAATAATAACCAAACAATAAATGTTAAAAATATTTTATCTATGTTTTGGTTTTTTTTGTTTTGTTTTGTTTTGTTTTTTTTTTTTTTTTCCCCATAGTGATTAAGCCTGCAATGGTTTTACTTGTCCTTGCATATATCAAATCATGTATTCAAAAATAGGTGAGCATTTGCTCAGCCAGTACGTATTAGGATCCTTTTTAATGTTTCATCTTAATTTAGTATAAATGCTGCTTTTGCTCTGGTACCCATTTACTCATGTTTTCCTCCTTTTTATAAACATATATCCAGAGCTACAGCTATCAATAGCTGTACTGGCAGTAGAGGTGTTAGATCATGAGCCAGCCTGTGCATCCCTGCTTGACAGTGTCATCCTTTGTATTTTGTTTGTTAGGTAAAGTCTGTTACATAGTGGCAGGTTTGGATCTAACACTGGGTGATGGTCACAAGGCAAAAGGCTGGGCAGTAACCTCAGAAACCACATTTTACAAAACACACACAAGCAAACCCACTGTGGCTCATAATCTCACTTGTAAAGTATGATCTTAGTTGGTCCAGGCAAATGCCTCGAACGAGAGCAGATTAAGTTCACAGCCAGTCTTGCATCATGCTGACCAACTTTCTTTTAACCCTCATGACTATCTGTCTATCTGCCTGCCTGTCTGTCTGTCAGTCTGTCCGTCCATCATTCCATCAAGAGGTTAGAGAGAGAGGTTGCCCTCCAGCATTTTCAGAAGAACTTAACAGAGACATTTGATGCAGCTTGAGAGTCTTTGGCATCCATTGCCACTTTTATCTCAGTGAAGAGGGGGAAGCTTTTCAGACTATATTATCATCAGGAGTGTTATATCCTCGTCCATGTGAGAGTGGCATTTCTTTGCTCCATTTCATGAGACACATCGACACAGCTTCCACTGGCAGCATCAGCTTCACTGGCCTTGACGTTCTAAAATGAATCCAGATGTTTCAAGTGATGGACAGAGGGAGCGGGGAGCGAGGGAGGTGTCGTGGGTGGGAGGAAGACAGAGTGAAGGTATTAAAATAGATGGAAATGTACAATCATCTTCCCTGTGGGGTTTGCACTGCTGGAGAGCGAAAAAATAATACAGACCCCCATTGCACCTTGTTAAAAAGGATTGACACCACGTAGATTACAACAGTTAAATTGACCGTTCATGTTCATTGCCCTGTCAGTCAAAAAGGACAAACAAACATTTGAGACAATGTTATGGCAGGATAGGCAGTCTTCAAAACCAGTTGGAAAATGTTGAGTCATTTATAAACATTGTCTCAGGTAAGGACCCCCCATTGTTTACTACAGAGGCATGAGCCATTTTAGTGTGCTTTCCTTACTGCCAGGAGCCATGAGTGAGATTGTGCTTGCCTATGGGCTCGCTTAACCTCTCCCTCCTGTGGAGCTGCGCTGCTACAAAACTGCACTTCATGGACTGTTATAAGTTCCTCCAAAGCCCTTGTATTGTGCTAATAGGGGATTGTAGTTCTCATTACAATCTGAGAAATTTTACTATCAGCAAATAATAGTGATCTCTTGCAGCAATTAATTGCTTCTCTGTGCATTCTCTGTGCATCCTAAACATGAATCCTTATCTGTCAGTCTGTCTGCATCTGCCCATTGTGGTATATTTCGGCAGCAATGAGTAGATAAACAGTAGTTTACTATAATTAAATTAACTGATCAGCACTAAAGTGAACACATAAATGAGTTGTGTATACATGTGCAGGTATGGATTTGTGTGTTTTTACTGTAAATTGTTTTTATGCATTGTCTTTGGACAACAAAATCATTAAATCCAGCTATTGAGTTAGTTAGTTAGTTAGTTAGTTAGTTGGTTAGTTAGTTATTTTGGGGAACTGCAATGAAAAGCCTCAGTTGCCTGAACCATAGTTCATTAGTTTCACAGGGCCCACTCAGCAATGGGCAGGATATGCTGAGTAGCTTTTCTGTCTCATTCATTTCTCACAGGAAACAAAATATCCTCTGTGAGTTTTAAAATGCCAGACGGGACCCAGTGATATTGCCAGAGCTCTCAGAATTATTTGGATCATGTCAATGAAAAGCTATAGAATTACATTTTAGGAGAATGAAAGTAAGGTTCTTGCCTAGAAAATAATATATATATATATTTTTTTTTTTTAAATTATACATTGTATTGGTTTGATCGAATTGCTGTCACTATTCCTTTTGGAGATTGTAAAACTTGTTGTTGAATCAGAAGCAATGCACAAAATTGAATGAATCCCACAATTGCATAGATGTTTGACATTCTGCAAATATAGTATCATAAGTCTGACATCTAGTTACATGTCACTATCCAGGTCTCAGCCCTCCCAAGTGCCAGTGTCAACATTCCTGGATTTCAGTTTGTGTGTGTGTGTGTGTGTGTGTGTGTGTGTGTGTGTATTAACAATGCCTGTTTTATTTGTAACTGCTGGGTCTTTGAAATACAATTGTCACTGTTAACAAACAAAAACAAACATGCAAATTCACAGAATGACAAATGTCAGTGCTGCTGCTTTGGGGAGCTTTGACCGGTCTAACATGCAACATTGTTTGTGGTTGATTTTACTGATTTTAGGCTTAGTGAGCAATAGGGTTGGAGGTTCATGTGTTGCAGTGGTATCGAATACCTCTCAATATTCACTGTGTTCTATGGGAGTCAGCGTGGGTTTCTCCTGCTGCTTTGAAATCTCTGGAGTCCCATAAGGCAGGAACCCATGACTGGCCTCAGGGAATACGGTCTGTGAGCTCCCAGCTCTGATAAGAAGACAGCTACCTACATGAGAGGTAGAGGGTGGACTAAGAGGATGTGGGATGAAGGAGGTTTGTGAGAGACAGTAAGAGCAAGATGGACAGAAAAGAAGAGCATAGCACAGCAACATGTATGGAAAGATGTTGGGAGAAAAAGAGTCAGTATCAGTGCATTGCACGCTGTCCTTTTTTAGTATGATTAATGTGAATGCTGCAGTGCAGCATTAAAACAGGGATGATAGGAATCATGATGATGACATAAACATACTCATAAACTAGAGAGGTTTCTGTTTAATAACTTTTCGAGAGCTCACATTCCTACACAGATAGATGGTGCAAAGCTGAGACCACTCATCCTCCATCTGATGAAATTGGTAGGCAGGAAAAGTGCTCTGTCCTTCAGTGCTGGCCTACTTTGAAAGTAAAATACCAACTATTGGAAAAATAGAATGCCAATACAGTACTTAATATGCGTGCATATCAGGCTAGTGCAATGCAGTGGAGGCACACCTGAGAGGAATACGAAACTGTTGGCCAGGTGCTTGGCTCCCCTAGAGAGTGGGGACTGGAGGGTTTATAGAAGGAGAGGGAGTGTTTGAAGTCCTAGAGGAGGAAGCTGATTGTGGGTGGTATGGGGAGTCACAAGCCTCAAAAACACATGCTGCCACCTGGACGTCTGAAATAAGCTGCAATGCAATTATCTGGGTTCGGAAATGTGTGCGTGCAACTTGCAGGTAGTTGGGATTCATTTTCTGTGTTAGTACGGTTTCACTGAAATGTGTTGTTGTTTGAAGATTTTGTGAAAGAGGACAGGCTTTGTAGTATTCTTAGATTGAACATAGCTGAACTGGCACTTTTGCTTGACTAGCATCTTAAGCCTATGGGTTGTCATATATTTATACTCATATTTTTGTATCGATGTGTTTCGTTTTCATACAAATAAACATTTCTTTGAGACACTGCCAAATACTTTTCTCGATACATACAGTATGCTTAAGAAACACTATCCTGCACAATCCTGCATATGTTGGAACTGATGCCAAATGGTTATCCTTTTCAGAAAGATCAACTGAGTGATGCAGCCAGCTATACCTTTACATTCTAATGCATACATTTTATGATTTTCCATGAATTATTTATTTATATGGAATAAAGTCTTTAAAATAAAAACAACCCACTGTACTTTGGAAAATTAGAAAATGAAGTGTGGGGGGGGGGGCACATGGTATTATTGGACTGTACATATCTGTACTGTTTTGTACAGTACAGATATGTATCTCATCTGTAAGTGTTTTATACTTTTATATATTCTTTTTCAATGTCAACAACATCTTGTTTTTCCCTTTTCCCTTTCCCTTTCATGTCTGTATGTATGTAAGAGAGAGGGAGTATCTATATCTATATCTATATCTATATCTATATATATGTGTGTGTGTGTGTGTGTGTGTGTATGTATGTATGTATGTATACTCCCTCTCTCTCTCTCTCTCACACACACACACACACACACACACACGCGCACATCGGCACGGTGGATCCAACTGTTTCTCAGTACATCTGGTGAGCGACCCCACCTCGCCAGGCTGAGCTGCAGTCAGAGATAACAGCTCCTGGGTTGGGAAAAGATGAGACACTAGGGAGACTGCCTATCAGAACAAAAAAAGCCTCCCATATCCAGTACACACACAGTTGTGCAGGGACACACAAACACACACATGTATTATAAAACACACATATCCACATGCCCGCACACACATGGTATCACATGTCATTAGGTATGGATGATTGGCAGGAGGCTATATCCCTTTCAAGATGATCCCTGGCCTTTTTCCTCCACCTGCTTCACAGAAGGCTTATCCTGTTCTATAGTATCTGTGAGCCTCCACTCCACTCCTGTCCCAGCACTGCTGCATGGATCTAAATGAAGTTATCACTGAAAACAGAAAAGGGAGGAAGGATCAAGAATGTAACCTTGACGCATTTTCTTTTCACACAAGCATGTATCACTGCCATTGGAAAGTTCAAAAAGCTTCTTTGGGTTACCCTTTTTCTGTTTGTCTCAGAAATGTCTCTCAAGTCTGACTTTTTTTTTTTTTTTAATGCATGACTTTTTCGTTAATGTTGAGCTAGATGGTTTATGGTCTGTTTTCCATTTTTCCTGCCACATAGGATTGAAATACTTACCAGTGCATCTTTTGCATAGTTTGTTTCAGTTTATTTCTATTTCTCAGGTGGAGCCTATCCATTCAGACACTACTGCTTAACTGCAAAAGCACCAAATTGCTTAAATGATGTGCTTACATGTCAAAGCACCACAAACTCTGTAATGTAATGATTACATTTTAGCCAGTGTGTTTTCATTGGGGTGGGATGTCAAAAGTAAATGTAGAAATGACATTTATTTAGAGATAGCAAATAACTCAACACAGTGCACTATGAGGAGTTCATTGGCAGTTTTCTCTTTTAAGCTGTTGATTTGCTTTTCACATGCTGCTATCAAATGTGTTTGTACTGTGCAATACATCTGCTGCTCCGTGTACAGTATATCAAGCATGCAAAAGATGCACCACGGAGTAAACAGATTGTGTGCCTTAAAGTATATCATCTATATACATTCGCTTTTCCCCACATCTTAACGTATTTCAACCTAATTCTGTCTTCTCAGCAGCTGGAGAACTGCCATTATGAATTCCTTGTTTCTCTTGTATGATATGTCTTGGCAGGAATCAGCCATTTATCTTTAACATGCGTGCACTTATGCTTTATGTATCAGAGGCAAATCGGAACATCCATAAAATCCACCTGACAACTGACATTTGGCTGGCGATAAGCATTTGGTGCCAGCATAACCTGCGCTTATTTGTTGTTTTTGGCTATTAGAGATGAAGTGATGGATGGGAAGGGTGCACTTTCAGAGAGCATGTTTATATTTTGTTTTTGACTATTTTTCTCTTTATACATTTTTAGATGTGGTTATATGGATGTTTGTGTGTGTGTGTGTGTGTGTGTGTGTGTGTGTGTGTGTGTGTGTGTGAGATCTTTGTGCATACGTTCGTGGCCATGCATGCTCACATGTGTACACTTTCTGCATGTGTAGAGCTTGCTTCAATCCATCACAGAGAGTCATATCAGGGAGTCGGAGAATCCAAAGGCTCCTGTCAAGATCAAGGCCAGCTAGAATCACTGCAAGATACAGCTGTGTGTGTGTGTGTGTGTGTGTGTGTGTTCGTGTATGCATGTGAGAAAGGTGGTTGTGGGATGGTGGTGTTAGGCTTACAGGGCCAGTAAATAAATCAGAGAGAGAACACACATTCCAGTGATCAGCACATGCCTTTGGATGTGTATTTGCCCTCATGCAGTTTCCCTTCATCTAGCAGTACCTACTAAAGGGCCCGGAGCAGCAGAGGCTTGTATACTTGCTTTTGATCAGCACACCACAACAACTTCTCTTGAGTAGCCTATATGTTTCACCAGCTGCCCGAAGCCAAATGTGATAAACAACTAATGCCCTAATGTATACAGTGCTGGCCTCTTAACCTGGGCGCAATGGATTTAAGTCTCATCTGGGACCACATTTTATTATCAACATGTTTAGCACTGTGAAAAAAACTCACTAAAGGAGCCAACTGTGGAAATGTGTAGTGTAAAATAATGCTTCATTTATGCAGTTGCCTCTAAAGAGTAAATGCACCTCTAAGTGAGTTGAGAATTGAAAGACATATTCTTTAACAAGAGATCAGAGAGGAGGGACATGAGTTATATTCTCACTTCTGCCACATGTCTCCTTTCAATCTCCCATTGATCACAGCTCTCCTTTTAAAGGATCCATAGAGCTTTGGTGTTATCATTTTACAGCACCACACTAAAGTATCTTTTTTCCCCTCTGCACCAGAATGTTGGCTGTACAACAGGACGGCTAAAAAAAGTGCCTGTGTTTTGGCTGTGTCTTTTTCTGACTTGAGTTTCTGTCAATACCACCATTTCCTCTAGTCCAGCAGTAACCCTTGCATTCTATACAGATTCACCTCCAACTCAGTATTATTTATGTTCTTTTTTTTTTTTCTTTTGCCCTTTATTTCATTCATTGTTTTGGTCAGGAAGCATTTCTCTGTATAAAACAGAGCCACAAAGCACCCAAAGGACAACAAAATCACTGTTTAAATTGTTTGCAGTTAAATAGCAGATGGACAAATGGGTTGTGAGGCAAGAGAGGAGGAGAAAGTTCATTTATTTTTTTGTATGACTGAGGGGGCCAGCTGCAGTGCCATGATTTCAGTTGACGGTTTAGGTCTCGGGTAGTTACAACTAAAAGCCGGGGCTAGCAGTATGGTCTTTTATTAGACTGCTTGATTCGCTCACAGGCTCCACTTTACAAGGCAAACTTGAGCACTAAGCGACTCAGCATCACTTTTATTGCCATTGGGTTAATACAGAAACCCATCTAAGAGTCATCCAGACAGCAGGGCAGCAGCAGGCCTCATAAACCCATCATAAGCCAGCCCACCAAGAGACAGGTTGAGGTTGAATGGTTTTTGCCCCAACACCATGGGTACCCCTAATTCCACTGCAGCAGAGGTGAAGAATCCAATTACAATACTGCCAGTCGAGTCATGAAACCTGCAGTGCCAGACAACGACCTGCTTTACGTGCATGGTGCTGACCCCTCCCATGGCACAAAAAAGCAAGCCTATCATTATCACTCATTAAGCCTGACTAAAGTGTTTTAACTATCATCATTAAACTAAACAAAGGATCATTGTATTCATGATTGGACTTTGTACAGCATGTAGTGTCATGTACTGCACTCCTGTAAGCCAAATCAAAAATAATTGCCGGGTAGGTAGATTTGATGTCACGAAGCCATAATGAACGATGTTTTAATTGCACTTGTTAGGTCTTAGTTTTTATTCATTATTATTATTTTTTTTTCATTTTCCCATCACTGATATATGAGACACTCCCCTTTTTCTTCTGGGACTGTTCCATTTCTCATGTAATTGCCATTTCTCCTCACAATGCTGTCTCAGTTTTCTCAAAGCTGTTTTGGCTACAGCTGGCTATCAGCGACCAATGGACAAGGGTTTCACAGGAAGTGGCTAATGTGGACTAGAGGGCCAGGGAGTTGGCGTACAGTAAGTGTGTGGGTTTCTGATGGAGGCCCTCTGGGTAACGGCCTGAGTAATATAAGCCAGGGGAGAGAAGCAAGAGCAGAGCCTCTTTTTGTAATCCTTTCTTCATATGCTTTATGCCTCACTGTCTTCTTTTTCGTAATTTTGTTTTGCTCTCAAATACTCTCTCTCTCTCTCTCTCTCTCTCTCTCTCTCTCTGTGTGTGTGTGTGTGTGTGTGTGTGTGTGTGTGTTTGTGTGTGTGTCTCCTCCCCTTTTTTTCTCTTAGTTTCTCCTATCTCTCTCTTCTCCACTAACCCTGACCAGCTGGACGTTGCGCCCACGCAGAGCACATCACTATCCGGCACCAGCCATGACTCCCTCTCTCAAACATAAAACATGCATTCCAGTAGGAATAGTGTACTACAACTCCTGACCCTAGTCAGCACTCTAGCTAACAGTTTTCTTTGTCGCATAGACACTGTTTTCACTTGTCCTCATCTTCCACTTCTCCCTCCCTTGGGTCTGAACACTGATTGAGCATAACTGCCATGTCTCTTTGATCTGTTATGCAAAGATAGAGAGAGCGACAGTGACTTCGGAAGAGGGGGAGAGAAAGAGACTACCTGTAAAAGTTGAGGCAGGTGAAGAGCTCAACAACTACTGAGGCTTTGGGATTCAAATGCAGTTCACGACTGAGTGCCTCTCTTCACGCTCATATTCTCCTTGCCTCGCTTCTCACTCCATCCCCAGGTGCTGAATGGTACATCTTTAATCAGGGCATGTCTGCTTTGACACCTTCATGTCACCAGAACATGTTCCTCTGCAGCTGTCTGAAGAATAGTCATCAGGAGGTGACATGAAGGAAGCTGTTAAAGCCTCAATCACATCGCCGACCCAACCCCAGCCATCACAGTGCAGGATATACTCAGAACTCAATGCCTGTCAAGAATTATTTATCTTTAGATTGGGAGGGCGAGTATCCATGGTGTGCAAAGTGGGAAGGCATGCATTTTAGAGGCAGGTATAGCACCAGCTGTCTTTTATGAGACTGAGGACTCACAATTATTCTGTACATATCTGTTCCAGCATTGATTTCCAAGGATAAACCTATTGCTGCTAACAAGCATGGAGTCAAGCCGCCAAAAATGGAAAAAGTCATTTCCCCCTCCTCCTGTCCTCATCCTTCAGCAAACCTTGACATTTCACAGCACAGAGATGTGAAGTATTTCTTAAGTCCTTTCACGCCTTGGTAGACAAATTGGATCAACCTATCGGTTAACCTTCACAAGAGGAAGGGATAATACTTGAGCACATTTCTTAAAAATAAAACATAAACCTTGCATGGTCGTCTTTTCCTTGGTTGACAACCTTTCATGCTTCACTCTGTACTTAGCTGTTTGACTAGTCACACCTGTCTGTTTTCCAATCGCAAAAGGCAATGGTGGCCCCACTGAGAGCACACCAAAAAAAAAAAAAAAAACAAACACACACACACACACACACACACACACAAAAAAAATGAGAATAAACTATTGTTCATTGCCACTGCAGACAGTCTCACAATTAGTGACACTGCATGATAAAAAACGTTTTCCTCTATTTCTCTTCTGAACGGTCATGTCCAAAAACAGCTTGCAATTCATATGCTGTATCAGTCATTAAAAGCAAGGTTTTACAGGGGCTGGGTCAGTTTGTATCCAAGAATAATTGCTAAAGATATGATCAGAGGGTGACAAGGCCAAACACCAGGCAGTGGCCAAAGAGATAAAAGCAAAGAAACAAAAACAAAACTGAACTTCTTGAGACAGATCACAAATTGAACCACTGCTCCCCCCTACCCCCTGCTTGCTTTATGTTTTACATCTTGTTTTCATCCTGAAATGTTGTACAAGCAATGATAAAAGAGAAAAGAAATGGGCTATTGTTGAAAGGGAGAGAAAGTGCAAATGAAAAAGTGTTTTTTTTTTTTTGTAAAAAGAGAAGACAGACTATGTTCTGTCAGCTGACGGAATGCAGGCCTGTCGAGCAGTCTCCAAAATGTGGCAATCACTGCACTGAGTGCAAGTGTTTTCCTAGAGCAGACTTAAATGATATGCTGAACATATTTCAAGCTAAATCCTCCTATTTCCATTGTAAATTGAAGAGGAGAAACAGTTTACAAAAGCATGGTCGGCTATTGTCAAAAGTTTTTACGGCCTGTGGCAGTATAGCTACCTTATGATACCCCTGTTTTAGGTCCTTTCTGTATCCTCTGGTATTCCTGTCTGTGCTCGGTCCTATGTAGCTTGGTACTGGGAGAGGTAATAGAGACCGCTGGGACATCAGTTAACCTGCTAGCTGTCCAAGGAACAGCCTTAGCCTCAAATCTCTGCTCTTCATCCCCTGTAGTGACATGAGCCAGGCTTCAGCATTGTCTATTGAATGCTTAAAGTAGGTCGGCATGGCGGGTTCTTAATGGACGCCAGGGGCAGCCGTTTGGACCATCAGCTACTGCCTTTCCACCAGCGCTCAAGTGCATTGGGTCGCGACGAGCTGCCTTGGCACAACCAGAGAATGGTTTCCTGGAGCTGATCAGCTGTCAGGCTCAATCCATTCGCTGCCCCCAGGAGCCTGTCTCCACGACCAATTTAAAAGGCAGAGTCAGAGCCTTCCCACACTCCCTGCCTCTGAGAGACAGAACAATAATGATGTGATGTGGGCAGATTAAATATACTTGTTTAAAGGCTGTACCAAGGGCTAGGTCATAGACAATGCTCAGATATTGATTTTAGATTTTCATTTTTTCAACATTTTTATTTATTTATTTTGTTTATTTATTCTTATTTAAATTCATGTTTGTGGTATTCTCAGCAAATATCCTGTATGTTGGTGTAATGTCTATTTGTTTATTTAATTGTTTATATATGTATTTGTTTATTATAGGGAATATCTCACATTTTATTAGACACCAGAAAGGATTCAGATGCTCCTGTGGAAACCTATCAAAACTCATAATCCATGACAGAAATCAAGGGTAGAATCAAAAGGCCATGATCTAGCCTGTTGGCAGGTCATACAGTAACTGACATTATGTGCTCTGGTTCTTCACAATAGATGGGCAGTAACCATCATCATATCGGAGGAAACATTAATGCTTTACAGGGATCCTTCTCATTTCAGATTTGAAAAGACACAGGAAAATGGAGCACTAAACAGAGATCTGCTTTAGGATGTGTGTCTCATTAGGAGTGGAGGTGGTTTCCCCCACTGGGCACTGCTCCAGGCCCAGCTGTGTACCTTCAAGCGTGGGCTGGGCCTCTCCCTGCATGCTGAAGACATTACTGGCCACAGGTCAGAGTGTCACTCTGTGGGACTTATCCTGCCCCCAACTACCCCCACACATACCTTATATTTAGAAACCCTTAATAATCATAACCAGATGCTTTTAGACAGACAGACAGTTGACCCCAGAAGTTATGCAGGGATGGACACACACACGTACATATTTTTGGGAGAAGTGTATTACTTGACACTGACCGGTGTGCATGAACTCACATTTAAAACACTTTTCATCATCATTATCATTATCAGGCACTTCCCCCACTCCCTGTTACCATTAGGCGTGATGATGATTGCATGGTTGAGAGCTTTACCTCGCCCCCAACTGTAGCTTCATTGTAACTGGTTCATTTTTGGCTGAGAAGTAGTTCTTAAAAAGACAGCTCCAACGGGCTGCTATGTCAAGGTCAGAGCTTGGTAAAGGCGGGCACATACACAAATTGCTTGAACTTGCGCTCTTAGTGCATGAGAGATACTTATTTAGTTCACTTCAGGTATTTATTTCGTTAGTTAGTTATTAATGCAAATGTGCCAAAAATAAAAGGACAACAAAAATATAATGACGAGTGTGCCTTTGCAGGGTCCAAGCCTGTGGGGCAAATGATAATGATAATATGAACTTGATCTGTCATTATTAGAAAGTTCTCCATGTGAATTGTAAAGCTTTTGTGGTGGGGCTGCTTCCTCTCTCTCTTTTTTTTTTTTTTTTTTTGGTACATTTTCACCATCAACTTATTTTGTGTATCTAAGCCAAACAGTCCACAAACTTCATCATTTTGGAAACAACAGTGATGTAGGTATGTTATATGTAAAATAGGTGGGTGTGAGGGCAATCTTCACCGAACAAAACAATGCTATTTCAAAGGTGTCCTGATGGTGGCACTGCAGAGACCTTCCAAACGTGGTCCGTCATGCTTTGGAGTCTATTCCAAATTATGTATAAGAATTCTGGCAGCTCTAGAATGTGAAGCATTTGAGAAGTATGCCTCAGTATTCCTCTCTGGCCCTGGTGCACAAATGAAGATGATAACATACGTGCAAACAGTGTGGATTTAACAAAAATAACTAACTAACTAAATAAATAAATAAATAAAATTTAAAAATCAGGTAGCAGTAACAGCAGGAAGTCAACATGTGATGTGATGTGATGTGTGTAGCATTTTGTTGAGATTGAATCAACTTTGCAGGAGACAAAAAACAAAACAAAACAAAACAAAAATACCTGCTACATAAACTTCAGAATGGATGAAAAATCATAGCAGCAATGAAAATCCATATCTCCATATCAATAATGAATTTGTCTTGACCCATGGAATCGGAGGGGCAAAGGAAAGTCTTGCATACTGTTCCACCTTTCATGTTGCCAATTGGTGGTGAGGACAAGATTTGAAACCTCCATAGCAACTTTGGTTGTTCTTGGACTGAGGTAAAGCTACAAAAACAAAACAAAACAAAACAAAACAAAAAAAGTTGAAGAAGAAACCGAGAAACAGGAGCAAAAGAAGCTGAACTAGGGTAGGGTTTCAGCCCAATGGGCTTGAACCCTTAAATAAACCTCCTGAAGTGATAGGCTTCCTTGGAGGCGTCATGGAAATGTCATTGAAGTGGAGGAAAGTAAATATACAAAGTCTACGTCCCACCCCAAACATCCCATATACACATTTTAATTATACATTAATTTCTAGGTATACAGAACTGTATATAGTTAAGTACTGTGAATTTCTTTCTTTTTTTTTGTATGTGATTGGTGTTTGCCATGCTGATAGAAAATGGAACAATTTCAGTTCACTGAATGAAAGGGAAAAGGATTGCCTTTTTGAGAGGTTCATGCTAGGAGATCCAAGATAGCAGGATGAGTGGACAGAGAGGTTTATATCAAGACAGCAAATTGGCTTTGGGGTTGAGAAAGAGACCTTTGTTTAGCCCTAGTCAATGGGAGAAATTGGTCACGGCTGGAATTCACTGGTCAAATGGTGTTTTCAAACCTTACGTGTGCTCTCTACTTTTGGAGGTCTCACTCATTATTCAAGGTGTGATTGGGCCAGACTCTTTCCCCCCTTCCAAAAGCTTCTGTCTCACCAGCAGACATTTAGCAATGCCTTTGTCCACCTCATTTTTCCCTTCTTAATACAGTTTACTTACCCACAGTGACCCAAGTCTTCAGGGGATTATTTCATATGTGTTTTCTGTTTTTGCGGGTGGATATGTAAGAGATACAGAACTTCAAAGACGGTGGACCCTGGAAAATCACAATCTAATGTGCTGTGATGCGCTGTGGGACCTTACCAAGCAAACTGTTCATTGATTTACCAAAAAGTGGCCTATTTGACCAAAGCACAAACTATACTGAAAAGATAAATCAAAGCACACACTGTACAGGCACAATCATAAATGAGTTGCTCATAACTTTGTACTGACTTTGGTTAAGTGTTCTTGTTTCACACTGTATCACTGTGTAAGACATTAGAGAAGCGAAATTGCAAAGCGGTGATTAAACTGACACCTTAAAAAAATAAATACATGAAACCTTGGCCTTCTGTTCTCCAAAATTGTAGGCCCCTTTATTCTATGGTGCTTGGTGGTGAGGCTCAGCCCCATGGTCTGCGTCCGGAAGTGAACATGTGGTAGTGTTTAGCTTTGTAATGCCCTGGGTTTTCTGGACGTCTTGAGGGAGATATCACATGGAAGGCAACCAGGATAGTAAATCTGGGCCAGCAAACAGACTGCATGTCCAAGTGTTGGAGAACTCTTGGTATCACAGAGCCTCCCAGGGGTATACCTCAGTCCAAAGCCCACAGAGAAGGCTTAACTAAGATGCCAAGTCATTCTTAATCAGCCAAATCAGATTTTACTGAAATTATTCATATATTGTTTTCAATGAACCCTGCTTCATTTCTGTTGACTCCTTTTTGGCACAGAACAAGCTCTAACCCCTTCCACACACACACACACACACACACACAAACACACACACACACACACGGATGCACGCACGCACACACACACACACACACACACACACACACACACACACACACACACACTTAATGGAATGTGTAACAGTCACACCAGAGATTTATATTCATGTGGTTATGTTGGCCATAGTGAATCTTTTATGTTTTTTGTTTAAACAAGATTGTGAAACACCCCTCCTCCCTGATGTTTTTCTTAAAGTGTTTCCATCCTTGTAAGTTATCACATTACAACAAATCAATGTGAAATACTAACTATTTATATTTCACTTGCGCATTTCTCTACTCTAACTTGCCTGGTCAATATCAAGTCAAAAGCATTTGACCTCTTCTCTCTTAGAGGATCCTCTGGCCCAGCATTCAACTACAGTATACAGTTCAGTTCTACATAATTCATCCTGTGCTGCTCTCAAGGCATCATGTATATTTCAGTAATATATTTTCTTTTCCTACATGAGTTCAGCATGTCTTTACTCAGCTAATAACACCTAATAATTACTTTTTTGCATAACAGGGACTCTAAAGAGAACTGACGAGAAGATGTTTGTATTTGTATTTTACTTCTCCACTGTGCACCCCCACATGCTTCTTATTTTTCTTATCATTCTTTTTCCAACCATCAACAATTAATGTGTCCCTGTTATTAGTTTTGATTAAAATTGGATTACCACCGCGTACTGGTCTGACAAGCTGTCATACAAATTATACGTCTGTACGAGGTATGGCTTTATGTTTCCATTGTGTATGACAGCTTCAAGCACACCAGCTAGCTGCCAAAAACACCCCCAGAATGTGCCCACCATACACAGTTCTCTAAATAAATGTATGGGAGTTGGCATTAACAAATAAAATTGTTGTCAGAGTATTACATTTAAACCAATAGGCAACCAGTAAAACATGTTTAAACATTGACAAGGACTTTGATAAGCTCTTATGTAATTACTGTGTTGGGTAGGTTAAAGTTTGGCTTCATGTATAGGTCATACATTCTTAACACCCCCCCCCACACACACACACACCAGCACTCTCAGTATGCACAAGTGCGCTGAGAGTAAGATCGTCTGTCTCACTGATATAATTTGTATCTAGGGTATATTTATTAAACCTACTTTATTGTTGTGGTGAACCATCTGGTAGAAACATGCCACCTACTGTCACACATCCGGGACTCTGACTTGCAGCCAGAGTTTGTGCAAGCCCTCCAGGGCCCATCAGTCCACATGCAGTGCTCAGAGGAAACATGTGACATGTGGCATAATTGAGTCAGCCAGCAAACACTGTAGCAGAAATCAGCCAACTGATGCCACTACTCAGTGCCCAGCGGGAAAGCTCTGAGCACTATAGAATGGTATCAGAAAAGAATGTGCCTGTTTCAGATTATTAGAGGTACTGTTATTCTATTTAATTTGAGATGGCATCGGGCCCTCGGGGTAAGGGCGAGGACAGCTGAGGCACTGATGGATGGGCTGAGAGCGCCCTGCTGAGAGTGTGAGGTACCCAGGTGAGACATTCAAGAGGCAGTAGAGGAAAGGGAATGGAGGTTGAAGAGAACAATTTAGTACCTCACGCAGCCAAATTCCCCCTCTCAGTTTAATTTGCCCTCACTCTGTGGGCCATCCTCTGAGGGAGATCATTGTTTCCAGATGCTGTATTTTTATTTTTCTGGCTCTCCGGTTTCTTTGTCCAAAGCTCTTGCCTCATGAGAAAAGTGTGTGTGTGTGTGTGTGTGTGTGTGTGTGTGTGTGTGTATGTGGAGGGGGTGCTCGATGAAGAAATGATCTTGTTTCGGTTGTCTCATTGCCCCTTATCTATAGTGACTCAGTATAACAGTAAGATATTCTTATTTTCATTGAAGTCCACATGTCCTGAAGGAATTTCAAGATCTCCACCTCAAATTCAAATAGATGTGCCACTCCCAGTTGAAAACATGTATTAAGTCTGAAGTCCCACCACTCACAACCTTGCTCAAAGGCTTCTACCAGCTCAAAATAATTTTAAGTTCAAGCCGTGGGCTGTTCTACATCTCTGAAGTGTACTTGATATAAGGGAGCAGCCTGTCCTGTCTTACACTCTGAGTGGCCTTAAGTCATACTGCAACCAAAGTGAGGTGTCTGCTCGGATGCTGATTACAGAAATTTAAACCATACTATTGTAGCAGTGGGACATACCTCCCCCCATTTCTGCACTGCTTTATACAGTAAACAATCTCATCCCTGTTGTCGTGTTGACAGCAAGCACTGGAGTACAGCAGACGCCTCCAGCATCACTTCTTCTGCCTGCCCAAGAGATGTTGCCTCTTTGATTGTTTCTTCAAATATGCAAGTCAGCGCTAGGGGAGCAGCTTGTTTGTTCTAGATTTCCTGGGAGACTCCCACCTTGGGCTTAAACAGCAGAGTTGTGATGATTAGCAGAAAAGTGTGCTGCCTCATCTGCAAGCCTTTGGTTGGAGAGGGGTCTACGGAGTCTTCTTTCCCACCTACCACTGGTGTTTCCTCTTCCTGTGTATAGTTTCTTCAGGTTTCCTCCTAAATACTTCCCACCTAAAACAGTCATCTGTTGCACTTATGCATATTTGTATATGCCTGTATTCCTTGACAAAGTTCATGTATGCTAAGAACAATTTAAGAGTAATTTTAGCTGCCAGTGTTTCCCAGTGTCAAGAATTGCACTCTCTCAATCATGGAGACAGGGGCGAGGCTGCTCCTGTTTGACTGTTATTGTGCGGTGTTCAGCCAGGTAGTGACATTGGGCCAAAGGGTAAATTTATGTTGGTAACACAATTATCTCTTTTGCTCTAGGATGTTGACAATAAGAGCCTAGTTGAAGAAACTG